>NC_089223.1:109099917-109410917 GCF_963924675.1 Phocoena phocoena | reverse complement strand
CTCTTAACCAGTAGTCAAAGAAGAAATAATAAAGGAAATTGGAAAATACTTAGAGATGAGTGAAAACAAAATACAACATTCTAAAACATATGGGATTGGCAAAAGCAGTACTTAGAGGGAAAATTGTAGCAGTAAATACCTACATTACAAAGGAACAAAAATCTCAAATCAATAACCTACCTTTACACCTTAAAGAACTAGAAAAGAAGAGCAAACTAAATCCAAAGCTAGGAGAAGGAAGGAAGTAATAAATATTTGAATAGAAACAGAAACAAATTTTAAAATAGTAAGACAATAAAATCAATTAAACCAAAATTTTGTTCTTTGAAAAGATCAAACAAATTGATCAAAGCAAATTGACAAACCTTAGCTAGACTGACAAAAAACAGAGAAGATTCAAATAAATAAAATCAGAAAGTGGAGACATTATTACTGACCTTACATAAATCAAAAGAATGATAAGAGAATACTGTGAACAATTATATGCCAACAAATTAGATAACCTAGATTAATGGACAAATTACTAGAAACATACAAATTACCAAAACCAACTCAAGAAGAAATAGGAAATCTGAACAGACATGTAACAAGAGATTAAATCAGTGATTTAAAAAGAAAGGAAGAAAGAAGGGAAGAAAGAAAGAAGGAAAGAAAGAGAGAAAGAAAAGGAAGTAAGGAAGGAAGGAAAGAAAGAAGGGAGGAAGAAAAGAAAGAAAGAAAAAACTTCTATCAAAGAAATGTCCAAAACCAGATGGCTTCACCAAATAACAACACCAAATCTTCTCAAACTCTTTTGCCCACCCCACCCCCCCAAAAAGGAGAGAAAATTTACTTCCTAAATCATTCCATGAGGTCAATGTTACTCTGATACCAAAGTCAAAGATACTACAAGAAAAGGTACAAAGCAGAGATAACGGCTACCTCCTCCCCACCGCCATATAAAAAATTCCAATGGTACTGGCACAAAAACAGAAAGCTAGATCAGTGGAACAGGATAGAAAGCCCAGAGATAAACCCACGCACATATGGACACCTTATCTTTGATAAAGGAGGCAGGAATGTACAGTGGAGAAAGGACAGCCTCTTCAATAAATGGTGCTGGGAAAACTGGACATGTACATGTAAAAGTATGAGATTAGATCACTCCGTAACACCATACACAAAAATAAGCTCAAAATGGATTAAAGACCTAAATGTAAGGCCAGAAACTATCAAACTCTTAGAAGAAAACATAGGAAGAACACTCTATGACATAAATCACAGCAAGATCCTTTCTGACCCACCTCCTAGAGTAATGGAAATAAAAACAAAAATAAACAAATGGGACCTAATGAAACTTCAAAGCTTTTGCACAGCAAAGGAAACCATAACCAAGACCAAAAGACAACCCTCAGAATGGGAGAAAACATTTGCAAATGAAGCAACTGACAAAGGATTAATCTCCAAAATTTACAAGCAGCTCATGCAGCTCAATAACAAAAAAACAAACAACCCCATCCAAAAATGGGCAGAAGACCTAAATAGACATTTCTCCAAAGAAGATATACAGAATGCCAACAAACACATGAAAGAATGCTCAACATCATTAATCATTAGAGAATTGCAAATCAAAACTACAATGAGATATCATCTCACACCAGTCAGAATGGCCATCATCAAAAAAATCTATAAACAATAAATGCTGGAGAGGGTGTGGAGAAAAGGGGACACTCTTGCACTGCTGGTGGGAATGTGAAATGGTTCAGCCACTATGGAGAACAGTATGGAGGTTCCTTAAAAAACTACAAATAGAATTACCATATGACCCAGCAATCCCACTACTGGGCATATACCCTGAGAAAACCAAAATTCAAAAAGAGTCTTGTACCAAAATGTTCATTGCAGCTCTATTTACAATAGCCCGGAGATGGAAACAACCTAAGTGCCCATCATCGGATGAATGGATAGAGAAGATGTGGCACATATACACAATGGAATATTACTCAGCCTTAAAAAGAAATGAAATTGAGCTATTTGTAATGAGATGGATAGACCTAGAGTCTGTCATACAGAGTGAAGTAAGTCAGAAAGAAAAAGACAAATACCGTATGCTAACACATATATATGGAATTTAAGGGGAAAAAATGTCATGAAGAACCTAGGGGTAAGACAGGAATAAAGACGCAGACCTACTGGAGAACGGACTTGAGGATATGGGGAGGGGGAAGGGTGAGTTTTGACAGGGCGAGAGAGAGTCATGGACATATACACACTAACAAACGTAGTAAGGTAGATAGCTGGGGGGAAGCAGCCGCAAGGCACAGGGATATTAGCTCGGTGCTTTGTGACAGCCTGGAAGGGTGGGATGGGGAGAGTGGGAGGGAGGGAGACGCAAGAGGGAAGACATATGGGAACATATGTATATGTATAGCTGATTCACTTTGTTATAAAGCAGAAACTAACACACCATTGTAAAGCAATTATACCCCAATAAAGATATTTAAAAAAAAAAATTCCAGATATTTCCAGTATTCTTCATTCCTGCATGTAGCTACAGATTTTCATCTAGGATAATTTCCCTTCTGCTTGAAGGACTTCTTTTTTTTTTTTAACATTTCTTGTAGTGCAGATACACTGGTGATTAGTTCTTTCAACTCTTGTATGTCTAAAATGGTTGTTATTTTGCTTTAATTTTCAAGTGATATTTTTGCTGGGTATAGAATTATAAGTTGACAGGGGTTTTTTTCTGGTATTTTTTAAATGCTGCTTCACTGTCTTCTCACTTGCATGAGACCTCTGTTGTCACCCTTACCTTTGTGCCTTTGCACATGGGTCGTTTTCTTTGGCTGTTTTAAAGATTTTCTCACTGTTGTTATTTGAGCAATTTGAGATGATGTGCTTTGGTGGAGTTTCCTTCATGTTTCTTCTGCTTGGGATTCATTAAGTTTATTGAATCTGTGGATTTATAATTTTTATCAAATTTGGAAAAGTTTCAGCCATTATTTCTTCGAATAACATTTTTGTTCCCATCTCATCCTCATCTCCTGTGGAACTCCAATTACACATATACTACGTATACTACACCACTTGAATCTGTCCCACAGCTCACTCATACCCTGTTCTTTTTAAAAAATTCTCATTACTTCCACATTTCATTCTGGATAGTTTCTATTAATAAATCTTTAGGTTTGTTAATCTTCTGCAATGTCCTATCTGTTGTTAGTTCCATCCAGTGTATTTTTATCTCAGATATTGTTATTTTCATCCCTAGAAGTTCAATTTGGATCTCTTATATATTTTTCTTGTCTCTACTTTTTGAACATATGGAATACAGTTATAATAAATATTATAATATACTTGCCTGCAAATTCTGACATCTATATTAAGGATTCTGGGTAAATTTCAATCAATTTAATTTTTCTCCTCACTGTGGGTCATATTTTCCTGTATTTTTGCATGCCTGTATTTTTTATTGGATGCCAGCTATTAGGAATATTATCCTGTTAAATACTGGGTATTTTTGTATTCCTATACATATTCTTGAGCTTTGTTCTGAGATGCAGTTAAGTTACTTGAAAACAGTTTGATCCTTTCAGGTCTTGCTTTTGAGCATTCATAGGTAGGACCAGAACAATGCTCAGTCTAGGACTATTTGTTGCATACTACTGAGGCAAGATCCTTCTTTGTACTCCTTCCAATGCCCCATGAATAATGAAATTTTCCAGTCTGAATGTTGAGAACAAGCACTATTCATGGCACTGTTTGAGCGTGGGCCCTGTTACCTTGATTTCTATTGGGTGGTTCTTTCCCCAGTCTCTGGTAGTTTCTTCACATTTGGGTGCTGATAAATACTCAGCTGAACAATTAAAAGGGGATCGTCTACAGAGCTACAAAGTTCTCTCTCTATGCCACTTACTTGTTTCCAGTACTTTATTCTGTGAAGTATAGCTGCCTTGGTCTCCCAAGACTCTCACCTTTGTCTCCTCAAGAAGTCCCTTGGGCTCAGCTCAAGTTCCTCCTCTCTGCACCACAGTCTGGGAACTCTCTGAAGGAAATCACATGGAACAGCTGTGGGGCTCACCTAACTCATTTGTTTCTTTAGTCTCAGAGATCTCTACTCTTCATTGCCTGATGTCCAGTGTCTTGAAAATCACTGTCGCCTGTATTTTGTCCATTTCTTGATTGGTTTAGGCTGAGTAAGAACTAGGGTAGCTTTGGTACCCTTATAAGTCTATCTTGACTAGAAACAGAAGAATTCCCATTTAATTTTAATAATTTTAATTTAAATATCCTCTTTTGGTTAGTGGCTATTTTATTAGATGGCACTATTAACAATTGCTGGGGTTGCTGAGGTTGAGTTTTTAAAATACAAATGTAAACTTCAAATGAGCACTTTTTAAAACTTATTCTTTAATAGACATTGTATTAAAAATGGAAGTTAATTCAGCCAACTTTCAGTTCTACCCTGACATAGGCAGTCTCATATGTATTATGCATTGGAATTGTTCAAATTCGTTTCAAGTATAGTTCATCTTCAAACTCTATGTTCTTACGTTTTCCTGAATTTATAATAGATTCAAAATAAAGTGTTGTCACAGCGATTATAAGAATGAATAAACAAAAAAAGTTGAGTTTTTCAGTTTTGTCATTCTAATGGCCATTTGGAATTTTTGTTTTCAAAATATAAAATAGTGAAAACAATGCAGCCTGAAAGGTGTAATATTTTTGTTTGCTGAGTGCAAACAGTAGTTCATACAGGAAATATTTTACCTAATATTAGGTAAAATATCAGATTAGGTAAAGATACTGATACTATTCAGTATCTTTAAAATGAAATTTATTATTTTTATTAATATATTTAATTATTCTTAAACTGTAATATTATTATTCATTACTGCAACAGGCCTATATATAGGTATAGTTTTTCCTTTTTCATTAAGTATATGAATGTAATTTAAAATATTTTTCTAGTACTTTTTTCCTTATTTGTACTGTACTATGAATTTTACTTTTTACTTTTTTATTTTTTACAAGCATGATTTTGTATATATTTATATATGAAATTTCAATAAAAGAAAATATTTGCTGTTTAAATTTTTCTCTATAATTTATTATTGATTTCTTTCATCATTTTTACTGAAAATAATTTTGTTCTATAGGGGGGTTGTTTAAAAAGTACCTGTTGTTTAAAAATATACTAGGCTTGGGACTTACCTGGTGGTACAGTGGTTAAGAATCCGCCTGCCAATGCAGGTGACATGGGGGGTTTGTGTCCTGCTCTGGGAAGATCCCACATGCCGCGGAGCAACTAAGCCCGTGTGCCACAACTACTGAGCCTGTGCTCTAGAGCCCGTGAGCCACAACTACTGAGCCCACATACCACAACTACTGAAGCCCATGCGCCTAGAGCCCATGCTCCTAAAATCTTCAGCTCCTAAAATGTAAAATTCTCCTCAGTGTTCTCTTTTTGTTTTTGTTTTTCACCATTCATTCAATGAATACCAGGCCCACCATGCCCCTGAAGAAAGTCTGAGCCAGGAGAAAGGACCTTTCAACTGAAATGAAAGTCAGAGTCTAAATGATTACCCAGAACTGGACATTGTAGTATATGACTGTTATATATGACTGTTCCTGGGACCAAAATTCTTTTAATCTTTCATTTTTGCTCTAATCTAAGAGTGACTGAAAACTTGATGGCACTTGACCAAGTTTCTTTCTAAAGATCAAGGAAAAACGACACCTCAGAAAGGAATAAATTTGGGGAAAAAAATCAAGTTTTTTCGCTTGCACCCAATTAGAATATTGCTCTTTCAGTAGAAAGGCGATACGTAAAAGCCGACAGTCCCAGCTGTCAGGGCACTTAAATTTTGTCAGTGGAAGACACAGGAGCTAAGTAACTACAAAACTGTCAACTCTAATAAGTACTACAAAAGAGGTACATGGAACCATGAAAAGTATGTAATTACTAGATTTTATTCTAGATCAGTGTGTCAAAAACCAGTGTAGTTAATGGCAAATTTGTCAAACTTCCTGGCTATTTGATAAAGTTTACTGAAAAGCATGTTGGATAGAATGACTTTCACAGCTTTTGTAAATTTGTGTGGTTTTTAAATGACTGGTTTTTATTTGTCTTCATCATAGCCCTTAAAGATCGTTCAATTTGTTTCTGCCCCAGCTTGCTGTTAACTGCAGCTGGAGGGCACTGAGCAAGGTGGGGGGGGGGGGGCGTGTTATGGCTGGAGGCTGGGGAGACTGGACCAAAGGATGCCCATCCTCCAAAGGGGGGTGTTTAGGGGACAGAGAGAGAGCCTTGACTTTCCACAACTGGCTTTTGACCCAGTTGACCTATTCCCAGCCTTCATTGTATTTCCTCTGGATTCCTGCAGGTCTAATTGGCCTCCTGTCTGTTTGTCTGATCTGATCTCCAGAAAGATCTTCCTCAAATGCAAATTTGCTCCACTGTTTAGTCTCTCAGTGGCTCCCTGTTCTTGCTGTTCTTGTTCTCACAGTCCTGTCCGGAGCACCTCCCACCACCCTTGCCAGCTGACTCCTCAGTTCTCTCAGTGCTCATCCCAGACATCAGCTCTTCTTGGAGATGGTCTCAAGCCTCCTAGTCAGGCCGTGGGACCGCTGTCCTAATGGCATCCCCGGCCCACGTCTACCAGAGAGACTGTCAGTCAAGCTTGCCTGTCTCTCTTCTGGTTGGTGTACTCCTTAGGCAGGGATTTTTATCCCTCTGACCCTAGCCTCAGGCAGTTCCCTGGCACAGAGTGGTGCTTACTAAATCATTTAGTGAATTCATTGATGAATGAGAGAATCGTCTGTTTTCCAAGCTTCAGACACACATTTCCCTTTTCTACAAAATATCTCCAAATGCACATCCTTCAGGCATATCAGAATCAACAGGTCCCAAGCCAAACTCATAATTCTCTACCTTAACTTAATATCTATATTGATTAATGGCATTATACATCCTTACTAACACTCAGCCTCAAAATCTAGTTCTACTGTCAACCCCTACATGCATTAAATTGTCCAGTCCTCTTGCTTTTGCTTGTTCAAGTGTCTTTCCAAATCATTTTCTTGCTCCACTCCTGCTTCCTCTTCCTCCCCAGTTTCCTAACCAATGACTATCCCAGTTGAAGCACACAAGCCCATCACTTGGGACTGCTCACGATTCCCTAAATACATTGTGCACCATTCCTCCTGTGTTTTGCTAGCACCTACCCTCTGCTAACACCTGACCTTCCTCACCTTGCTCAGATGCCCCATGAGGCTGTTTAAAATGCCCCTGGAGGGAATTCCCTGGCGGTCCAGTGGTTAAGACTCTGTGCTTCCACTGCAGGGAGCACGGGTTCAATCCCTAGTTGGGATACCTGATACTGCATGCCACAGGGGGCAGCCAAAAAAAAAAAAAAATGCCCCCGGAAATACTTGTTCTCTCGCACTCTGGATCTCCAAGAATACTGTATCTTATTTGTATGACTGTTATATCACTTACCCCATTTATTATGCATGTTTCTATCTTATTGTCTAGATATCAAGCCCTTGGAAGACAGAGTCCATGTCATGTTCATCTTAGCAGGATTTTGCACAAAATAGGAGTTTAGCAAATGGTTTTGCATTTATTAATAGAATTAATCAATTTCATTCCTCAATTCATTCCATGAGACCATAATTACCACCAAATTTTCTACTCCTTAACATAACTGTTGAGATTCATTGATTTCTTCAAAGGCAGAATTTTATGTTGGCTTTTGAATAATAATAGCTCCCACTGATTTCATGCCTAGTACCTGCCAACCATTATACACATTTTATTTCTAATGCTTACAATAACCTTGCAAAATAGAAGGAAACATTTTACAGATGAGGAAACATGTTTCATGAGGGTAAGTAACTTGCTCAAGGCCATATAAGTGCCCAAGTTGAGACTAGAAGCCAGGGTTGTTTGATTCTAAAAACCACAAGACCACATTACCCTCATCTATACTGTGGGGTATATGAGTCTGTTTTGTTCCTTTCCTTCATGTATTCATCTTTTCTTTTTTAATGTGCCATAATATACCTAAATAATGTCCTGATAACATATGTTTAGACTATTTTTCTATTTTTAATAAATTCCAGGAAGGGGAAGCTTTTGGTACACAGCATCTGAAGAAGGTTATATCAACATTTATTTCCATGATTTGAGTTTAAAAATTATCTGTCACGCTTCCCTTATCAGCACAGAGAATTATCACTGATGAAACATGTCTTATACTGTATGCATTTCTTTGGGATGGTGATACTGATGAATCTGAATACCCATGTATCACTGGTCATTTGTAGCTCATGTATTCATCTTTAAAAAGATTTTAGTTTGTTGCTAAGCTAATGTTTATTTTGTGCTTTATAGTCCACTTCAACATCAGACACATCTCAAGAGGATCTCGTGGAGAAAAAGTGCTTAACTGAAAAACACACATGTCTCTCCTGCAATAAAGTCTTCTGCCAACCATGGCAGAAATGCATCGACGGGACCTGTGTTTGTAAACTTCCTTATCAGTGCCCAAAGAATGGTACCAGGGTGTGTTCAGTTAATGGGAAAAGCTACCCAACTTACTGTCAGCAAAAGAGTTTTGAATGTCTTCGTCCAGAGGCAAAGTTTTTAAAAACAGGAACATGCACAGGTGAAGGTAGGAAAAGCCTAGTTTATTTTGTAAGAAAATTGTCTACTATATTTTCTATTAGAAAATACTTTTCCTATGAAATGTTATGAGGACAACTCAAAATTCTTCTCTAGACCCTCACTAGTAACTGGGGTGATAACTAAAGAAATTAGGGGATCATCAGAATCTAGCCAGACCTTGAGTCTAGAGCATGAGGCCCTGAGGCTGGTCCTTCCCCTCAGTGCCTATGCCACTCTCTGCTGTCCAGCCCTTCAAAATTATCCCCACTCTCACTTCTGCTTGGCTAAAGGGATTATTCCCAGAGCTGTTGAGTTGGTTCAGAACCCAGTGAAAAGGGCTTTGCATGAGACTGGTACTGATATGGAACCCTTTTGAACCCCAGCCCCAATAATTTCTTCCAGCATCCATCCCACGAGTCCCTACCCCTTTCCCTAGCCCCAACCCATCAGTCCTGATCCAAGGTTTAGCTCAGGCCATTGCTGGCCTAGGATATACTCCAACCTAGCAAACTTGGCACATCAGAGAGCTTGTCAAGACTTCATCCAGGTGCCTAATGTAGTGAGGAGGTCTGGGACCCTAATATGTAGGTTAGCAGAGTGCTTAAGATTTAAGGGTCTCACTGTCAGTCAGATTTAGTTGTAAGCCCCACCTCAATTACTGCAAACTCTGTGGCCTCTCTGGAATGCAGTTTTCACATCTGTAAAATGTGAGTAACAGTAGTTCCTAACTCATAAGACTCTTGTGAAAATTAAATAACATGATGTATGTAAAGCTCTGTGACTAGTACACAGAGAGCGCTCATGAAATTTTAGCTATGACAGCAAACCTTAAGCTCGTTGTCTTCTGATATGAATTATCACAGACATTTCATGAATTTACAGAAGAATGCTTAAAACGTTCTTTTTAGAGTTACCATGTTGTATGCCAGCACACAGTAGCCCAAATATTTTTGTATTGCTGAGTTAAGATGTTAAGGTACTGTGGAAGAGGAAGAAGAAAGTTCCGTGATTGAGTCCATCTCTCTTACTTGTTGGAGAGGACGAAAGCAACTGTGGAGATTATTTTGTCAGGGTCAGACTTCTGTTCTCTTGAGGAATGAAATGTCTTAAATATATGAGAATACATAAACCTTTCTTACATTTTCATTATTTGCTTGGCTAACTTTTAAGAGCACGGATTTTGGAGTCAGATCAATATAGCAGGTTCAGATTCCTGGCTTCAGTCCTTGAGCAAGTAACTTAATCTCATGTATAAAAATGGATAAACTTAGATTCCTCATGTGTAAAAATAGGGATAAATATCACCCTAATCTTCATAGGGTTGATATGAGGATTTTATAGTACTTTTTTTACAACTGGGTAGCACAACCACTGACACATAATAAGCCCTCATAAAATGATTGCTTACCATTGGTTAAAATCTTCATGGTGGGTCTTCCCTGGTGGCGTAGTGGTTAAGAATCCGCCTGCCAATGCAGGGGACATGGGTTCAACCCCTGGTCCGGGAAGATCCCACATGCTGCGGAGCAACTAAGCCCGCGAGCCACAACTACTGAAGCCCGTGCACCTAGAGCCCGTGCTTTGCAACAAGAGAAGCCACCGCAATGAGAAGCCTGCGCACCGCAACGAAGAGTAGCCCCCGCTCACCACAACTAGAGAAAGCCCATGCCCAGCGACGAAGACCCAACGCAGCCAAAACAAGAAAAAAATCTTCATGGTGTTCAAAGTTAATTAGAAATTGTGTATTTTATTACTTTAGAGACTTAATCAAGAGGAGGAAGAGTGCCTGAATATTGCTTATTCTTTTTTTTTTTAATTTTAGAAGAATTTAGTGTTTCCTTGGAGAATGAAAAAGGACATTCAGAAGGAATTGTTGAAGTAAAACTTGTAGACCAAGATAAAAAAATGTTTGTGTGTGGAAAAAGCTGGAGCATTACACAGGCCAACGTGGCCTGCCTTGACCTTGGATTTCCACTGTGAGTGCTTCGTGTCACTGAATTTCCCCAGGGCTGATTTGATTATTCCAACTTTTTTTTTATTTTTGATTACCCTATCTTTCTGTGCCTCAACTTCCTCAACTGTAACCTGAGCATATTAACTGCCTGTCATGAGGATGAAGTTTGTTTATGCTCAACTAGCACTTAGAACACTGCTGAGCACCCAAAGTTTGCTCAGGTATCTGGATACAATCCTTTGCCCATCTGTAGACTTGCAAATACATTCATCATCATCTCTATTCACCTATGATTACGTCCACTCCTTCATACCTAATGTTGTTTATATATGCCTTCTCTCTTTTTTTTTCTCAACCTTGCAGAGATGTGTCTATTTGATTAGTGTTTCTGATTTTTGTATTTGTAAATTTTCTTTTGTTTCTTTATTTTCATTAACTTTTATCTTTGGCTCTCTCTCTTCTTTTCCCTATTGTATTTTTTCTAATTCTGTTAGTTTTTCTTATTTTCTAATGTAAGCATTTAAGGTACAAATTTCCCTCTAGGTAATGCTTCATCTGCATGCCATAACCCTCTATAAGTGGATATTTTATTGTTCAGTTCAAAATATTTTCTCATTTTCAATATAATTTCTTCTTTGACTCATACATAATTTAGAAGTTTCTTTTTTTACATTCCTAATGAGTATATTAGTTCGCTTTTGGTTAACTTTTTTATATAGATTTACCATTTAAGTTTATTGTGGAGAGAGAATGTCTCCATATGATGACAATTGTTTAAGTATGTTTTTGAGACTTGCTTTGTACTGAGTATATTTTAAATGCTTCATGTGCAGGGTTCTGCATAATAGATGTGTTATCCATTAGAAAGCTTGTTGATTGCTTTATTCAAATATTTTCCCATTTATTTACTTACAAGTTTTCTATGCTTTTATCTTTTAAGTGTGTCCCTTATAAACAACACATATCTAGATTTTTTTAAAAAATACAATATGACAATAACTGTCTGAAGAGTTTAGTCCATTTACATTGTGATTATTTACACTGTTGAATTTATTTTTCCTGTCTTGTTTTGGGCTTATTAGTTACCCTACTTTTTCTGTCCTCTTGTTTCTTCCTTTTTAAATTTCTATTAGGTTAATAAAGCTGCTGTTGTTGTTTCTTAATCTTCTCCTTTTTCTTCCTCTAATTTGTTTGAAAATTATATACATCCTATTTCTATTCCTTTAGCGGTTATCTTTACATTTATACTATGAACCCTTAACTTAGAAAGTCCTTGGCCTCGTCAGGAATAATATCAATACAAAGAATGGCATTACCATGTCAAGTTTCCAGTATTTTGTTCAACCTTATTTTTATATATTCCTGAAGTTAATTGCTATCATTATATAATAAGCAATTATCATTACTTTTGTTCAGTCAGTGCTTACTCAGATGTACTTCATGTTTACCAACTTCCTGGTTTGTTGTTGCTTCTTTCATCTCACTTCTTTGTTCTGGCTTCAATTTTCTTCTTCCTAAACCACATCTGCTAGTAGTTCATTAGTGAGAGTCTCTTATGATTAAATTGAGCCATAGAGTATTTCTTATTTTCGACAGTTTGTGACCTACAACCTGTGATTCAACCTAATGGCAAACTCTCTCACTCTTTGATCTCCCAATTTTTGTTCTTATATTTTGTATAAGCTCATGAACAGACTTCTCTGATTTTAGCCAGTGGGTATTTCCCTTAATTCCTTAAGAGCTCATTGAGGACATTTATCTAGTACTTTTAGATATTTATAGGTTGAGAGGTTTTACAGATTATTCACGTGTCAGATTGCCCCAAATGGCTCCCATCTGTTCTCATATTTCGATGTGGTTTGGCACAGTTTCATGACCACTATATCTTCATTATGGATCTGAACTTCTTTGTTCCATTTAATTGCTCTCTTTTTCCCTTTCATTGTAATTTATCTGATATTTATATTGCCATTACTGCTTAATTTTTGTTTACATTTGCCTGATGCATCTTTGCTCAACCTTTTATTTTTAACCCATTTTCCCCATTAACTTCTAGAGAAAAACAGGGAGCAATTGAATGTTCTGGAAGAATAGCTCACTGTAACTCATCATCTCTAGGATATCGGGTCACTGAGGTAGCCTCTTAGCTACACAAATTCTGAACAAACTGAGAAGTCCAAGCAATGGCACATAGATGTCAAAATATCACTTAATACTGTCAAGACTGAATTGACGATGTAGCTTAGCGTAAAAGCAAAATGGACCTGCTAGAATCAAACTAACAGAACCTCCCTGATCCCAGGCAACAATGGGGACAACCAGGTAAGACTTACAGCATTCGGCAGGTGAAGAGGACCCAAAAGGAAAAAATGGAAGAGCTGGGCTGACCTTCCCTGGTTTACATTTCCAAAATTCCCTGATAAAATTAATCCACTCCCTTCCTGGAGAGAACAGGAGTTAAGCCGTAGAGAGAGGCCAAGAATGACACATCTCAGGTTGGAAAGAAATCAGCAGTGTGGACGAAGAGGCATTCCTCCTTAACAAGAAACAGAGGAGAGGAAACCAATATTTGTGGGTGCTTGCCATGTTTTGAACTTTGGCCAGTCAGTTTAAACTGATTGTTTTAGTTAATCTTTGCAAAACTCAATGAGGTAGTTATATTCCCTGTTACAGGTGAAGATATTGAAGCTTAGAGAATTTAAGCATATTGCCCAATCTATCACCCTTATGTAGAAAATAAGAGGAAATAGTCCTTTACCTTCTACAGCAAAGTTATAAATACAAAGTACTAATTATTCTACCTTACTGTTTCATTTATTTGACTTGCAGAGGTGCTCTTGATACTCAAAGCAGAGATCGTCATATAAATCCCACTGAATGTCTACATGTGCGTTGTCGAGGATTTGAGACCAGTTTGGCTGAATGTACTTTTACTAAGGGACTAACTAACAGTTCCGAGGGTTTGGCTGGTGTGGTGTGTTATACAGGGAGTGAAGGTTAGTGGAGAACTGGCCTGATATTTTCCCTTCCTTCAAAGTTGTTTATTTCACGTCAAGTCTGTAGTAAACAAACAAATTACAGATACCCTCTTGCCAGGCAAACACAATGGCAAAATCATATTTTGGGTTTTAGAGCCGAAATGGGTGCTTTTCCCCTATTATACCTTTTTTGCCATTCAAATATTACTTCTATCCAGGTTCCTATATGGGAAGTAAAGTTGCTTGACTCCCCTTTGATTCCTTGAATATATGGATTAAAGTTGATGTAGCAAACACAAGTTAATAAAACATTAGAAGAAACTCAGCATCTCCCTCGAGAGGTCCGGCCGATTACACATTCCTTTAAAATGGTTAAGTGACCACATCTGTGCCTCAGGCAATCATTGCCACTTTTCTCCTTCATCCTGACCTTGGAATATTTTTGCCATATATACAGTATTAAAGACCAAAGCCTTTTTTGGTGCTAAAAAATAAGTACCATCAAAATGTAAACAGCACTGCCAAGTAAGCCTCAGGATGGGGGTGGGGGATAAAGTAGTAGCGTGAAAGGAATGGATGAGCACCAGAGTTCGCCAGTGTCAGTAAGGGCTCCTGATTCCCGAAACCCCTGCCCCATCTCAGCGAGCAGAGACCTCCACAATGAATGCTGGTTTTCAGGGATTATAAAAGGGCATCCACAAGACAGCTTTGGCGTTTAGTTTCCTTATTAATCGTATATGCTATGTCAATGCTACCACCCATACATTTTATATCATTTTTTATTTGTGCCTGGTTTTATCTTCAGGTCCCCATTAATCCAAACATGTGATAAAGATGTCACCCACAACTCCACAGATAAATTTCACAAAGATAATTCCTACTTTACAGTTTCTCCAACAAACGACTCCTTTCAGTGTGTGAATGGGAAACACATTCCTCAGAAGAAGGCCTGTGATGGTGTCAATGATTGTGGAGACCAGAGTGATGAGTTGTGCTGTAAAGGTAGAGATGAATCTAGTCTTTAAACTCTCAAAAGCATTCTTTTGACTAAGAAAGTAGAAGCAACTTTACCATTGAATTAAGATTCCATCTCATTCCATTTTAAGAATGAAAAAACACACCCCTCTTGTATTTATGTTTGCACAGAGTGCCGAGGTGAAAGTTTTTTCTGTAAATCGGGTGTTTGTATTCCAAAGCAGTATAAGTGCAATGGTGAGGTGGACTGCATTACTGGAGAAGATGAAATTGGTTGTGAAGGTAATTTAAAGTTTCATGGTTTCTGTTTTTCATTATTTGACCCAGGGGTTTCAGCAGGCTTTGTAATTATTGCCTAGAGCCAGTTCGTCAATAGGGACTATAAAATGGCAATTTCATTTTTTAAAATTTTTATTGAAGTATAATTAATTTACAATGCTGTGTTAGTTTTAGGTGTACAGCACAGTGACATATATATATATATGTATATATATATATATATTCTTTTGCAGATTCTTTTCCCTTATAGGTTATTACAAAATATTGAGTAGAGTTCCCTGTGCTATACAGTAGGTCCTTGTTGGTTATCCATTTTATATATAGTAGTGTGTACATGTTAACTCCTAATTTATCTCTCCCCCTTCTCTTTAAAAATGGCAATTTCTAACTCAACATTCCTTCTGCATTTATTAACTGGAATTCTATAGAGAAGAACTATTTTGTTTTCACGAAATTCAGTTCATCGTAGAAAGGCAGAATGATATAATTCTTTCCCTTTACTTACCAAGTTTCAAAGCAATGAGTAGGTGCCCTTTGCTTGTTGGTGCTCATTGGAAAACCTCCAAAGGTGGAAAATATTTACTAGGTACCTACTGTGTCCCACACAGACTGACTTCCTGCTCCCATTGATGCTTTCTGGAGGAAACATCTCCCTAAGTTAATATATTCATTCATCTACTCAATGGATATTTATTAAGTTCTTACTATGTGTGCCAGGTCCTGTTCCAGATGCTGGGTTACAATAGTGAATAATATTTCAAAATCCCTGCCCCCTCATGGATCTTATATTCTAGTGGAGGAAGAGAAACAATAGAGAAATAAGTAAAAATATCTAGTAAAATAATAAGTACTAAGAAAAAAAATAAAGCAAGCAAGGAAAATGTCAAATGCCCCGGGGAGGGGGCTAGCAGTAAGTTCTGAAATTTTAGGTAAGGCAGCTTGGGAAGGCTCACTCACTATTACTTTTAGGCAAAGCGCCGAAGGAAAAGATGGAGCCAGCCATGCAGATGTCTGCAGAAGAGTATTCTAGGCAGAGGCAACAACCAGTGCAGTGTTCCTAAGACAGGACGATTCCAGTACGTTTGAGAGCCAATCAGCAAGGAGGCTAGTGTGGTGGGTGTTCCAGGTGGGGTTGGTGGGTTAGAAGACAAGCAGTGGGAGAGGTTGGAGCGGTGCTTGGGTGGAAGATCAAGGCAGATCCAGTGAGGCCTGTTAGTGAGTGAAATTGGGTCTCTAAGCAGAGGAACGGCATGATCTGACTTACATTTTAAATCACGATTACCCTGGCTGCTGGGTGGGTGGGGAATAGGCTGTATGAGGGCGAGGGGCAAAGCACGGCAACCAGGGAGGAAGCTACTGCAATAATCCAGGGAAGAGATGATAGTGACTAGGATAAGTTGGTAGGAATGGAAATGATGAGAAGCAGTCAGATTCTGGATATGTTTTGAAACTAGAGCCCAAAAGATATGCTGATAGATTGGATGGGGGTGTGAGAACAAATGAGCAGTCAAGGGCGGCTCCAGGGGCTTTGGCCTGAGAATGGAAAGGATGGAGCTGCTTTCTTCAAAGATGGGAAGGCTGCAGGAGGAGTGTTGGTCCTTGAATCCACCTCACTTATGGAACGAATCCAGTGGTGCGCTGGTAAATGTTTAACAGTTGGCTTTGAAGAGGGACAGGGACTCCCTGATTTGTAGCTTTTGCTAATTTCTGGGCTGTAAATTACTCCCACCGTGGGTGATTTCAAGCCATTGACATGATGTCACAGAACGCAAACTGGGAAGTGACACAACAGCCTCCTGTGTAGTGGCAAAGTCCGTGTCAGGACACCACTGAATTACTGTTAATGGTTTATTGTAGGTTTTTGTACTCGTCTTACCTTTCCTTCTCAACAGCAAACACCTTTAAAACAGGATCAAATTATTTTTACGTTCCAAATGTCCCAGGTAAAGTGCCTTCCACATAAGCATTAAATAAATGTTGAAGATATGTATGGATAAGTTAATTGATATTAATTATGTATAATTGCTTGGTATGCCAAGTATTTGACTTTAATGAAATTTTGTTTAATTTTCCATTGATATCAGTTCTTAAAAGACACACTTTTTAGGATTTCAAATCACATTAATTTATTTGAAGGGTATAAAGCAGTTGAGCAAAATACTTTAATTTGGTTAAATGTAGTGAAATTCTTAGTGAAGAGAGGAAAGAAAGAAGTTTCAAAAAATTTTTCAGGGAGGAAGACAGTGCCCTGACTTTTGCCAGTGCAGCTTGATAGCTTCCCTCACCCTCAGTTTTACTGAGATATAATTGACATACAACACTGTAGAAGTTTAAGGTATACAGCATGAGCTTGACTCATATATTGCAAAATTATTACCAAAATAAGTTTAGTTGATATCCATCACCTCATATAGTTACAATTCTTTTTCCTTGTGATGAGAACTTTCAGGATTTACTCAAAGCAACTTTCAAGTATACCATACAGCAGTGTTAACTATCGTCACCATGCTGGTGACGTCACTAGCCCCAGTGCTTATTTACCTTATAACTGCAAGTTTGTACTTTTTGACTACCTTCACCAGTTCCCCACCTTCACCCAATCCCCTAGCCCCCAACCCCTGCCCCTGGTAGCCACAAATCTGACCTCTTTTTCTACGAGTTTGGATTTTTTAGATGCCATATATAAGTGAAACCGTACAGTATTTGTCTCTCTCTGAAGCTTTCACTGCTTCAGTATAATATTTTGGGTTTCCTTTCTACCTCCTCCTCTTCCTCCCCTCTCCATCCCTCTTCTCCTCCTCAGAATTTGTTAGTTTATCAGAAAAAAAAAAAAAAAGAATCCTACTGCAAGGGAATAACTATAACATAAAGCTTACTTTTAGTATTAATTTCTTGAATCCATATCAAAAATACATTTTGTCAACTGTCATTGTTACTTCAGTTTATCCATCTTTAGAGTGAGCTGTGCTTTGTATTTCAATAATGATTCTAATTTTTCCCTCTCTGAGAAAAGGCAGAGATGTGAAATAAATATATATTCATTGATCTCTCCTTTCAGGGAACAGATCAGAATCACTAAACCAAGGGAGGTTTGGAGTATACCTTAATTTCATTTATCCTTTATAAGCCCACTTTTTATTAATATAAGTTAAAAAGAGTAAATAAATTTTGTTTAACTGTATAATAAGTCTGCTGTTGGGTATGTATTCAAATGTATCTAAAATACGAATCCTTTTTTAAAACTGAAGTTAAAATGATTTCCTTGCTGTGGTGAAACTGGTGTGTGTTTAAATGTAAGATGAAATATTTGTTAAGCAGTGTTAAAAATCAAAGTATTAGGGCTTCCCTGGTGGCGCAGTGGTTGAGAGTCCGCCTGCCGATGCGGGGGACTCGGGTTCGTGCCCCGGTCTGGGAGGATCCCACGTGCCGCGGAGCGGCTGGGCCCGTGAGCCATGGCCGCTGAGCCTGCGCGTCCGGAGCCTGTGCTCCGTAAGTGGGAGAGGCCACAACAGTGAGAGGCCTGTGTACCGCAAAAAAAAAAAAAAAAAAAAAAAAAAAATCAAAGTATTAGGTTGTGCCCACAAAAAATGGCATACTGTGGTTCCCTTTTATCTTTTTGTAAATATTAAAGTTGTTATACTATTACTGAAATATTAATGATAAGTGTATATTTAATTCAAGTGAAAATGATCTCTTTGCTACAGTGAGTTTCTTGTTTTGTTTTTAGGAACTGGACATCCTGAAATTAAAGGTAAATCTATTTTTACAATAGATTTAAATAAATAAATTTTGTAAATTTATATTACAAAATTGAGAAGAATAAGGTGTTCTAGCTTGAAATGGTATGCATTTTTTTTCCAAATAAAAATTATCCTTTGCTGTGGTAAGGTTTTTGTTTTTGTTCTTTTTTCAGGCGCTTTACATATGGCTCAAGGTAAAAAAATTATTAAATTTTCGGGATATTGCAGAATTGAAACAAAATACAAGCAAGCACTGCTGTTATCTTATATTTTAAGGTAACTATTAACTGAGGATGACATAACCGGTTTTAACATTTGTTCAGGCACAATGGCCTTCCCCCCCCCCCCCCACAGTGTGGTAAACTTTCATTCCCACACTCCCCGTTCACAGCCTGCTAGCCAAAAACCACCCAAGGTGCATTCCCTGCACATTTCACCTCTGCCAAATACCCTTCTCTTCCTTTGCTTTTTCCCCCAAACCAAGGCAGCTCCTGAAGAAATTGTCACTAGAGGAAACATAACATCTTTTTGTGACAGGTATTTCCTTATTTACTTTTGTAACAGATATCCCGAAATCTTCCAGCTCTTTAGGGTCATCCCTTTCTTCATTATTCATATAAAATGACTACTAAAAGTTTACGGTCCTCCTTAGGGTTCCTGAGTGACTTTTATATGCTCAAGATCAGCCCTGTTCTAAAGGGCAATTTCAACTATTTCTTTGTATTCCCTCCCTCTTGTCATTTTGCCCTCCAAGGCTGCTGTCCTTTTTGTTTTGTTTTGTCTTTGCTTGTTTGTTTCCTCTTCTTTATTCTTTTTCGCCTTCCCTCCTTCTTGTCCTTCCTTCCTTCCTAGTTTCAGACCTCAGGGGCAAAGAGATGCCTTAATGATATTCCTTAGTTCACTGCACATGATCATCTCTGTCCAGGCAAGCCCCCTCTCTTGCTTTATTTATTCTCCTTTATTCCTATACCTTACTCCCATTCCCCATAAGCAACCATTTTAATGTGATTTAATGGGTATGTCTTTTTGTTTGTGTACATTCTTATCCAGTGTGTACTGTTACCTTGTGAGTATACATTTGTCATTCACATAGTATTGTGTTCTAGATCTTATATTTCCTTTTTATCTTTTCACAAAGCATTATGTTTTTAAGATCTGTCCATGTTGCGATGTTTCCATCTAATCTGTTGCTTCTAACTGCCACATGATAAAACACTGTGCTGTTCATCTTTCACAAGTGACTCCCTACCTTCTCAGTAATGGACTCTCAGCCCGCACTCACAGTGCAGTGAATATCCTCTCCTTAAGGATGTGTGGGAGGATTTCTTTGAGACATCTAGCTGGGCCAAGAATTGCTGGGTCTTGGGGTATGCCTCTACTTAATCTGACAACCTAGGGCCTGCTCGTTCTCTGGCAGAGTGGTCCTCACCTCCACTGACAACACCCGAGGGCTTGCCTCAAACCCACTAACATTTAGTACTATGCAGCTTTCTAATTTTGCTAGTCTCATACTCCCAAGTGACATGGCATCGTTTATTAATTTGCATTTTTGTCGTAACCAATGATTCTGGGTTTCTCTTCATATGCGTACTAGCTTTTTGAGTTTCCTCTTCCTTTTCTTTCTGTCCTTTTTCCAGTTCACATCTTTTGTCTCATTTCATATTGGGACTGCAGTCTTCTTTCTTGTTGCATTCTAGATATTAATCCATTTTCAGTTTTAGACATGCAAATACCTTCTTCCATTCCGTCACCCATCCATTAACTTCAGCCAAGATTAAAGATTAAATTTAATCTTTAAATGTTTAAATTTTTATTTAATCAAAGTCATTGATTGTTTTTCTTATGGTCTGTGCTTTTGGAGTTTTATGCTGCTCTTCTAATATCCAGTATACCTCAGCTACACTGGACTTTCCCCATCTTCCTTTGTTGAGCATTTAATATGAAGTCTTCTCTTTGGTTCACGTTGTTGCTTTTGTGAAAGCTCTGAGCAGAAAATAACCTAAATGTGTAGCATAACAGATACATGTATGCCTCTCCCAAAAAGAAGTTGGGAAATCCAGTGATAAAACACAGGATTGCTGCAGCAAAGTAACCCCTCTGGACTGCGCCCTCATCCAAGACAGAACAACACGTTGTGGGAATTCACCTTTGGATCCTCAGGTCAAAGAACTGATGATCCTGTCCATGACTGAAATGTTCTAGGACAGTAGAGTGAAGATGGAATCATCCCATATAACTTCAAGCAAAGGTCTAAGAGAAAAAAAAGGAAGAAGAGAGAATGTGTTTCTGTTTTTCTTTTTGTTTAACTTTTGACTTCTGCATCCCAAATGACTAATAATAACTATGCCTAACACTGAAACCAATTAAACATTGCATAACCCCTGTTAAGAGGTGCCTTATTATATACACAAAATGAGAAGACCCTTTTTAATGTCAGCTCAGGACTATTTCAGTCAGTGTCTGTAACTGCTCCCTACCTTATATAAGGACCTTGCAGGACTTCCCTGGTGACGCAGTGGTTGAGAATCTGCCTGCTAATGCAGGGGACACGGGTTCGAGCCCTGGTCTGGGAAGATCCCACATGCTGCGGAGCAACTGGGCCCGTGAGCCACAACTACTGAGCCTGCGCGTCTGGAGCCTGTGCTCTGCAACAAGAGAGGCCGCGATAGTGAGAGACCCGCACACCGCGATGAAGAGTGGCCCCTGCTCGCCACAACTAGAGAAAGCCCTCGCACAGAATCGAAGACCCAACACAGCCAAAAATAAATAAATAAATAAATTAATTAAAAAAAAAAAAAAAGACCTTGCAAATGCAGAGTTGAAAGAGATGCTTTTCTTCTCTGAACTGGGCATTTCGCCTGCTCTAAATGCAGAACTCTGCAGCACCATGAGTCTAACCATTCACTTGTGCCAACAGACACCAGTAGTTTGTGCCTGAAAATTTTCTTACATAGTTCATCTTGAGCCTTCACAATTACCTAGCTATAGAAAGGAAATAAGATTTTGTACTGTCCTTTTTAAAGGTAGGACAAGGTTTAGACAGGTAATTATTAACAAAGTTTAAATGATTTTAATGATTTACTTCTTACTATAAACACCATATTAAACATTGGAACTTTTGTTTGATTATAGAAGAAACAGAAATGTTGACTGCTGATATGGATGCAGGTAAGTTAGCATTATTCTTTTTTACTGGTCCTTCACTGGTTAAATTTGCATTCTAATGTCATTTGCGTGTGTGTGAGTATGTACGCATATATGCAATATAATTGACTCAAGCAACAATTACCTTTGATATCAACTTAAATAGAAAAGAATAACGTAACTACTTTCCTTATCATTTTTAAGAAAAACAAGCATAAATGCTTCTTGAGAACTGCTTTGAAAATGGGTTAATTCATATGGCTAGTTTTGAAATGAAAACAACACTCTAGTCCTACAAAAGATTTTTCTATTTGTTATGAGATTTGTTAGGTCAGTTTTGTCAAAAACAACCAGATTTCAAGTGTGACCCCGGACATACATTTTGAAATAGAAAAATAATAGATGTGAATTGAATGAACCTGCTCTTTTGCAATATTTTAAACCATGATAACAGGAGGTCTGTGAAGATCTGTCTGTTGGCCAGTTCTGCACTGAGGGCCAAATTTAATTAAAGTATTAAGTTTCTGGGAAGACAGTAATTGATAAGAGCTTTTGAGTCAGACTGACTTGTATTAAATCCTGACTCAGTTATCTGTTAGTTGTGTGACCGTAGGTGAGTAACAAGCTCAAATGCAAATTAGGAATGAAGTATCTCCCTATTTTAGGAGGTTTAAAAACTGAAGTTCATGTAAGACTCTCTTCCAATTGCCAGGCCCAAAAACTATCAACAATTTTTAAAAAATCAGGCAATGAGTGACAGATTTAGATCTCAAAGCTACAGATATCAGTTAGAGGGATTTCCAACAAAGGGCCCTTATTTTCTATTCAAGGTAATATTAATTTTCAGATACTACCCAAGCTGGTTTCATAGTCCTCAAATGATGGGGTCCCTCCTCTTTCAAAGGTCCAAGCAGAAATTTAAAATTTATCATCACACTCTTCCCCCGACACAGTTCTTAGGATGGATGGGACTCCCCCCAAATTCTTTTATCCACATTTGTTCACAACTTCTCTCCCTTGAGGACCTACCTCCTTCTTGTATGTTCAAAGTAATTGAGAATGATATTAATTTTCCTTTCTCATTCGGGATGGCAGAAATTTTTGTGACATGATAAAATAGAGGGAGAGAATAAGAAGAGCATCTTCTACTTTTACTTTCTTCCTTTGTCATGAATTCTCTTGCAAATTCATGTCTTAAGCCTTGGTCTACCATGCCTCCCAGTGACAAACGTGCCTTGTCTGAGTGCTCACAGAGGAAGGAAATATCATCACATGTCAAGTGGCTAAAAACACAACCCGCCTCCCAGCCCACTGATCCTGGATTGTCCAGGGGTTCCGGCACATTACCTCTCAGGGTTAATATGATGATTAAGTGAGATAAACTATATACAAAGTACTTAGCATGGGGCCTGACAGAAAGTACTCAACGTTAACATCATTAATGTTAATATTATTGAAAAGAGTCCCACATAAACGGCCTCTAGAAAGTGAAAACTATGAAAGTAAGAAGCTGGAGTTCTGCATGTGACCCCCATCCTGAACTGTCATGGTAGTAATGCCTAGGCATGTGGCTCCTCTTATCTTCCAGAGGCTGGTAAATGTTTAACCCCTCAGGCAGCCTCTTTCTGCCACTAGTCCACCTTGGGCAGAACTTCAGAGAATCAAGCCACTTTTAATATTAAGCCAGAATTTTTAAACAAGGTGAATAGCACAGTTTAGCATCTAAAATAAGTTACTAATGAATCTGGCCTGTTTCATATTAGTTGTGACTCTGCTGTTTTTATGGCATAGATAATCAAGAAGTTTGCCCAGAACGTAATGGTTTCAAAATCACAATGATGCAATCTCTTCCTTTCTTAAAGAAAGAAAATGGATAAAATCGTTTTTCCCTAAACTGTCCTGTGGAGTTAAAAACAGCGCGCACATTCGAAGGAAACGAGTCATAGGAGGAAAGCCAGCAAAAGTGGTAAACCCGCCCAAAAAGTTATAACGTCACTTCCCAGGAGCAGCCCAAATTTGGAAAAATAGAGGTGGGGGTGGAATGTGGTAATTACAAGAGACTGAGAGTCTTGCCATGGAAATATCTTCGAGCCACCTGTCTGGGAGGATGGCAGTGACCACACAAATGTCTTTACAGGGAGACTTCCCATGGCAGGTGGCAATTAAGGAAGGTGAGAAAATCAACTGTGGAGGAATTTATATCGGTGGCTGTTGGATTCTGACTGCTGCACATTGTGTCAGGTAAAAAAACGTCTCCAGTAGATGTTGGATTTCCTGAAACAATGAAGTTAGGTAATAGAGATTGTGGCAGGTGATAAATAAAAGCATATATAAGAAAAATAATTGACAAATTCCACTCTATTATCTGCTAAACGCCCTCTGATATTCATGATCGAGGTCCCAGAGGCCAATTCCCCAGAACCCACTGTGTTCCCCTCACACCAAACTGTTGATCCCAGCTGGCAAGGGCAGATCAAACCTGTAGGTACCAAGTTATTTCACTTGGCTCATTTGCATGGATCAAGGTCAGCCTGGAGAACAGGTTCAGAATTCTGCCCTCAGTTATGACCTTTAGAATGAATGAAGCACCATTTATTGAGCACCTCTTACAGACCAGATACTGTGTCCAGCACTTTCATGTATGTTATTTTGTTTTAATATTCTTAACAGTCCTAAGAGGTAAATATTATTCCTCCCATTTTCTAGATAAGCAGACTGAGACTAGAAGTTACATAACTTGGCTAAAGCAACACTACAAGTCAGTTGCAGAGCCAGGGTAAAATCAAGTTCAACGTATCTGACAGTAACTTAGATGAAGGCCTGCTTAGAAAATCTGCAGGTGACCCAAAGTTGAGAGAGATAAGAAATCTGTTGAATGACACCCATAAAAATCCTCATGGATTGGAGCAATGCACCAACTCTAATTTCTTCCCTCTGAATGACCCTTTTCTCTTGGCTTCTGTTACACAACACTCTCCTGGTTTTCTACCTACCTCTCTGGTCACATCTGCTCTGCCTTCTTTGCAGCTTCCTCCTCCAGTGACTGAGCATTACTGCTCCCCTGAAATACCTGAGTTCCTCAAGGTGTATCCTGGCTTCCTCTTCTCTTCTTACTTCTTCTTCCTAAAATTATCTGTACTTTAAAATACCACCATACGCTGACACAACGATATTTCCAGCCTAGACCTCTTCTCCAACCCTGACCCTACAGTACACTGACTATCTTGGCTCTATCAGAAGTCAATCAAATTCAAAAGGTCTAAGACCGAGCTCATGATATGCCCCTTCTCCCAGATATGGCCCTGACCCAGTGTTCCCTATCTCAGCAAATGACAGCACCATTCATCTAGCTACACGGGGCAGAAATCTAAAAATCTTCGCACTTCACTCCCTCAGCCCTACCATAGCTCAGCCAGTGTATCACCAACTCCAGATGGCTTCTTTAATTTCCAGTTATTTAATTCTCAAAACTTCTTTCCACTATTACCCTGCTCTCACCTCTCTCCTGGATTATACCAACCGATTCTGAATTGGCTTACCTGCAGTCACTCTGCCCAGCACTGCCCCCATCAACCCATTGCCTACTGTGCAGCGAGAGTAGTAGTTCCATGCCTGGTTCTGACCACTTCCCACTTAAAATTCGACGGCTTTGCATTCCTCTTGGGATAAAAAACTAAACAAAATGTTTAACACAGTTCATTAGGCCCCAAGTGATGTGACCCCTATTTACCTTTGCCGATCTCGTCTTGCTCCACAGTGTCACTTCTTGCCCCTATTCCACCTGCTCTGGCCTTCTTTCCATTATTCAAGTGTACCTTGCTCCCTGCTGCAAAAAGACCTTCACATATGGTTTCCCATGCCTGAAAGCATCTTCCCTACCTTGCTTCCCTAGTTAGTGCTACTCGTTATTCAGATCTCAGCTCAATCCTCACTTCCTCAGAGAACCTTCCCCCACTCCCTAAAGTCTAACCCTCCTGATATGTTCTCAGAACCCATGTGCTGTGAGTTCCTCTCACTTTTTACAGTAGAATACATATCTTCGCTGGTGTGATTATCCACTTAATGCTGCATCCTTTCCTAGACCCTGAGTTCCATGAAAGCAGGAACTATTTCCGATTTGCTCATTTCTGCATCCCAGTGGCTAACACAGTGCCTGGTAATAGTAGGTACACACTAAATCTTTGTTAAGTAAATTGAATGGATCAACAGTTAAACATTAAACAATATTCAGGACCTCTGATCCTGAAAAACAACCAAAAGGAATATGAAACACAGCATTCTTGGAACTCTAAGTTTAAATAAAAGCATCTTGAACACTCATTAGTTCCTAGGACATCACTGTTTAACTGTAAGGTGATTCCCTGAGAAAGTGATGGTAGACACCCAATTTGCTGGAAACCACGAGGTGAAAACTGATATGAAAATAGAGTGAGGCATCGGGACAGGCAATATTTAGCCCATTCACCATTTCAACCAAATTCTAAAACAGCTGCTGTGTTCCAGGTATAATACTCAACACAGGCATCTATCTATAGATGATAAGACCCTATCTTTGACTTCAGGTAGCACAAACAGGAAGAAAGGCTTGTGAGCAAATAAATACAATGCAGAGTTAGGATGAAGTCAGTTTTAAAGGTCAGAATGATGACTGCTGTGGTCTTCACCCTGGGAACCTCTGGGGTTCTGTGCTCTGACTCCCTATTTCCTCAAACACATTTCTTGCTAGACGCTCTCTGGTCTCTGCTTAAACACCTTCAGTGCCGGTGCTCTTACTTCAGAGGCAGCCAACTCATTCTACTTCTGGCATATCTGGTAGTTAGCAAGATCTTTATGTCCCTAATATTGAGCAGTTAGATGAACTATTCCTCTCTTCATTTACCCGCAGACTGTAATTCTGTCCTAAGAAAATCTAATTGCACTGTTTCATGACAGCAAAGATTAAAAAAAAAATCCGGGAAAATGAAAAACTTCCTTAAAAAGGGAGAATTTAAAGATGAAGCATCAGAAGTCCAATTTATAGTTGTTTTTTTCTCAATATATTTATTTCCTTTTTCCTTTCTGTTACAGAATCAGCAGAATTCGTCGTTACCAAATATGGACATCATTTACAGACTTGTTAAGACCTGACTCTCAGATAGCTGTTCAGTCGGTAAATCAAATTATTATCCACGATAAGTACAATGGAGCCACCTACCAAAATGACATAGCTTTGATTGAAATGAAAAAACACTCAAGCCGAAAAGAATGTGTGTTGCCTCATTCCATCCCTGCCTGTGTCCCCTGGTCTCCCTATCTATTTCAACCTAATGATAAATGCATCGTTTCTGGCTGGGGTCGAGAAAAAGGTATGTTTTACAGTTTGTTAATCAGAATCCAGGGGCTGAAAAATGAATAGGAATAGAAATGCATAGGAGCTAATCTCCTAGTGTCCAGAGAGAAACATTGCATTAAATCCAGAAAAGTGAATGTCCAGCCAAGGCCAGCTCATGGGCATAGGACCTGTGTGGTTGCCCATGGGCTCTGGGCACCAAAGACACTTGTGCTTGGTGTACTGCTGTATTGTCACCATCAAGAAATCCTTAATAAATTTTGCAGGGGCCCCACCTCACATTTTCAATTTTCACTTGGTTCTGCAAATTATGTAATTGATCCTGACCTAGAGTTTCAAAGGATACCTATACTCTGTGATATAGAACATACATTGAGGGGTAACCATTCACCAAGAAAAAAATAGAGTGACGGGGGACATATAGCATGGGCTTTCTGGATTTGTTGGAATGATATGGATGAAAGATAAAAAGCTTTTCAAAGGGATAATCATAGTATATGCTGAGTCAGTGATCCCACAACCCTTCAGCTCTCTCCGCTGCCCTCACCTATTCTCCATGCCTCACACCTCCACATCCCACAAAGAGAAAGAGAATATGAAGAATTCATTCTTTGAGCTTCTAAGAAGACTTGAGGTGAAAATTCATATGAATAAGAGATGTAGACCCTTAGGGACAAATTATTAGGAAGACATGCTAAATTGGAGATAGATTAGAATTAATTTAGGCCATGCTTTTCCCTTCTTCTCGAAGTCAGCCTAGAAATTTAGCTTCCTTTCGACCTCTTAAACTCTTTGTAAATAACTTCACTGCATTAGTCTAATAGACTCCTATTCCAACACATTCTTTATAATTGTCATATTGAAAAGTATAAAATATGCATGTAAATGAACCTGGATTTGTGGTATGTTTGAATACCCAAGATTTACAAAATACTAAAATTTTATTAGTAATTAATTCATCCAGAAACTATTATGTCCTTATATTCGTTCTTTTTTTTAATTAAATTTTTTATTGGAGTATAGTTGATTTACAATGTTGTGTGAATTTCTGCCATACAGCAAAGTGAATCAGTTATACATATACATATATCCACTCTTCTTTTAGATTCTATTCCTATATAGGTCATCACAGAGTATTGAATAGAATTCTCTGTGTTATATATTAGGTTCTTGTTAGTTATCTATTTTATATATAATAGACTTTATATGTCTACTATGTCATATGTCAATCCCAATCTCCCAATTTATCCCCTCCTTCCCCTTTCCCCTTGGTAACCATAAGTTTGTTTTCTACATCTGTGACTCAATTACTGTTTTGTAAATAGGTTCATTTGTACCATTTTTTTACATTCCACATATAAGCAATATCATGTGATATTTGTCTTTGTCTGACTTACTTCACTCAGTATGACAATCTCTAGGTCCATCCATGTTGCTACAAATGACATTATTTCATTCTTTTTATGACTGAGTAATATTCCATTGTATATATGTACCACATCTTCTTTATCCATTCCTCTGTCTATGGACATTTAGGTTGCTTCCATGTCCTGGCTATTGTAAATAATGCTACAATGAACACTGGAGTGCTTGTAAAAATTCGAATTATGGTTTTCTTCAGATATGCCTAGGAGTGGAATTGCTGGATCATATGGTAGCTCTATTTTTCGTTTTTCTTAAGGAACCTCCATGCTGTTCTCCATAGTGGCTGTCCCAATTTTTATTCTCACCAACAGTGCAAAAGGGCTCCCTCTTCTCCACACCCTCTCCAGCATTTGTTGTTTGTAGATTTTTTGATGATAGCCATTCTAACCGATGTAAGGTGATACCTCATTGTAGTTTCAATTTACATTTCTCTGATAATTAGTGATATTGAGCGTCTTCTCACGTGCCTCTTGGCTGTTTGTTTTTTTAATATCAACATTTTAATATTTTATGTTATTTTATTTTGGCTGCACCTTGCGGCTTGTGGGATCTCAGTTCCCCAACCAGGGATTGAACCCCAGCCTTTGGCAGTGACAGCACAGAGTCCTAACCGCTGGACAGCCAGGGAATTCCGTGTTCTGTTTTTTAAAAACTTTTATTATGTACATTCACATGTACTCACAAAAGAAGAGATAAAAGTAAAATAGACCTACCTTTCCTCATGCAGCTTTCACAGTTATCAACATTCCACCATTCTTGTTTTAGCTCCCTGAATTGATCACAATCACAATCGGATAATTAGGAAAGTTTATTCGTAAAGGAGTTAATAATAAAGATGTAGGTGGGAGGTTGGGGAACCACAAGGGCTATGCAGGAACCCAGGACTAACAGTACCAGAACTGAGACCTTTCCTGTATCTGAAGGTATAAGGTGAAGGAGAAGTTACCAGAAGGAGAAAGAGTCTTAGGTAAAGCAGGCTACCTTGAGAGAAGTAATGACCTTGGGTTGAAGGTTATAGCCAGCCCCAATCTCACTATCCTCTCTCCTTCCCTCCTTCCCTTCTGCTGGAGTCCTCTGCTGGAAACCAGAGGTGAAGGCATTCCTATCGAGGCAATCCCTCCAGCTCAGGCTCTCAGGGCAGAGGGCAGGGCATTGAAGGGTGGAGAAAGGATCCGAAAGACAAATCAGGAGCTTTTCAACATATTCCCCCACATGCACTTACTTTTTCCTGGAGCATATCAAATCAAATCCCAGCTATCATGTAATTTTTACCCATGAATGCTCCAGTATACATCTTTACCAGGTAAGGACTTCAAAAACAAAAACAAAACCACAACACCCTTCATACTCAACAAAATAAAAATGATTCCGTAATATCGTCTAATAACCAGCTGTGTTGAATGTGCCTTAATTATTTACAAAAAATTTTTACAATCAGATTATTTCCATTGGGATCCAAACAGTGTCCACACATTGCATTCAGTGGCTATTTTTCTTAAATCTCTTTTAATCTAGAACAGTTACCTCTTCCTTTCATTTAAAACGTATTTATTTTAAATGAAACTGGGTCATTCTTATTTTAGAATTTCCACACCTTGAGTTTGGATGATTGTATCCTTGATGTGACATTTAACATGTGCTTCTATTCCATGTATTTTCTATAAACTAGTAGAGATATTCTTATTCACTGATTTATTTATTAATCAAATGTGATTCAACACATTTATTGAGCCCTTTCTGTGAGTGCAAGATAGTAAGGCTAAAGTGCTAAGATCTCACTGATGAAAAATATGGACCCAGCCAACAAACAAGAGATGCTGAGGCTACAAAGTGGGATGGCAAAGGCCAGCTCTCAAGGGACTTACAGTACAGAGGCGCCATCAGTTGTGAATGCCACCACCAGACAGCAGAACGTGACAGAGGCTTCAAGAAACATACAAAACAAGAGTTCAGGGGAGGAAGCAATCTCCCGATTCTTAAAAATCTCTCACATGTTACAAGAGCTCCCAGTTTTTGAAGGCTTATCCTGAGTTAGGGGAAATAATAAATTACAAATTTTTGAAAAGCTGTTATCCTGAATAAGGTAGTCATATTAAGACTAACTTGAAGTAGGACTTGAAGGAGAAAAAAACTCTTTCCTGATTTGCTACATACATTGGTGGATTTGTTTCTTCCTCTGCTTCCCAGAAGAGAAGAATATTAGTCCTACAGTTAACTACTGCGTGCTTAATACAGTGCTAGGGTCTGTGGCGGTGTCCTCTCAGGACAAGCAAGAGGTCTCTGTCCCCAGGTAGTTTAGAGATTAATTGAGGAGCCACGTCATTTGGCATAAAATATTTAGTGTATAATAGGATTACTGAGTTCCTGCATTACATAAATATTTATTAAGTAACTGATTTGTGCTAGCATGAGGCTGGGTGCTGGTGCAGCAGTGAATGAATCGGGCCTAGCCCCTGCCCTCTTAGAGCACATAAAAGTTGCTGCAAGCTGGGAGAAAGGAAGAGGGGAGACAGGGCAAAAATTTACTCCTTGTACCTGAGACATCTCACCCTGTGTTCTTAGGTTGTTGTCGTCTTCCCTGGACTGTCAATCAGCAACAGCACCTGGTCCTTGTCTTCCCTTGGACCAAGTTCAAGTCCCAAATCTGTGACTTAAAAGGAAAGGAAATCCTAAATCCTCTTTCAATCACTTTCAGATCGTTTAGGAGATAGAGTTCCTCACAGAAGCAAAAACACATAGATACTGGTAACTTCATATGTATTTCCTTCATCTTAAATTCTTATATTAAAACGTTGTTTGCACTCTAACAAGCCCTTTCAAGGAAATAAGGGACTATAAGAAGACAGGAGCTATTTACATAAGCTGATAACAGATTCCTAGCCATCCCCCAGCCCTGCCACTGGACTCAGTGATCAGAATGGAATAGTCTATCCTATTCATCTCACAGTACCCAGGCCAGACATTCAATAATGCCCCTTGACTATTTTTAGAAAGACAGTTCTAGAAACTGGGGATACCATCAGTTGTATGACTAAGTTTGCTAATCAATTATCCTCAAAAGTTTACATATGTATTAAAGAAAATATATATTCTTATATGTTCCTTATGGTTTACTTAATTATGAAAGTAAATACTTAAGAGTTCTCATTTGTAACTTCAAAATGTCTACTTGTTTTCTCTCTTTGTTTAGATAACAAAAAAGTCTATTCACTTAAGTGGGGTGAAGTTCACCTAATAGCAAACTGCTCTAAGTTCTACCCAGGTCGCTACTTTGAAAAAGAAATGGAGTGTGCAGGTAAGCACTGAGTGGCTTCTCAGAAATGTCTCTATACTCACTAACCAAACATGTTTTTCCTCCCCACTGAGTCACCCCCTTTATCTGGGCCTCCAACTCTTTCCTTTGGTCTCTGGCTCTTGCATCCTCAAACATTTTCAGCCCCTTTCCCTCAGCTCAAGTTCCACAGTCTGATACCAAGAGGAAAAATCTTCCTTAAGCCATTATGCAGCAGTCTAGCAAGGTGATTAAGAGCACAGCCTCTGGAACCAGACTGCCTGGGTTTACATTCCGGTTTTTACCAATTACTACATGTGTGACCTTGAGCAAGTTTCCTCACCTGCAACCTTGCTGATCTTAATAGATGAGGAAAGTGAGATGCAGAGCAGCTGTATAAGTTGCCCAAGTCTTACAGACAACAAGTGGTATATTCGGGATCAAAACCCAGACTTCTAAGTAAAAATCCAAATGATCTCATTTCAAATGCATCCAGTTGGAAGTAAATTCTCCCTCCTCGGAAATCCCTTTATGCTTCCCACAATACCTTCCACTCTCTCCTTTAAGATCACAGGGATGCTACTGCCACTACCTAACACAACTACAGCAGTCCCTACTTTTGTTGGTGACCCAAAGGCAGGGCACCAGCCAGAGTAGTGCATTTAGGACACTTTATTGAAACCATTTATAAATAGTGGGTTATAGAAAAAGGCAGAGTTATTGACCTTCTATAACTTCTTGGATACAGTGATTTAAAATCTCAGAAAGTCATAAGAGTGAGAAGAAAGTAAAGAGGCCATTTCCTGTGCCCTCCCATCTTAAAATGGAGTTCAGGATTACAGAGGACAAAAGGAGAGAATAGCACAAAATCTACCAAGGGGCAATAGCACAGTTAAGAGGACAAGCTCCGAGGTCTGGCTGCCTGGGTTCAAGTCCAGGCTCTGCCACTTATTAGCTGTATGACCTTAGACAAGTTAGTTAACTTCTCTGTGTCTTGTCTCATCTTAAAATAGGGATAATAATGATACTTCTCTCACAGGGTTGTGGTGAGATTTAAAACAATGAATGACTAATACATATTAAGCACTCAATGATCACTAGGTACTTCTATTATTTTCCCACTCAGCCTTTGAAGCTACTTTCAGATTGCTATCTCATCATAGTATATGCTTCCACAAAGTAGGGGAAGGAGGGGGAGCCCTTGCTAAACTTGGAGAATGAGTAGAAGACACAGCATTTCCCAACCTGCATCTCTACAAGTCCGTGGGCCCTCTCTGTAAGGGAGCGCACGTGTTATTGCCTGTTAGGCAAGTGTAAGAAAGTCAGTGTCAGTACAGGTATTGGTGGAAGAGGCAGGAAGTCGGCATGGCAGCCTTGACAAATGGAAGTAAATGTGTGATTTTCTTTTTCCTTGGTCTTTCTCAGGTACAGATGATGGTTCTATTGATGCCTGTAAAGGGGACTCTGGAGGCCCCTTAGTCTGTAAGGACGCCAACAATGTGACTTATGTTTGGGGTGTTGTGAGTTGGGGTGAGAACTGCGGAAATTCAGAGTTCCCAGGCGTTTACACAAAAGTGGCCAATTATTTTGACTGGATTAGTCTTCATGTAGGAAGGTCTCGTATTTCTCAGCACAATGTATAAAAAACTGTGCTCTCTTCTTTCTACTCTTTTTCTCTCAGTAGTTACATTTTAATTGAAATGATACTGCATAAGTAGTACTTCTTCAAGGAAAAAAAATAAAGGCAATTTTATTGGACATTTTTTTAAAGGTCTCTACAAAGTTTATGCTATTTTGGAATTCTGTTCAATTCTCAAATAAAAATTCTAGTCAAGCATACATATTTTATTTATTAGAAAACGTGATTGGGCTTCCCTGGTGGCGCAGTGGTTGAGAGTCCGCCTGCCGATGCAGGGGACACGGGTTCGTGCCCTGGTCGGGGAAGATCCCACATGCCGCGGAGTGCCTGGGCCTGTGAGCCATGGCCACTGAGCCTGCGCGTCCGGAGCCTGTGCTCCGCAACGGGAGAGGCCACAACAGTGACAGGCCCGCGTACCGCAAAAAAAAAAAAACACAAAAAAACAAAACACAGCCTAGGGACTTCCCTGGTGGCACAGTGGTTAAGAATCCGCCTGCCAATGCAGGGGACACGGGTTTGAGCCCTGGCCCAGGAAGATCCCACATGCTGCGGAGCAACTAAGCCCGTGCGCCACAACTACTGAGCCTGCGCTCTAAAGCCCGCGAGTCACAACTACTGAAGGCTGCGTGCCTAGAGCCCGTGCTCCGCGACAAGAGAAGCCACCGCAATGAGAAACCCGCGCACCTCAACGAAGAGTAGACCCCACTCACCACAGTTAGAGAAAGCCCACGTGCAGCAACTAAGACCCAACACAGCCAAAAATAAATAAATAAATAAATTTAAAAACACAGCCTAGTTGCAGCCACCCATAAGTTCCCATTCCAAGGCATTTAATCGTTCAGACAAGAATCAGCACAAAACAGCATATTTTATATTTTCATAATTTGTTTTGATAATTTTGACCATAGTTTCTTTCCCTAGTTCCTCTTTCTATTTTTTCTTCCTGCACTACAATTGTGTTTTCTCCCCAGTACTCCATGGACACGTCTCTTGTGAAGTTCACCAATAACCTACATGTTATTAAATCCAGTGATCAATACCCTGTCCTCACCTTCTTGCACACCCGCGGAAGTGATGGTTCTATTTTCTTAGACACGCTGGAATGTAGCGCTCTCCTGCTGCACTCGCCTCTTCTTTCTCAGTCTCCTTTGCTGCTGCTTAGTTACCTGACCCCCTACAACTTAGACCCTCTTTACATGCTCACTTTTTAGAGGATCTTAACTAGTCCCATGGCTTAAAAGCCGTTTCTATGCTGACGACTTCCAAGTTTATTTCCAGCTCTTATCTCACTTCTGAACTACAAATTCAGTGCAAACTTCTCAAATATGGTATGTCTGAAATTAATTTTCTAAAATTTCCCTGAAATCTGCTTCTTCTGGAATCCTCCCCATTTTAGCTGGTAAGAACTCTCTATCTTTCCAACCATTTAAGCCAAAACCTCAATGTTATCCTTGAGCCTTCTTTCCCTTTACACCACATTCGGTCCATCAGTAAAATCCTGTTGGATCTACCATGACGTTACATCTAGAATGTGACCACTTTTCACACCTCCACTGCTTCCTCCTTGGGCCAAGCCGTAATAATATCTTACCTAGTTTATAATGTCCTAACTGGCTTCCTGACTTCCTCTCCTGTCCATCCACAGTCAAAGTATATATAGACAAACTAGCCATTTGCTAGCAGGCAAGACCTGGAAGCTGTGGGTTTGCAACCAATAGTGTCTGTCTTGATAATAACAGGTTTTGCTGAGTAGATGAAAGTGCCCTGTAAAGAAGCCTCAAATGCTATTTGGGAGAAAAGATGAAAGTGGGTCATCTAGGAGTTATGTGATATGGTCAGTCAGGGCTGGCTTCACCAGCAGGCATCCTGTGCCAATGCACAAGGCCCTGAACCTAGAAGGGTTCCAGACTTGCTTTCATATCTCCCGTTATCACCTTGAACTTCTTAATAATTTTTGAACAAGGGGCCTTGCAGTTTTACTTTGTGCTGAGCCCTGCAAATCACGTAGATGGTCCTGTGGTCAATGCCATACCCTGGTATCTGACAGCATGAATTAAGAGGAAAAAGTAAATCTTAGAATCATTGCAGCAGAACAAACATCTAATGATTGATTATGAAAGAATGTGAAAATAAAACTTAGAATCTTGTTTTCTGGAAAGATGGCAGTGATTTCCATGAAGAACACAGTAGAAAAGGAGATCTGTTTGAGAGAAAAAGAGAAGATCTCTATCAGCCAGAGGAAATGGAGTTTGAGAATTTGATCCCTAAGGAAAGATGCGACAACAAAGACTAAATCTGAATCCTCAGAGCTGAGGCTGTATTTAGGGTAAAGAAATTAGATGAGATCACCAAGGAGTAAATGTATACAGAAAAGGGAAAAAGGAGAGATTTGGGGTGTCTATAGCAGGGCTGGAACCAGATAACATTACAATATTCTGTCTTTTTTTCTGAAGACTTATTCCCATACCAGTGAGTTTCTCTGAAAGAGCCGAGCCTGGTTTAAGTGTTCCCCTGGTGGAGCTAGGTGGGACCTCAGAGGTAATCTGGTACAACATCCAAACTTCAGAGATGAGAAACCCAAAGCTCCAGAAAGCTTAAAAAAAAAGAATTCTGTTTCTTTTTCCCAACTGTTGAAATGTGCTGTCCAAAAATTAAAGAAAAAAAAAAAAACTTTGGCATCTGGTTATGGCAGAAAGAGACCTTGGGAAGTCCCTGGAGGTCCAGTGTTAGGATTCGGCGCTCTCACTGCCAGGGTTCCGTCCCTGGAACTAAGATGCCGCAAGCCACCTTGATTTGACTGGATACTGTCACATGACTGCTCTGCGGGCACCTCAACTCCTTTACTGTAAAAAGGATAGTACCTCTCAAGCACATTTCTCCTCTTCCTTCCACTGTAGTTCAAGTTGATCACAGCCCAAGGGTGCCTGGCTGAGCATCTGAGGGCAGACTTAAGGCAGGCCGGTCTCCACTAACCTAGCCTGGGGTTGGGCTCATCTGGCGACCACCTTTTTTGTTTCTAATTCGCCCAAAGTTTGTATTCCTGAAAAGCGGTGTTCTGAGTGTGAGAGATCAAGTCCACGAAGTGCCTGGCACAGACTAAGCTCTAAATAGAGAGATAATTCTTATGAGCTCTGCACTGCACATTTATTATAAACTCATGAGGCTTGTAAGAAACACAAAACGGCAAACTAGAATTTATTGGTAATTCTTATAGAAAGGACACATCTTTTCTCAACACTTGCAATACTGCCCTGGATCTTACTGCCAAATTCTTGGAAACTGCCAGGATACTAAGATAACTATTTATAGCTCCGGTAGAAATTACTGCAATTATTATTTAAGGATTCTGCACTGCACTGGGAAAAAATACAGGGAAATGTCACTGGAGCCATCAAGTTACAAAATATCTTGAGTAGGAAAACTGTGCTTTCCTTTTTTTTTTAACTGCGTTTAAGTATGGAGGACGGCTTCTTCCTTACCAGGGAAGAAAACTCATGGTTTTATTGTCAAACCATTTTCTTCTTCCAAAATTTCTAAACTAGCATCTAGCTCGTCTTTGTCAGCCAGGCACCACCACGGTCTTGGGTTAACATGTTCCAATCCCGTTCCCCCAACGGCGGCCACCGCGGTTAGAGAGGACCGGGTAAGGACCCGAGGAGGTGAGATGCGCGTTCGGCCCACGTATCCCGCAGAATCCCGATTTCAAGCAGCGCTCTCTACAGGGGATTACGGGTAGGGAGGGTGGGGGGTGGCTCATTTCTCTGACGTTGTCTACACCCTGAAAAGCTTGTCGCGCGGGGTGACTGGGCTGCACCCCGACAGGTCAGATGAGGTCACAAGGGCTCGCCACCTGACTGCACCCTACAACTACCCCGGGAGCTTTCAAAAAATACCGATGTCCACTGACACCGGGACGAACTAATCTGCCTGTCTGGGGTACGGGGCCCGGCATAGGTATTTAGTTAGTACAACGAACCCCTAAGGCAGTACTAACGAGGGCCAAGTGAGCCGGCCTCAGGGGCGCGCCGCGACCACCACGTGGGTGGGGAGGACGCACCGGCCGCTCTGACCCGCCTACCCCGCGCCTCTGACGCACCACGCTTGGCGCAGGCGCACAGGAACCGCGGCCCGCCCAGGTGGGCGCGTGTGCCGCTCCCTGATCTCTGCCGAGGCACTGTGCTCCAGCGGGAGCTCGTTGCAGGCGGTGAGGGCCCGCCTCCCAGACGGGCAGGAGGCGTGGGCATGGAGCTGGCCGCCGTCGCCATGCCCCGGGCCCGCGCCGCTGCCTAGGGCGACCCGAGGGACGCTGCCTAGGGCGCGGCTCCGGGGACCCGTGCGGCCTATCACGGCCCGGCGCTGCACGGATGGCCCTGCTCCTGCGGCCCGTGCTCGCCGTCCTTCTCCTCCTCCTGACCGCCGCTTTCAGGTGCCAGGAGCAGGCCCAGACCACCGACTGGAGAGCCTCCCTGAAGACCATCCGGAACGGCGTTCACAAGATAGACACGTACCTGAACGCCGCCTTGGACCTCCTGGGAGGCGAGGACGGGCTCTGCCAGTATAAGTGCAATGACGGTGAGGGGAACCCCAGGCCCTGCGAGGCCCGTGCTTTCAGGGCTTTTGAGGGGGACCGAAGTCGTGGAGGTGTGAGATGCCGGCCAGACCTTGACGGTGTCCTCTGGCCCTGGGAAAACTTAACCATCGCTAGATTCGTGCCATTCTTGTGATTGAGAAACCTGCTGACGAGTTCACGCCACTATTGTTAGAATGTGAGAGATCGCCGGAGAGCGTACTCTCCGTTCTGTTTTCGTTGCGTTTGATTTTCTTTTGTTGTTGTTGTTGAAATTGCATGAAAGTTGCCTAAGAACTTAGTGACATAGCGTCATGGGGATGGAGTGAAACAGACTGATTTTATTTAGCGCCTTTAAATTAGCTGAACACGCAAAACATACCAGGAATTTTAAAGTCATGCTTTTGTAACTTTCTCAAGAATTGGTTTAAATTTTTTTTTTTCTGCAAAGCTACAGACAATAAATTGCGACCTTTGTACAGACTTTTGGTGTACTTTACTGTTGAGAAAGAGTTCTGATTAACTCTAATAGGAAATGATTCAAGCAGTACTTAACAGGAATTTTCTTTCCTTAGATACCAGTGACGCTGCCTCCTCACTGTTGGTTGCTATTAATATTATTCTTTTGATTTACGTTTTCATATTTTTAAACTTTAATTCTGTTTGAATCTGAGAACTTGTTTGGTGGCATTGTTGGTGATTAATAACTTAGTATTTCAGGCAGAGATCTTTCTTTTGAAGCGCTTGACTCTTTTGAATGCTTAGATGTTGTAATAGTTCAGACAAAGTACTTGGGCTTCTTTTTTGAATTTCAAAATGCTAAGAAAGTAATTGGGAGATCATGTTTCCGATAAAAGTGGACAAGGTTTGGGCCTAGTTAATTTAATGCTTGGCAGCCCAAAATAATAGGGAACTAAAGGACTTTAGAGGTAAAACTGGACTATATGTAGGTGAATTGAAAAGGGACCTCTGTCATGTGAAAACGTGATGCAACATGTGGTCATGATCTCTAGTTTTCTGTTAATGGAGGTAAAGAATGAACTATATCTTGTATGCTATGAACTGCTAAATTTCATTCCTTCTTAAATGTATGCCTAAATGTTACCACCGGTGTTCAATCAGGAAGGATGTTTTTGTCCTTGTAGAGCTTGTTAGGAGGAATAAGTGAGTAATTTGAAGATTAAATGGTTGCCTTTCTTGAGGCAGATGTCATAGTTTTACTTAGTCTTACTTAGTCATCCCCATTCATTAAACAAATAACTGAGTGCCTGCTATGTGTCAGGCATTGTACCAATTGGAGATTTGGCAGTGAACAAAACTGACAGAATTTCTGTCCATGGAGCTTACCTTCTGGTGGGGAGAGACAGTAAACTAAAGAATAAGTAAAACAAGCCAGATCTGCAGTGTGTGTAGATCTGAAGTGGGCCATTGCTTCCAGAACACTACAGCAGGGGAACCGTCAGTGGCGGTATTGGGAGGCGTTAGTTTACTCTTTTAAATAGGTTGGGGGAATATCACTGATGAGATAATATTTGAGAAGAAATCTGAAATGGGGAAGGTGGCACTGTGATGATCTAGGGAAAGAACAATCCAGGCAGAGGGAACAGCAAGTGTAAAGGACCAGAGCTGAAATGCCAGTCAAGGATGATTCTGAAGGTTTTGGCCTGAGCCAGAGGAAGGATGTAATTGCCGTTTACTGAGATAGGAAAGACTTGGAAGGATCAGTCCTCATAAATTTATTATGAGTCAAGCGTTCTAGAGTTTATTTAGTTTAGTTTATTACAGTTAAAATATCTCTGAAGTTAAATGGATACTATTCTTATTAAAAATATTATTTTAATCTTTCCTTTTTCTTAATCCTCTTCTCTTCCACAAGCCTCACAAAATTTACCATTTGGAGTTTAGAGCAAGGTCTCCAGCATAAAAAACACAAATGAACTCGAGAATTTAGGAAACGGTATGCTTCAGTGAAAATCTTTTAGTACTTAGTAAGTACTGTCTGCTCATAGGACCGTGGTTCCAAGTCACCGTGTTGATAATTCCAACATAATGAAGATTGATCTTTAATTGCTGTTACTTGAGAAGTCTCCCTGGAACACTATCTCAACCTTTCCTGTATTTTGGAATGTTAGTGACCAAATCAGAACCAAACAGAAACAGACAAATCTCAAAATTAAAGGAGCATGGTGATGAAGGGTTGTTTAATAGCCGCAGTAAGGAGGTCAAGGGAGCCTTAAAAAAAAAAGACTTAACGGAGGGAGAGGTGTTGGATTAAAGGGCGCAGATTTGTTGCATTCTTTTATCTTTGCTCTAGTGAAGGACCAGCATTATGGAGACTCGCTCCTTCTGGCCATCCTCCCTAGGGTGGGAACAAGGCTTTATGGAGAGTGAAATAAAGTTACGTAGGGGAGCAAATTTAATGATCACTGTTTTTTTCTTTTAACTTTCTTCTCGCTGACAGCAGAAAAGATTGAGGAAGAAAATGTTCCAATTTCCTTGAAAAATAGAAAACAAAATTGGCTTGTAAAATGTTTTTAGGATTATGAATAAGTATTCAATTCATTCAGTAATTGATATCTTAACAGGATCCCTTTGGCTGTTGTGCTCAGAATAAAAAGGGTCGAGAGAGGTGGGGGAGCAAGAATGGAGGCGGAGTGACAAGTGCAAAAATTCAGACCAAACATGGTGGTAATTTTGTTCAGGGTGGTAGCAATAAAGGTGGTGAGAAGTGGTTGGATTTGGGGTATATTTTGAAGGAAGAGCCTAAAGCATTTGCTAATGGCTTAGAAGGAAGGTGTGAGTAAACTAAAAAAGGATTCCAAAGTTTTCAGCCTGAATAATTGTAAGGATGGAGTTGCCATTAACTGAAAGCGGGGGTGGGGTGGGGGTGGTGAACATGGAAAAACTAGTTTTCGGTTCATTAGGAAAAATAACAGCATATTTGTATGCTTTTGAGAATGATTCAGCAGAGAGTAAAAACACTAATGAGGGAGAGAGGAAGGAGAATTATTGGAGTCATGTCCTTAGGTGAGAGGAGTGAGTTCTAGTACATAAATAGATTGGCCAAGAGCAGAGAGGATATGGGCACAGATGCCGGTTAGGTGGGTAGTGTTCAAGTTATCCTCTCATTGCCTTGGTTTTCTCAGTGAAGTAGGAATCGAGGTCATCAGCTGAGTGAGAAGGTGGGAATAGAAGTGTTGGAGATTGAGGAAAATAGGAAAGTGAATGTACTAGAAAACTAAAGTAGCATAAGGGCCTTTGGAGATTAATAATCAGGAATTTAAAGTTTCAGGTGTTTGGGAAAGCAGGTTGGAATTCTGTACGGCTTCATACAAAACACAGTGATAAGATCTCTCTGTGACCCAGCAGCCTTCCCCTCATGCTTCTCATCCGTTTCAGTGTCTTTCAGGTGAAGGAAATTGGTCTGTTGAAGGTATTTACACCAAATTAAGAAAAATATGTAGAAAAGAGCTATCATTGTCTCAGTCCAGGAGAATCTATAGATTTCAGCTGCCCATACAGATGATAGAATATAAAGCATCAAGATAAGAGCAGTCGTGTAGTCAGAAAGTGAAATCGATGAATAGTGTTTCCATGTAGTTGTACGTAGTGGATTTGGTTTTTGTTTTGTTCTGTTTTGTTTGGCAGCGCCCTGTGGCAGGTAGGATCTTAGCTCCTGACCAGGGATCAAACCTGCGCCCCCTGCAGTGGAAGGGCAGAGTCTTAACCACTGGACCTCCAGGGACGTCCCTGGTTTGTTTTTAAAACTCTTATTCCTATCTCATTTTTTTTTCTTAGCTTTCTGTACAGAAAAGCTAAGAGATTGTAATTTGTAATTTCTGCTTACAAATTCTAGGGGACGGTGACCCCAGCACATCATGGATTTTTGGTTTGACTCTGATGTTGTTTCTTCTACTGTTGAGTTTTTGCTTGCTTTGTTTATTAGTCTGCCCAGGTTGCTATAATAAAATACCACAGACTGGGTGATGTAAACAACAGGAGTTTATTTCTTACAGTTCTGAAGGCTAGAAAGTCCAAGATCAAGGTTTAGCCAACAATTTTCTGTGGTGAGAGCTCTCTTCCTGGCTTGCAGACAGCTGCCTTCTTGCATGGTAGGGGCAGCGGGTGAAGGGAAAGTAAGTTCTCTGGTGCGTCTTCTTATAAGGGTACTAATCCCATCATGAGGGCCCTACCCTCGTGACCTCGTCTAACCCTAATTACCCGCCAAAGGCCCTATCACCAAATACATTGAGAGTTAGGGCTTCAGTGTATGATTTTGGCGGGGACACAGTTTGGTTCATAGCACTTAGTAAAAACTGGCACCAGTAGAAATGCTAAATATTTTTAATGATCAGTGACTTATAACACCTTTTATAACAACACTTAAAATGATATGAATACAGTTGTAATCATGGTATCCATATCAACTGAACCATTTTTTCTTTTTTTAACTCTTTTATTTATTTTTTAATTTTTATTTTACATTGGAGTATAGTTGATTTACAGTGTTGTGTTAGTTTTAGGTGTACAACAAAGTGATTTCGTTATGCATATACATACATCTATTCTTAGATTCTTTCCCCCTATAAATTATTACAGAGTATTGAGTGGAGTTCCCTGTGCTATACAGTAGGTCCTTGTTGTTTATCTGTTTTATATATAGTAGTGTGTATGTGTTAATCCCAACCTCCTAATTTATCCCTCCCTCACCTTTCCCCTTTGGTAACCATAAGTTTGTTTTCTAAGTCTGTGAATCTGTTTCTGTTTTGTAAATCATTTGTATCATTTTGTCTGACTTTTGTCACTTAGTATGATAATCTCTAGGTCCATCCATACTGCTGCAAATGGCATTATTTCATTCTTTTTTATGGCTGAGTAATATTCCATTGTACATATGTTCCACATCTTCTTTATCCACTCATCTGTCATTGGACGTTTAGGTTGCTTCCATGTCTTGGCTATTGTAAATAGTGCTGCAGTGAACATTGGGGTGCATGTATCTTTTCAAAGTATGAGTTTCTCCGGATATGTGCCCAGAAGTGGGATTGCTGGATCATATGGTAGATCTATTTGTAGTTTTTTTTAAGGAACCTCCATACTGTTCTCCATAGTGGCTGTACTGATTCACATTCCTACCAACAGTGTAGGAGGGTTCCCTTTTCTCCACATCCTCTCCAGCATTTATTGTTTGTAGACTTTTTGATGATGACCATTCTGACCACTGTGAGGTGATACCTCATTGTAGTTTTGATTTGCATTTCGCTAATAATTAGTGATGTTGAGCATCTTTTCATGTGCTTTTTGGAGAAATGTCTATTTAGATACTCTGCCCATTTTTTGATTGGGTTGTTATTTTTTTATTGAGCTGCATGAGCTGTTTGTATATTTTGGAGATTAATCCCTTTTTGTTCACATCATTTGCAAATATTTTCTCCCATTCTGGGGCTTGTCTTTTCATTTTGTGTATGGTTTCCTTTGCTGTGCAAAAGCTTTTGAGTTTAATTAGGTCCCATTTGTTTATCTTTGTTTTTATTTTCATTATTTTGGGAGGTGGATCCAAAAAGATATTGCTGCAATTTATGTCGAAGAGTGTTCTGCCTATGTTTTCCTCTAAGAGTTTCCAGTCTTACATATAGGTCTTTAATCCATTCTGAGTTTATTTTTGTGCATGGTGTTAGAGAATGTTCTAATTTCATTCTTTTACATGTAGCTGTCCAGTTTTCCCAACACCACTTATTGAAGGAGCTGTCTTTGCTCCACTGTATACCCTTGCCTCCTTTGTCATAGATTAATTGACCACAGGGGCATAGGTTTATTTTTGGGCTTTCTGTCCTGTTACATTGATCTGTAAGTCTTTGTGTCAGTACCATAGTGTTTTGAATACTGTAGCTTTAGAGTATAGTCTGAACTCAGGAAGCCTGATTCCTCCAGCTCCATTTTTCTTTCTCAGTATTGCTTTGACTGTTGAGAGTCTTTTGTGTTTCCATACAAATTTTAGAATTATTTGTTCTAGTTCCATGAAAAATGCCATTGGTAATTTGATAGGGATTGCATTGAATCTGTAGATTACGTTGGGTAGTATAGTCATTTTGACAATATTGATTCTTCCAATCAAGAATAGGGTATGTTTTTCCATCTGTTTGTGTCATCTTCAATTTCTTTCATCAGCATCTTATAGTTTTCAGAGAATAGATCTTTTGCTTCCTTAGGTAGGTTTATTCCTAGGTAATCTTTTTGTTGCAGTGGTAAATGGGATTGTTTCCTTCATTTCTTTTCCTGATCTTTTGTTAGTGTATAGAAATGCAACAGATTTCTGTGTATTAATTTTGTATCTTGCAATTTTACCAAATTCCTTGATGAGCTCTAGTAGTTTTCTGGTGTTGTCTTTAGGATTTTCTGTGATGTATAGTATTATGTCATCTGCAAACAGTGACAGTTTAACTTCTTCTTTTCCAATTTGGATTCCTTTTATTTCTTTTTCTTCTCTGATTGCCATGGCTAGGACTTCCAAAACTATGTTGAATGAAAGTAGTGAGAGTGGACATCCTTCTCTTGTTCCTGATTATAGAGGAAATACTTTCAGCTTTTCACCATTGAGTATGATGTCAGCTGTGGGTTTGTCATATATGACCTTTATTATGTTGAGGTATGTTCCCTCTATACCCACTTTCTGGAGAGCTTTTATCACAAATGGGTGTTGGATTTTGTCAAAAGCCTTTTCTGCATCTGTTGAGATGATCACATGGTGTTTATTCTTCAGTTTGTTAATGGTGGTGTATCACACTGATTGATTTGCAGAATTAAAATCATTGCATCCCTGGGATAAATCCCACTTGATTATGGTGTATGAGTCTTCGAATGTATTTTTGGATTTGGTTTGCTAGTATTTTGTTGAGGATTTTAACATCTGTGTTCATCAGTGATATTGGCCTGCAATTTTCTTTTTTCGTGGTATCTTTGTCTGGTTTTGGTATCAAGGTGATGGTGGCCTCATAGAATGAGTTTAGAAGTGTTCCTTCCTCTGCAATTTTGGAAATAGTTGCAGGAGGATAGGTGTTAACTCTTGTCTAAATGTTTGATAGAATTCGCCTGTGAAGCCATCTGGTCCTGGACTTTTGTTTGTTGGGAGATTTTTAACCACAGTTTCAATTTCAGTGCTTGTGATTGGTCTGTTCATATTTTCTATTTCTTCCTAGTTCAGTTTTGGGAGATTGTACCTTTCTAAGAATTTGTCCATTTTATTGGCATATAGTTGCTTGCAGTAGTCTCTTATGATCCTTTGTATTTCTGTGGTGTCAGTTGTAACTTCTCCTTTTTCATTTCTCATTTTATTGATTTGAGTCCTCTCCCTTTTTTTCTTGATGAGTCCTGGCTAAAGGTTTATCAATTTTGTTTATCTTCTCAAAGAGCCAGGCTTTAGTTTCATTGATCTTTTCTATTGTTTTCTTCATTTCTATTTCATTTATTTCTGCTCTGATCTTTATGATTTCTTTCCTTCTGCTAACTTTGGGTTGTTTGTTCTTCTTTCTCTGTTGCTTTAGGTGTAAGTTTAGGTGGTTTATTTGTGATTTTTCTTGTTTTCTGAGGTAAGATTGTATTGCTATAAACTTCCCTCTTAGAACTGCTTTTGCTGTGTCCCATAGGTTTTGGATCATATTTTTGTTTTCATTTGTCTGTAGGTATTTTTTTTTTTTTTTTAGTGGTCATAGTTTCCTTTAGTATAAACCAATAGGTATAACTTCATATAATTATATGAATATAATTTCATAATGTCTGTAAGTAGTTTTTGATTTCCTCTTTGATTTTTTCAGTGATCCTTTGGTTGTTTAGTAACATGTTGCTTACCCTCCACATGTTTGTGTTTTTTACAGTTTTTTTCTTGTAGTTGATTTCTAATCTCATAGTTTGTCAGAGAAGATGCTTGATATGATTTCAGTTTTCTTAAATTTACCAAAGCTTGCTTTAGGGCCCAGCATGTGATCTATCCTGGAAAATGTTTCTTGTGCACTTGAAAGGAATGTGTATTCTGCTTTTGGATGGAATGCTCTATAAATATCAATTAAGTCCATCTGGTCTAATGTATCATTGAAGGCCTGTGTTTCCTTATTGACTTTCTGTCTGCATGATCTGTCCATTGATGTAAGTGGGGTGTCAAAGTCCCCCACTATTACTGTGTTACTGTTGATTTCTTCTTTTATGGCTGTTAGCATTTCCCTTATATATTGGGGTGCTCCTATGTTGCGTGCATATATATTTATAATTGTTATATCTTCTTCTTGGATTGCTCCCTTGATCATTATGTAGTGTCTTTTGTCTCTTGTAACAGTCTTCAAAGTCTGTTTTGTCTGATATGAGTATTGCTACTCCCACTTTCTTTTTATTTCCATTTGCATGGAATACCTTTTTCCATCCCCTCACTTTCAGTGTGTGTGTGTCCCTAGATCTGAAGTGGGCCTCAAGACATGGGTCTTGTTTTTGTATTCATTCAGCCAGACTGTGTCTTTTGACTGGAGCATTTAATCCCTCTACATTTAAGGTAATTATCGATATCTGTGTTCTTACCGCCGTTTTGTTAATTGTTTTGGATTTGTTTTTGTAGGTCTTTTTTCTTCCCTTCCTTTTTTGTTCTCCTGTCTTGTGACTTGATGACTATCTTTAATGTTGTGTTTGGATTCCTATTTTGTCTATGTGTGTCTATCTATTGTAGATTTTTGGTTTGTGGTGGTTATGAGGTCTTGCTATAGCAGTCTATACATAATACAAGATTGTTTTAAGTTGTTGGTCTCTTAATTTCAAATGCATTTCCTGTATCCTGCATTTGTATTCTCCTCACGATTGCTGTTTTTTTTGTTTTTTGTTTTTGTGGTACACAGGCCTCTCACTGTTGTGGCCTCTCCCACTGCGGAGCACAGGCTCTGGATGCGCAGGCTCAGCGGCCATGGCTCATGGGCCCAGCCGCTCCGTGGCATGTGGGATCTTCCCAGACCAGGGCACGAACCTGTGTCCCCTGCATCGGCAGGTGGACTCTCAACCACTGCGCCACCAGGGAAGCCCAGCTGGGTTTTTTTGTTTGTTTTTTTCTTTTAATTTATTTTTGGCTGTGTTGGGTCTTTGTTGCTGCGCACGGGCTTTGTCTAGTTGCAGCGAGTGGTGGCCACTCTTCATTGTATTGCGCGGGATTCTCATTGTGGTGGCTTCTCTTGTTGTGGAGCATGGGCTCGAGGCATGCGGGCTTCAGTAGTTGTGGCACATGGGCTCAGTAGTTGTGGCTCATGGGCTCTAGAGCACAGGCTTAGTAGCTGTGGCGCACGGGCTTAGTTGCTCTGCGCCATGTGAGATCTTCCTGGACCAGAGCTTGAATCCATGTTCCCTGCATTGGCAGGTGTATTCTTAACCACTGTGCCACCAGGGAAGCCCCACGATTGCTGGTTTTGATATCGTATTTGTGTGTGGATGATTTCCCATCTTTACTGTGTGTTTGCCTTTACTGGTGAGCTTTCCCGCTCATAATTTGCTTGATTCTAGTTGTGGCTTTTTCTTTTCCACCTAGAGAAGTTTCTTTAGCATTTCTTGTAAAGCTGGTTTGGTGGTGCTGAATTCTCTTAGCTTTTGCTGGTCTGTAAAGCTTTTGATTTCTTCCGCGAATCTAAATGAGAGCCTTGCTGGGTAGAGTATTCTTGGTTGTATGTTTTTCCCTTTCATCACTTTAAATATGTTGTGCCACTCCCTTCTGGCTTGTAGAGTTTCTGCTGAAAAATCATCTGATAACCTTATGGGGATTCCTTTGTATGTTATTTGTTGCTTTTCCTTTGTTGCTCTTAATATTTTCTCTTTGTCTTTAATTTTTGTCAATTTGATTAATATGTGTCTTGGCGTGTTTCTCCTTGGATTTGTCCTGTATGAGACTCTCTGTGCTTCCTGGACTTGATTATTTCCTTTCCCATGTTAGGGAACTTTTCAACTATAATATCTTCGAATATTTTCTCATACCCTTTCTTTTTCTCTTCTTCTTCTGGGACCCCTATAATTTGAAAGTTGATGCCTTTAATGTTGTCCCAGAGATCTCTGAGACTGTCGTCATTTCTTTTCATTCTTTTTTCTTTATTCTGTTCCATGGCAGTGATTTCCACCATTCTGTCTTCCAGCTCACTTACCCATTTTTCTGCTTCATTTGTTCTGCTATTGATTCCTTATAATGTATTTTTTTTAATGGGACTTAAAATAAATCCAAATTCTTTTTTTTTTTAATTTATTTATTTTTGGCTGTGTTGAGTCTTCGTTGCTGTGCGCAGGCTTTCTCCAGGTGCAGCGAGCGGTGCTACTCTTCGTTGTGGTGCGCGGGCTTCTCATTGCGGTGGCTTCTCTTGTTGCGGAACACCGGCTCTAGGCTCGCGGGCTCAGTAGTTGTGACTTGCAGGCTCTAGAGCGCAGGCTCAGCAGTTGTGGTGCATGGGCTCAGTTGCTCCACGGCATGTGGGATCTTCCCGGACCAGGGCTCGAACCCGTGTCCCCTGCATTGGCAGGCGGATTCTTAACCACTGTGCCACCAGGGAAGCCCCCTAATGTATTTCTTAGTGCATTTATTGTATTGTTGAACTCTGTTTGTACTTTAATTCTTCTAGTTCTTTGTTAAAAATTTCTTGTATATCCTCGATCTGTGCCTCCATTCTTTTTCTGAGATCTTGGATCATCTTTACTATCATTACTCTGAATTGTTTTTCGGGCAGATTGCTTACCTCCACTTCACGTAGTTGTTTTTCAGGGGTTTTATCTTTTCCTTTGTTTGGAACATACTCCTCTGCCATCTCATTTTGTCTCACTCTCTGTGTTTGCGGTCCCACAGGCTGCAGGATTATAGCTCCTCTTGCTTCTGTGGGTGAGGGTGGTCTAAGAGGCTTGTGCAGGCTTCCTGGTGGGAGGGACTGGTGCCACTGGTGGGTGGAGCTGGGTGTTGTCCCTCTGGTGGGCAGGGCCATGTCAAGCAGTGTGTTTAGAGGCGGCTGTGGGCTCAAGAAGACTTTAAGTAGCCTGTCTGCTGATTGGTGGGGCTGTGTTCCTTCCTTGTTGGTTGTTTGGCCTGAGGCTTCCCAGCACGGGGAAGGGTGGGGCCAGGTCTTGGCATCAAAATGGTGGTCTCCACGACAGCTCATGCCAACGAGTACTTCCAAATAACTCTGCCGCCAGTGTCCTTGTCCCCACAGTGAGCCATAAGTGCCCCCCATCTCCCCAGGGGACCCTCCAAGATCAGCAGGTAGGTCTGGTCCTATGAAGTGACTGCTTTTTCCCCTGGGTCCCGATGCACCCAAGGCCTTGTGTGTGTCCTCCAAGAGAGGCCTTTCTGTTTTCCCCCGTCCTGTTGATTTTCTGCAGTCAAGCCCCCCTGACCTTCAGAGCACAATGCTCTGGGGGTTCCTCCTCCTGATGCCACACCCCCAGACTGGGGAGCCTGACCCGGGGCTCAGAACTCTCACTTATGTGGGAGAACCTCTGTGATATAATTATTTTCCAGTTAGTCGGTCACCCACCTGGCAGGTATGGGATTTGATTGTATGGTAAATGCACCCTCCTACCACCTTCTTGTGGTTTCTTTGTCTTTGGGAGTAGAATATCGTTTTTGGTAGGTTCCAGTCCTTTTCACTGGTTGTTCAGCAGTTAGTTGTGATTTTGGTGTTTTCATGAGAGAGGGTGAGCTCAGATCCTTCTGCTCTGCTACCTTGTCCTCACTCCTCTCAACCTACTCCATATCAACTTAATCTTAAATAAACAACCTTCTATGTAAGTTGTTCAGAAATAATTATTTCATAAAGATGAATTTAGAATTTAAAACACTAAAAAATTTCAGGAAACTAGTTCAGTTTTCTGGGGTTTTTGGGGGGGGGTTGTTTTGTTTTGTTTTTGTTTTGTTTTATGTTTTGCTGTGGATAAAGAATATTTTAATTTCAGCAAGGAATGCTTCTCATTTTTTCATCCAGTGATTTCCTGTGCACCCACTTTGTGCCAGGCATCTTCTAGGTGAGCAAGACAAAATTGCTGTCTCCATAGAAACTAATTATGTTAATTTGGTTAATAAATGTTAGAAAGAAAAATAAAACCAACCATGGGTGTATGGAATGGATATAAAAGTGAAGGGGCACTATTCCAAATAGAGTAAGTAAGAAAGGCCTCTCTGAGGAACTGATATTAGTAGGTTCCTTCAAAAGAAATACATGCCCCTTTTTCCACTTACACTGGGGAGCCAGTTTTACCAGCACTTACTTCATGGTGTTATTGTCTAGTATTTCACATACAGTAGGTCTAGGTTCTTTATTACTCCATTTTAGCAGCTTCTCTCTTAGGACAGTTTTAAGCACTAGCGCTGAGATGACTACTACTTCTATCCTTGCCTCCATTTTCATTTTTGCCAGCTGATTTTCTCTGTACTCTTTTCCTCTTTATTCTCTTACAATAAGCATATTTTGTTTTGTTTTGTTTTCTCTGACTTCATTTGCTTCTAATCATTCTCCCATTCAAAGGTAATTATCTTTTACAAAATGAGGTAATGTCTGTATATACTAATACATATGCACACAGGTATGTATCGCTATCATTGTACACATTAGCATGTTCAAAAATATTTTTATAGACTCAAAATCGAAGGAAAGTGCATGGGTTTATATAAAAAACAAAGGGAAGGGAAAATAGAAGTGCTACTGTTGTATAACATTGAGAGAAATAACTTTCTGGTTAAAAAAAAAGAAAAGGAGACACTTGAGAAGAAGAGATTAGACATCCACATGCCTTTAAAACTCTAGGCCTGTAGCAGTTGTCCGAGGATGGTAATCTTTGATCCTCATGGAAAAGAGAGAAGTGCCAGAAATCTGGAGACTGGCAGGGGGAATGTATGGGGTATCCACAAAGTTGGAAACAGGATAAACAGTTTGTTGGTTAGATTTTCAAGTAATATGCCTGATATGTGTTGCTTCAGTCTCCAGGTACCTTTTAAGGTGATATGCTTCTAAATTTAAAGCAAAAAGTCCAGTTGTTAACCTGAAAAAAATATGTATAGTAAATACACTATTTTTTCTGTTTCCAGACTTTTTGAACACTCTTTGGCACATTTATTGTACTTTTTTCAGACTATAAATGTGACTCACTGCTTAGTATTTCTTGCTACATGAGTTTCTGAACATTTTAGACAGTTGATTGTTAAAACCCTTGACAAGAGAGAACTTCAAGGAGCTAGAATGGCTTCCCCAAGGATATAATGCTGATCCAGCCTTCCTCCCTTTCAGTGAAGAGGTTTCTAGCATGGTAGGGTAGATCAGATGCCTAGTCTCTCATGATACTCCCATGCAAAGTGTAGGCTGGACAGAACTTGATTTAGGTGAAATCACAACTGGCTAAGTGGTCTGCCCAAAGGGTTGGGTCAATGACGTCATGGCTTCTTGTAGAGAGGGCTCATCTCTAGCAGGGTGTTGCAGGTCTCTGTCCTGGTTAAATCAGTGTCTCAAGTTTGTGAATATCTGGGTATAACAAGTAACACTGGGTGAATACCTCTACATTTAAAATCTGCTTAACGGTCCTGAATGATGAACTAAACCTAACAAGATAAGAGTTTTATAATTTAGTGTTTTAGGCTCAAAAATTGAATGGCAGAAGTGCTGAGCCTCTAGCAGTAGATGTTAAAAAGTTCATTTTAGAAAAAAACTTTTTTTCTACTGTTACTGTGCTGTATTTTGTTTTATTTTTTTAAATTTATTTATTTATTTTATTGTTTGGCTGCATTGGGTCTTCGTTGCTGCACGCGGGCTTTCTCTAGTTATGGCAAGCGGGGGCTGCTCTTCGCTGCGGTGCGTGGGTTTCTCATTGCAGTGGCTTCTTGTTGCGGAGCACGGGCTCTAGGTGCGTGGGCTTCAGTAGTTGTGCCATGCGGGCTCAGTAGTTGTGGCTCACAGGCCCTAGAGCACAAGCTCAGTAGTTGTGCCTCACAGGCTCTAGAGTGCAGGCTCAGTAGTTGTGGCACAAGGGCTTCGTTGCTCTGCGGCATGTGGGATCTTCCCAGATCAGGCCTCAAACCCATGTCCCCTGCATTGGCAGTCGGATTCTTAGCCACTGTGCCACCAGGGAAGTCCTGTGCTGTATTTTAGCATGGAGACATAGCTGAAACGTATGCTGTCTTAGGTTATATTAGTACAAGTAGTTTATCCAGCTCAAAATACACCCATCATTCCTAATGGTGTTCAGTTTGGGGTGCCACATTCTGGATGTGACAGACTAGAAGTGATCAGTCCTTGGAGGCTAATGAACGCTCACCAAACTCAAAAGAGACTGAAGGGTAAACAGCAGTACCAGTTTATTTATAATGAGTATTATAACTGCCGTGAATATTAGGCTTCCAAGTCTTCTGCTCATTCATTCATTCATCCACAAATAATTATTGAGAACCTAACTATATGCCAGACATTGTTCTATGCGTTGGGGGTACAAAATAGACAAAAATTCCTGCCCTCAAAGGGTTTATATTTTAATATGGGGTGACAGATAATAAACAGAATAGGTTAGTGATATGTTAGAAGGCCATATGTGCTGCAAATGGTATGGTCAGAAAAGGCCTCGAACATGAAGTATGTAGATGTCAGGAGGATGAGTATCCACATAGAAAAGTAGCAGCTTCAGTGGCACTAAGGCAAGAGCAGAGCTGGAGTGTCTGTGGCCCAGCAAAGAGGTCAGATGTGATGGAATGGAGTGAGGAAGGAAGGCAGAGGAGAGAGAACAGTAAGGAGATGAGGTCAGAGATGCCATTATATAGGGCTTATAGGCACTGAAAGGACTTTTGGCCTTTTTTTTTTTTTTTCCGGCTGTGCATCATGGCATATAGGATCTTAGTTCCCCAACCAGGGTTCGAACCCGCGCACCCCTCAGTGGAAGTGCAGAGTCTTAACCACTGGACCACTAGGGAAGTCCCAGCTTTTATTCTGAATAAAATGAGAAGCCATTGGAGGGATTTTGGTAGAGCAAAGACTTAATCTAACATATATTTTAATAGGATCACTCAGGTTCAGTGTTGAGATTGGACCGTAGCTAGAGGTGGTGCTGGGTGGGGGAACCAAAGAGACTAGTTAGGTTATGGCAGTAATCCGTGGTGACTTGGAGCAGGATGGTAGCATTAGGGGTAGTGAGAAGTGGTTAGATTCTGAATATTTTGAAGGTAGAGTCAACAGGATATGCTGTTGAATTGGATGTGGGATATAAGAAAATGAGAGAGTTAAAGATGGCTGAGGTTTTTTCCCCTGAGCACCTGGAAGGATGGATATCTATTACCTGAGAAGAGGGAACTGTGGATGGAGCAGGTTTGGGGGTGAATGGCAGGAGGTACACCTTAAGTTTGAGGTGCCCATTAGATATCTAAGTATTGATAGTTAGAATATCCTCTCTGTAGGCCCTTTAAAGTGGAATGCCAAATCATAAAGAGTTTTTTTAAGAGTGAAGAACTAAAAGCAGGAGTTGAAGGATCACAGTGACTCATCTGTGATAGCCTGAGGCATCTACCTTCATCTTCCAAGGGCCCAGGAACAGCCCTCCTCTTGGACAGTGCTAGAGAAACTTCTGTCATTGGCCTCCTCTTTTCTAGATCCATCATAACGATTCCCTTTTGTACACATTGTTCTTCAGACTGGGTGGAACTTTATATCTCCGTGAAGTTATGCTCTCTCTTTTTTTTTTTGCGGTACGCGGGCCTCTCACTGTTGTGGCGTCTCCCGATGCCGAGCACAGGCTCCGGACGCGCGGGCTCAGTGGCCATGGCTCATGGGCCCAGCCGCTCCGCGGCATGTGGGATCTTCCCGGACTGGGGTACGAACCCGTGTCCCCTGCATCGGCAGGCGGACTCTCAACCACTGCGCCACCAGGGAGGCCCTGAAGTTATGCTCTCTTGAGGCTCTACTTGGTCACCTCAGTTGAGCATGTGAGTCTTAGCAGCTCACTTAAACCATTTTTAGTTCATTACTTTGAGTGGATTACTTATTTTGATGGCTGACTACTGGAAGGGTTGCTTTTTTTCTTCCTCACTTTACTTTTGGAGGGCAAACTTCAAGTCTCCTAGTAATAAATGTTAATTGAATGAAAGTTGGTGGAATACTTTGTGTCTCTCCTAAGTATCCAGATGTGGGGTGGTATTTGGAATAACTGGGGGTATTTTATTTGTGGAAGGTAAATGGTAGCCCCGGGTGTTTGAAAGGATTATCATGTAAAATAGGGAATTGGGTGGCTTTGTGTTCCCCAGAGGGCAGAGGATTGCTTACGGGTAGAATTTACACGAAAAAGAGAAGAAAGAACTCAACTGTTAATGCCAGGCCACAATGGAGTAGGCTGTTTCTTGACACTATAGGATTGTGGGAAACATTCAAAGACTCTTCGGTATATTGAAGTGATTTCTGTATTACATGAGGAGAGATATTTCTGAAGTATCTTCCAGCATTTAAGGTTGCTTTGATAATGTCATCTTTCTCCTTGTTACTGAACTATTGGTGCTATTAAGGAGAGTATAACTGGAGTAATAGTTTCCCAAGCTATCTTTGTTTCTTGCCTTTTGCCTTAGATGACGGAGGAGTATATTTGTGAAATGGTTGGTTGGAGTCTGGGCTAGAATGGTCCTGTAATGTCTTATAATGATATTAAGGTAATTAAATGATCAGGTGACCTTGTCTTCCTTAGCTTTAGACTCTAGTTAATGGTTATTGAGGTTTGTGTACAATGGAGCGTTGAGTGAGGATGGGAAGATACAGTTCTTGCCTGTAGGTTTTAACCTAAAAATATAAGCATTAGAATGTACAGTAAGATAGGGTGGATTTATGTTTCATATATATGGACCCAGTCTGGCATGTAATCTCTGAAATTGACAGAAGTCCAGAATAAGGATTTACATGTTTGTATGGTGTAGGCTTGCAAATATAATTACATTTTATGAACCAGCATAATATTTTATGAACTGCCATCTATGTGTACATGTACACATTTGTACATATTTTGCTTCGGGAGAAGTAAAAATAATTCGGTAGACAAATTAGCATTTTTAATGATCATCCGAATAAACACATATTCACTTATGTTAGCATCCAAATAGCAAATATTTCCAGGGCTAGTCTAGCACATTGTAGACCTTTTTGTGTATGTATTTTCTAACATATTTGAAAATTAATTATGATACCATTTATGTTTTATAGGATCTAAGCCTTTTCCACGTTATGGATATAAACCCTCCCCGCCGAATGGATGTGGCTCCCCACTGTTTGGTGTTCATGTAAATATTATTTTTTATTTGATAAGTTTTTATGATTGGTAGGCTATGTAATACTCTTGATAAACCATCAGTATGTTTTCAGGCTCAGAAGTAATTTTGTTTTTTGTAATAGTGATCAGGTTTGTTATATTCTTTTATAGCTAAAACACATTTAATAAGTCCTAATGAAACTAAATGGAGTAAAAGTCATGTTTTATTTTTTAATCTTGTAGATGTTAATACCATTTAAATGATATTTCCTCATGTCACAGATATGATTGAAAAGTTTAGAGAAGTCACATTACTTAGGATGAAAAAGGACAGGAAAGCATAATATTTTCTATATTAAAACTAGGCTAAGTGGGATAGCTGTGTATTTGTTGTAAGGGAGGCTGAATCTGAGCCAGTATTATGGGAGAAAAATGTTTTATGAAAGTGATTCCTGGACACAAGGGTTTTGCATATAAAGTTATTTAAAATAGATAAAGATAATTACAGATTCGAAGGAATAATGTCTTTAGGGAATGGATGAACACTTAAAGATTAAACCACAAAAACCAAAAACAAAGTTTGAGTTGTAGGAGCTTAGAAGTTGTTGGTGACATTTCATATAAAGTACATTTTACTGAGGGAGGAGGTGCAAAATACTTTGGAATATCCAAAAATCATACTTGCATAGCCCCTGCAAAAGTCTTCTAAAGCTCTTAGCTTTATCTTTCTATTCTTTTTTTTTTTTTTTTTTTGTGGTACGCGGGCCTCTCACTCTTGTGGCCTCTCCCGTTGTGGAGCGCAGGCTCAGCGGCCATGGCTCACAGGCCCAGCAGCTCCGCGGCACGTGGGATCCTCCTGGACCGGGGCACGAACCCGTGTCCCCTGCATCGGCAGGCGGACTCCTAACCACTGCGCCACCAGGGAAGCCCTCTATTCTTAAAATTATGTTTTGTGTTTTGGACAATTGGAAGTTGCGTTTGCTACCGGCAAATGACTGCGAATTCTCTAACATTGCAAAATAGGGAGCTTTGAGGCATGGCTGAGAGGGAGAGGAAGGAGTAACATGGGTGGGTGCAAGTGAGGGTAATGGAGAGATATCTAACCTGGAAAGCATTTGGAGGCAGAAACGAATTTTGGAAATTATCTATATAGCAGTGTTGTCTTTGATTTGTAAGTTTCTTTGATGCGCTACTTCAGAGGAGGTTTGAATTTCATCAGCAGTCATCCATCCAAATGTCTCTTTCAGCTTAACATTGGCATCCCTTCCTTGACAAAGTGCTGCAACCAACACGACAGGTGCTATGAGACCTGCGGCAAAAGCAAAAACGACTGTGATGAGGAGTTTCAATATTGCCTCTCCAAGATTTGCCGAGATGTGCAGAAAACACTAGGGCTAGCTCAGCATGTGCAAGGTAAGGCTGATGCGGTGGGATGGGGATAAGTGCAGTCTGCAAAGATTTATTAGATGCTTTTGTGTTAGTACAAGATATACCGATAGAAATCTTTCACTATGTATTATCTTATCTGTGGTGAAACAGCCCCTTCAATTTTCTGAGATGAGAAGTCAGTGATTTTGTCATCTAAAATGGTTTACAATCACAGAAGCAAGAAGTGTTAGGAAACCTTGGGAGGAGGGTGTGTGAGCTAGAGAAGAATTCATCCAAAATCTTGTACCTGTAGTATAGTTCTAATTACCCAGAGCCTGAAGTTTGAAATTCTGGATCCAGTGAAGTTCGGAGTATAGCACATTGGATTTGGAGTAGGAAGTTCTGGAAGATTTGAGTCTTAACTCTGTCTCTTCATATGTATCTGTGTCAGGAGGGTCCTCAAAACCACCACCACCACCACCACCACCACCACCCCGCCCCGCCCAGGTTCAGTGATTTGCCAAGAGAACTCACAGGGCTCAGCATGTAGTCATACTCACAGTGATGATTATTGCAGTGAAGGGATACAAAGCACAGTCAGCAAAGGTAATAGGCATTTCAGTGTCCTCATTTATAAAATGAGAACGGTAATACCCATCTCGTAGAGTTGTCGTAAGGGTAAAATGAAATATTTGTAGAAATACACATTACTGTACAAATACTAGTAGTTAACAAGATTTCTTTACTGTCAAGTCAAAGAACGTACCATACACTGAAATCAGAAGAGGAGGGGCAGTAAGAAGGGTCAAGAAACGAAACTACCATTTTTAAGCACTTTCCATAAGAGACTGTGCTAGATACTTGAGACATGTTTTCATTGATGTTCACAGAAACGCAAAGTACTAGTTGGCATTATGCCCCTTTTTAAAGGAAGGAAACTGAGGTTCAGAAAGAAGTAACTTGTCCCAAGTTGCATACTTCGGACTTTAAAACTTGTGTTCTGTCTATTCCAGTATTCCCCAAATAGTCTCATATTATAGGTGTTATTCTGAAATTCTAGTAATAACTAGGAAGTAATAACAAGGAGGAAATCTCTGCTCCAGGTGAAGCTTGAACTCAAAACCTCTGAATCCCTTTGAACGCTTTTGGGTAAGGTAAACTAGTTGTCCAGGTGAAGCACAGATAGATGTGTTTCCTGTTTTCTGACCTAAGGATATGCTAATGTTGTTAGCAATTTCCTTGCAGTCTCCTATTTAGTAATCATAACCTTTACACTTCTGTGGTTGGTTGTATTCCTTAATGGCACAGCCTTTTGGAAAACTTTGAAAATGCCAAGATTTTGTAATGAAAAGTTTCTTTCTTAACATGAATATTGGAAACTAGAAGTATTTGGATAACTAAAAGCCACTCTGTGCTGTGTCTCTGTAAGTATAGTATATTAAGATAATCTTAAGTGTTCCAGGTTTCTTAGAATAAGAAAAGTTAAATCTGTTATCTTTTTTATAGTCTTTCAAAAAAATTAAGAAACCCCACCAGAGGAAAAACATCTTGGATTCCTGTGTCTCCCTTTCCAAGCCAAATTTGGATATTGGTCAGAGAAAGAGACTGGGGTCCATTTAATACTTTAAGCATATTAAATTATGTGTGATCATTAAAAGCTATTGACTATAATTAAATGTTTTGAAGTTTCTCTATGTTTAACCTTCATTTTTTTCTGCACCTAGAAGTCCTTCCTTAAAGTGCAAACTTAAGAGTGTTATCAGGCATCTCTATTAGTGATATTTTCATATAAAAGGAAAATTAACAGTGATGAACTGATCAGTGCTATTGAGGGAGACTCACTGTCTAGTACAGAAAGTTGGTTTGAATAGTTGCATGCAAAGAAAAAGTAGATACACGTAGAGAGGCTGAAACGGAAAGTCTTTGTATATATATGTTACTAGTTTGCGAGGATTGGGAAGACTTTCACCTAAAATAGGTGTAAGTGCCCACTAAGGCTGTGCCTGACATTGTGCTGAAACACGTAATATATGTGAAGAGAGAGTGATGCTTTGCAGTTGCCTAACAGTAATGGCACTTTCTTACGTTGCAGCATGTGAAAGCACCGTGGAGCTCTTGTTTGACAGTGTTATACATTTAGGCTGTAAGCCGTACCTGGACAGCCAACGAGCCGCATGTAGGTGTCGCTACGAAGAAAAAACTGATCTTTAAAGAAGATGCTGACAGGTGGTGACAGCAGATGAGGACAGAAGAGCATAACCTTTGACAAAGAGCTAATGTTTTCACAGCATAAAGCTGCCTTATTTTTGTGAAAGGATTATTTTAAGACCTTATTTTGACATTAAAACTTCAAACTAAAGAAACAAATGCAGGTTATCTTCCTGGATGTTGCTGCCTTAGTGTGCCATAGTGTCTTGACAATCACAGGAAGAGGTGCATGTTAAGGGAGAATTTTTTAAAAGAAAGAGTCTAACTCAGTTTTCACAACTATATTTATCAAAAAATAAGGTCAAATGTAAAATTCATTATAAGGTATGTTCAACAGTATCTTATTTGGAAATATGGGGAAATCTTCACTTAAAAGTATGTTTGTTTGGGCTTCCCTGGTGGTGCAGTGGTTGAGGGTCCGCCTGCCGATTCAGGAGACACAGGTTTGTGCCCCGGTCCGGGAAGATCCCACATGGCGCGGAGCGGCTAGGCCCATGAGCCATGGCCGTTGAGCCTGTGCGTCTGGAGCCTGTGCTCCGCAACGGGAGAGGCCACAACAGTGAGGAAAAAAAAAAAAAAAAAAAGTATGTTTGTTTGCTGTAAAATTTAAAATATACATTTATGCCGAGAAAGATCTGACTTTATTTTTGCTCTTTTAATTAACACATACAGTTTTTTCCATTGCCCATTGAGCATATGAATAAGCCACACTTATATGAATGACAGGACTAGTTACAAGGACATGTCTGTTTCTCTTGTAAAATTGGAACCATCTCCTGGGACCTCTGAGGAAACAAAACTAGGATATCTAGGTATTAATAAGTGCCTAGAAGGTGACTTGAACAAAATTCAGAAGCATAGCCATCCCATTTTATGAACCACTGATGACAAATTTCATTTCACTTTGCTATAAACTTTGCCTAAATTGGAGAAAAGATGGATTTAATGAGACAAATGAAAAGTTGTTTAATATGCACATCAGAGCTTTATCTGTGTTACATGCTTTGGTGTTTACTCCCTAGGACTTACTCTTGGTAGATTCTGGGATATTTTTAAAAGACTGTAAACGTTTTACTAATATTGGCCTTCATAAAAATTGTTTTTGATATTGTTGTGTTTTTTAAGTCTTTAACTGTGGAGTCAAAAGGGATGGAAAAGCAGGATCCAAAGAACTATCTTTTATAGAAAATTATTAACAGATGTTTTAAGAGCAAAGCCCAGAACTTCAACTGCCTCTGAAAATGTCTGTGAGGATTGAAAGCTTTTCAACCCCTTGGAAAGCTCAGCTGTGTTCCTCTACCATTCTTTGCTTACCACTGGCTGTCGACTTTCCCTAGCCCAAGATCCCAAGCCATGTATACTTTTGGGGTAATCTCTGGCCAAAGTTATTAAGATGAACTGCTTGGAAAGTCAGAGAAAGACAGCACCAGCAGAAGTGGCTCTTTCTAAATCAATACAGGCAGAATCGGGATGAATGAAAAGTATGTTCTGGAAAAAGGGCCACATTCCTAACTTTGAATATATGTTATTGGCTGAGAACCTGATGGCTTTCCAAACTGAGATGGTGGCAGCTATTCTGCTAATAGACAAGGCAAGTGTATCCCTCAGGGCTAAGTAAGCAAATTGGGCTCCAGGTAACTTTAAACTTGTAATAAATTGATGCATTTTCTTGGCAGCGTTGGCTTTCTCAAGAGGACAAAGTCAGAATGTCTTTGTAAAATATTTAATTCATGGTCATAAGTTATGTACAAAAATCAGTAGAAGCAGTTTTTATGTTCAAATTTTAAAAACTTATCTAGGAATAATTTTAGATTTACAGAAGAGTTGCAGGGATAGTATAGAGGCTTCTTGTTATACTCCTTACCCTTAATGTTAACATTTTACATAAACACGAAACATTTGTTAAGAAACCAACATTGGTAATTACTATTAACGAAACTCTAGACTTTATTAGGATTACACTAGTTTTTCCACTAATGTCGTTTTTCTTTTCTTTTCCGGGATCCACTTTAGGATACACCATGTCTAATTAGCCTCTAGTCTGTGACGGTTCCTCATCTTTCCTTGTTTTTCATAACCTTGACAGTTTTGAGGAGTACTGGTCAGGTGTCTTGTAGAGTGTCCCTCAATTTGGGTTAGTCTTAACATTTTCCTCATGTTTGGACTAGGGTTATGGATTTTTAGGAAGAAAACCATAGAGGTGAGTGGTTCTTCTTATCAAATCATATCGGTAGTTGACTGCTATCAACTTGATGTTGTGTAAACTCTAGACATTTGGTTAAGGTAGTGTCTGTTAGTTTCCTCCACTGTAAAGCTACTGTTTTTCCCATTCCATGCTTTTGTTCTTTGCAAACCAGTCACCAAGTCCAGTCTGTGGGAGGCGAGGGGTGGGCAAGATTATATTCCGCCTCCTGGGAGGGGGGCGTATCTGTTGTAGTCCTTGAAATTCTTGTCACCATCCGCCCCTCCCCACACCCGTTTATTATTCAGTGATTTGTGTCAGTATGGATTCGTGCCTATTTCTTTTGTACTGTGGGTCATATTTACAAATTGTTCCAGCCTGGCCTTTGCGAGTTACATCAGGTTGACTCTGTGTGTCTTTGACCTGCACCATCCTTTTGACTTCTGAGCATCTCCATCCTTTCTGGTAAGAAAGTAGGAAAGTTGCTTCAGGCTCATGTTATATATTCCCAGCCCCAGCCCTAGAATCAGCCTCTTTTCAAAGGTTCCTTTTATTGAAGAATGGTATACAGTGGAACTTAGAAACCAAGATCTGGACACTGGATAGCTTGTTTCTACTGGGATATCACTGCTTCTGGACCCTCCCAGCAAACAGAGCTAGAAAATATGTGTATATTAACCCATGTACATGTACATATCTGTAATTATGTGTATATATATTAAGCTGAAGATAAGTTTGTACTGTCTTCACTCGAATTCTGTACGACAGGGCATATATTTAAGCTTTAAGGATGGTATTTTCCTTATCCACAGAATAAATTAAAAAACAAAATCACCCCCCAAAAACTAGCTTTTAGCAGCTGTTTGCAAGACATATATTGATATTTTAAAATAATAAAACTATATTGCCTTCAAATAATGCCTGTCTTTTTAAAGTCTTTTGACACACCTCTTCCAGGGACAGATATAGCTGTATGCATTTCATAGGTGGAGAAACTGAGGCACAAAGAAGTAAGGAAGACAGAATTGAAATATGAGGGCAAACACATTTTTTGAGCAGGATTTCCTTCAGTGACCCCCTAGACTAGTCTAGACTAGTAGTACTAATTAAAAAGTTGTTTTGTTAGCTTATAACTACTTCCCCCTAGAATGAAAAAGTGATATTTCTGTCAGTACTTATAGAAGTACAAGGTTGGCAGGAGGTCAAAATGGTCATTATTTTATCCTGGTACAAAACAGGAATAACATCTAACAAAATGAAGACAATGGAGTCCTTCTGTAAAAACAACTCTTTTTAGTACACTGACTTTAGTAACTTTGGGGAGTAGACTGAAACCTATTAGGTAAGGATCCTTCCACGTAGGTTACATTGCATTGGTCAAAATTCACAGATACTCCCTGCAGTATATTCAAGTCTTGTATAACACCTGGCTCTAATGATTGAAATAGCCCCTTTAGTTTACTGTTTTTCTCACAGAATTGTGTACAACCAGTGTATGAAAAATAACTAAATTAATAGTTATCAATAGGGCTTCCCTGGTGGCGCAGTGGTTGAGAGTCCGCCTGCCAATGCAGGGGACATGGGTTCATGCCCCGGTCCGGGAAGATCCCACATGCCGCGGAGTGGCTGGGCCCGTGAGCCATGGCCGCTGAGCCTGCGCATCCGGAGCCTGTGCTCTGCAACGGGAGAGGCCACAACAGAGGCCCGCGTACCGCAAAAAAAAAAAAAAAAAAAATCAATAAAAATAAAACCAGATCAGCAGTGTCATATTTGCATACAGGTCACCGTGATGTTATGCTTTTTTTGGTCTCAGGCTTATTAGGTTTCCAAAACATCCTTCAGAGTCTCCTTGTTGCCTACTTTACAAATATGTCTGTTGGCTGTCAAGTTTTCTTAAGTGTAGTAATCAGAATTGTAGAAATTTGGTATTCCTATGATTCATATAGGAAAAAAACAAGGTTTAGTGAGGTAAACACTGAAAAAAGGCCAAAATTTAAGTTTTAGAATTATTTCTGAATTTAACTTTGTTCCATATATTTCACTCCTTGGATAGGTAACAGTGGCTAAGAGCTTCAGTTTCAGAAAATCCATAAAAGTGACTTCTAAAAGTCACTATAATGGCAAGAATCAAGCCATCCTGTCTGTTAACTTTTGGTCTTTAGTATATCTTAATTATTTTAATAATATGGAAATGCTTTGGGTTCTTTTCTTCTTTGAGAAGGAAGAGATTCCTTGGTAGGATTCTAATTAGTCTATGTCTCAAACGGGAGCCTGCAGCAGAATCACTGGAGGGCTTGTTAAAATGAGCTGCTGGACCCCACCCCCAGCTTCTCACCCAGTAGGTCTGATTGTGTAGGTCCCAAGAGTTTGCATTTCTAGTATGTTCCCAGATGATGTTGATCCTGCTGGTTCAGAGACTACGGTTTGAGAACTGGTGTAGGTAATCTTCAGTAGCTAAAAATAACATGTACTGAAAGCTTATTGTGGGCTGGGTACTGTTCTGGGACTTTGGCAGTTACTATCTCAGCTATTGAGTAAATTTGATCCCCATTTTACAGAGAAGAATTTGAAGCTGGGGGAGGTTAAACTGCCTTAAGTACTTGTCCATGGTCTCACAGCCAATAAAATGGTGGAGTCAGGATTAGAACCTAGGCAGCCCATTTTCCAATCCCAAGCACTTACCCTTTTTACTGGGGGGATAGCTATTGCTTTAAAAAGCTGGAATTTAGCACTTATAATTGTGAAATAAGTATCCTAATGCTTTGTATTTATATCTCTTAAGGTAGACTATATATAACCACATGCTATAAAAGCAATACAATATTCTGAGATAACAAGACACTTAGGGGGAAAAAATAAATTCCTTTCATCTGCTCCTTTCAGATAAATGGAAGGTCAGCCAGTTGGAGTTCCGCTTCTATATAAGGAGTGTTTTCAGGGCTCAAGTAGAGGAGACCCTGAAAACCAGGCAGAAGGACCGGAAGCTCTGGTGGTCAGATAACTCATTCAAACTGGGTAAAGTCCAGAGTGCATATGCTGAAACCCTGAATCTCATTCAATGGATAAATATTTATTGAGCACCTCCTACATACTAAGCAACTGCTTCGTAATGGGGAAACCGTAAGAAGGCCAGTTTTACTTTCCATAAGCTTCAGGTGGTGGCAGTAGAAATGTACTGAGCTCTTCACAAGCCAGGCACTGTTCTGAATACAATGATTTAACTCAGTTGTTACAACCACCATACGAGGGAGATACCGATACTCCATGTCTTCACCGCAGAATAAGGAACAAAGCTAGTGATTCCTGAAATATTTTATGCCTACAAGGAAGTGAACAGTAAGTGGCGTGGAGTGAGTAAAATCCTTTGATTTCATATTCTATTCAATGACCAAGCAAGACTTTTGAACCACAAGTACATGTAGGAAAAGTTACCGAGTTAGATTTTATTTTTCCCTCCCCAATAAAGGGGTGATGCTTATAGAAGACGGATCCCTTATACTTATTTTAATGTATTAGAAACGGTGCCTTAACACATTTTTCCCCCAGTCTGATGTCGGTTACTTGTTAAATGGCAAGACCCAGAGAAGTTGGGAAAGAGGAAGCCACCTTTTCTTCCGATTCAGAGTTGTTCGTTGAAGCAAATTTACACACTAGCCAACCACCCGAAGAGGAGCTCAATTAAATGTAACAGACATGCTCTGGGTCGTTAAAAGTCATAGTCTACAGACCCCGAAGTCCGGTCTCCTAATTTCTGCATGATTCCTTCCCCGAATTACCTCTACTTACAAAAGCCACATTTGAGAATCCTGGAGTGGCATCTAGTTTACTTTGGCCCGAATCCGCTATACAAACAAAGAGCGTTTTAAAGTATTGTAAATTCTTAACAAATCCTGTAAATAACTCGTACTGGAGAAAGGAGTACTAGGGAAGCAGGAACACAACAGCCTGCACCTTTGAGGGAGTGAGGAGGAGCAAACGCTTGGGGCGGGGCTTGAGCGTGGAGCTCGCCGCAGGTCATCTGCAGTTGCCTGGAGCCTCCCACCCCGGGGCCGCCGCTCGTGCTCGGGACGGAATCTGACGTCTCCCTACGGCAGGGTTCGGCTCTCCAAGGCGCCAGGCGGAGGAGACCGGGTCCCCTGCCTTGCCCGGGCGCTCTTGTCTCGGCGAACTCCGCGTGAGGGAAAGGGGCCTTAACTCTGCGCGGTGCATTGCCACCACCGACCCCATCCCACCCTCCGGCAGGCGGCGGGCAGGGAGCGAGGGCGCGGGGGTAGCGGAGGCGGGGGCGGGGTGGAGGAAGGGGCGGGGGCTGCAGCCCGGCTTCAGGAAGCGGAGGCCGCCCGGGCGTCGGTGCTACGCGCTCTGCCGCGATGGGTTCGGTGCCAGGGCTCCGCGGGGCTCGCGGTGCAGGTAGGCGGCGGGTACCGGGGTGGGGGGGCGCGCAGGCGGGGGCGGGGACGCGGGCTCCTCCGGTTTTCCTCGGCGGCCAGAAGAAGCTGAGGGTCTTGGAGGGAAGCGCTCAGGTCCGGTGGGCGCAGCTTAGCTTCTGGGCTCAGAAAAACAACTCGGGAACCTAGCCGCCGCCGCCTCGTTGCGGTCCCTGGTGGCGGCGCTGAGCGCTGGGGCGTGCCCTGGCCGCTTTTGTCCTCCGGGGCGCTGATCTCTCTCTAGCCGTCGGGGCTATTTAAACTTTAACTGCGCCTGGTCATAAGAAAGTTAACTTTTGGAGGTTGGATCTTGTTTTGTTTTCTCACTTCTCAGTTAAAAGAAGTGGTTGCCTGCAGTAACAATGGAGCGTGACCGGCCCGAGGCAGTGCTCGGGCAGAGAGGCCCCCGGGCTTGCCCGCTCTGAACCTGGAGACGAAGTCCAGGCGTCGGCGGCTGCACAGCCGCCATGGCTCTCCTGCCTCCAGGAAACCTGCAGTTGTTCGTGAATTTAAGTTAAAGCCACAGTAACTATTCTCTACAAAATGATCAACTGCTAAACGCATGCTTTAGAACGATCTTCCCTGTCACTTATTATTTTACTGATAAGGTTTAGAAATTCTGGCCATAGTAAAAAAAAAAAAAGTGGGGGGTGGTTTGAAGCGCTGGCAGTCAGTCGATGCAGAGCGCCTTTATTTCAGAGCTTTTTATTCTTCGCCGCACAAAACAAGCCTTTTGCCCCAGAGGCAAGTTGTAAAAGTCACCATGGTTGTTCAGGAGGAAGTGGCATTACCCTGATGGACAGTGCGAGGTCCAGTGGCCATTTCCCTTTTGGAACCAGTGGTGAGGGGTGGGAAGCTGGGGCAGGGGTCCAGGATGCTTGAGGGACCGCTAGTCACCGCATGTCGCCCACCATTCTTTTTATGGCTTCCTTCCTTTTCCTACTTGCTCCCTTTTCAATCCCCACCCCACCCCTTTTCCAGTGTGTTCCAGGCCTGACATGAGTCACTCAAAGTAGGATTAATCAATTGTTGATAGGGAATATGGGTAGATTTTCATAGATACTGCAGTGAATGAAGATGACAACAGTAGATGCTGAAGAAGTTGGGAGAAATGAACAGTTTAGAAAGGTTTTTGGTCTCTCTCTGGTGGGAGCAGTTTTAACATGGTGACAGAGAGTGTAGGGACTTTGGAATCTACAGTCAGAACGGGGTCTTCAGTACCAACTCCAGGGCACTGACCTTGGACAAATCTCTTGCACTTCCTCTGTCTCACAGGGCCTGTGGAGCAGAGTGAGAGAAAGTTATCTAAAGTGCCACGCCATCAACAAATGGTAGCTGGGGGCATTAACAGATTAAGGTGTGCAGGAAAAAGGAATGATTGATTGGTTTTGTAAAAATTAAACTTGTTTAAGGAGCAAAGAGGTCGTGGTTGCATTATGGTGGAGAGGAAAATTGCTTAAATCAGGCAAGGAGAGGGGAGAAGAGGTCAAGAGTCAGGTTTAGTGGCGGAACCTCTTTTTTTTTTTTTTGGAACCATTTTTGATGAAAAGATTGCCGATGAACAGGAATTTGTAAATGTTATATAGGGTGTCTCCCTCATTAAGATTTATTTTCTCCATGTCAACAAAGCCAGTTTGTTTGTACTCATGCAGTACGATGGTACTTGTTAAAGCACACCCTTCCTGAAAGCTGGTCTGCTGGGTACATGCAGTTTAAAGTGACTGCGACAGAGTCGCATTGTATGTTCTCTGGAAGCAGGGTAAAATTGATCAACTCCAGGAAAAGTATTGGAACCTCAGTTGTAATGTCTGTCTTCATAGCTTTCTGTTCTGATTCAACAAACTGCTAGAACAGAGTGGCAGCAGGACTTGGTCAGTAATTGGTATTGCAGGATACAGGGTGCCTGTTTATAGCAGAGTGAAGGTTAGAGCCTGTGAGGATCAGAACTGAAGTTTTCACAGCCCCGTGTCTTTCTACATCTATCATGTTAACAGTGACAACAACAACAAAAAACTTTAAAAAATGCCTCACTGAGATTGTCCTATCTGTTTACTTTGAAATTGAATGTCATTTTAAACAAATTAAAAGCGAGCTACTTAAAACTGGCCATCTTTCCTAAGTCTGTAAACTGAGGGCAGTATTTGAGATGACCCAGACGCACAGCATAAATTACATCCAGCCCAGGAGAACTGTGAAGCTCCTTCCTCAGACTGTGAAAAAGGAACTTTAAAGACCCAGTCGGGTGTACCTCTCCAGTGCTTTCACCCTCAAGGTCTTGAGTTAGTTTGGTGACCGGCCAGTTGGCACAGCTTCCGCCAGGGACACTTCAAGCTGCCTTAGGCTCTCTAGCCAACAAGGGGCAAAAGCTGGGAGAGGTGAACTGCTGGGTCTGCCACTACTCTGGGCATCACAGAAGAGACTCAGGTGCTCTCCAGCCTGTGCAGGTTCTTGGCGGGTGAAGGAGGTGATTGGCTTTCAGATATGGATTTCATGTGTTTAGTTTGAGTGGTTCTATTTCTTTATTGTATACGTGGTTTAATGATAAGCACGTGAGGTTATTAAAAGGATCCTGGAACAAAAGCTTTTGAAAATGGAAGGAGAGAAAACCCTGCACTGCTCTGGTAGGGCAGTGTGGGGAGCAGGAAGTTACCCCGGTAGACAGGGTGTGGAGCTCTTCGGGGGAGAGCAATTGTGGGGCAGGAGGAATCCCAGTTAGAACAGTGTGTGAGTAGGACGTAGCCTAGGAAGAGCAGGGTGTAGAAGTATCCCCAATGGAGCATTGTCAGAAGTGGGAAGTGTCCCAGGGGGAGCAGTGTGTGGACTAGAAAGTATCATGATGTATCAGTGCGTTGTAGGAAATCTTCTGGGTGGAGTTGTTTATGCGCTCGAAGAGCAGTGTGTTCAGAAGGGCAGCATCCCTGAGTGGCGGGGAGTCTTAGTAGGAAGCATGCCCCATAGAGCCGTGTGGAGTGGGAAGTATCCCAGGAGAACAGCGTGTGGAGTAGGAAGCATTCTGGGTATGGCTGTTTGTGGAGTGGGAAGCGTAGGATGTACATTCAGTGGAGCCGTGCGTGGGGCAGGAAGTGCCCTAGGTGAGCACTGAGTGCAGGAGGGAAGTGTCCCTGGGCACAGCGCTGTTGAGGAGGAGGTATCCCGGTAAAGAGGTCTCTCTATTAAGGAACTCTGCTCCGGTGGAGCCCCGTCCTAGTAAGCAGTATGTCACAGAGAGCAGTGTGTGGAGTAGGAAAGGTAGGATGTATCCTCGGGCGAGCACTGAGTGGAGCCAGAAGTATCGCCGGTGGAAAGTGTGCGGAGAAGGAAGTATCCTCCGTAGAGCAGTGTGTGGAGTGGGGAGAATTCTGGGTAGAGTGATCTGTAGAGTAAGAAGAGTAGGACGTGTCCCGGGGAGAGCGGTGTGTGGGTGCTTCCAGGTAACCTTGGTAGATCAGTGTGTGAAGTAGGAAGTCTCCAGGATAGAGCATGGTGTGGAATAGGTTGTGTCCTAGGTACGGCAGTACGTGGAGTCGAAGTATCCGTAGCAGAGCAGTGTGTGGACCACGAAGCATCCCGGTTTATCACCGTGTGCAGTCGGAAGTATTCCGAGTAGAGCAGTTTCTGTATCCCGGGTAGAACACAGTGTGGCACAGGAAGTCACCCTGGTAGAACGGGATGTGTAGGAGGAGGTATCCTGGGCATAACTGTGGAGTCGGAAGTATCCCCCAGAGAGCCGTGTGCTCACTGGGTCAGCATCCCAAGTAGAGGGGTGTCTTATTAGGAAGCATCAGCTGTACAGCAGTGTGTGGGGTAGGACGTGTCCCCAGTGGAGCAGTGTGTGGAGAAGGAAGTGCCCTGGTAGTGGAGTAGGGCTGGAGATTTCATAGTAGACTGGTGTGTGGTACAGGAAGTATTCTGGGTAGAGGAGTTTGTGGATCCCTGGAGAGCACTGTGCGTGGTAGGAAGTATCCCCAGTGTCGAGTGTGCAGAGCAGCAAGTGTTCTAGTAGAGAAGTGTGTGGAGTAAGTACTGTCCCTGGGAGGATAGCGTGTACAGCAGGAAGTATCCCCAGTGTCGAGTGTGCCCCAGCATGTGTGTGGAGGAGGAAGTGTTCTGGTGAAACAGTGTATGAGCTACCATGTAACCTTAGTAGAGCAGTGAGTGGAGTCGGTGGGATCCCTTTTAGAACACTGCGTGGAGTGGGAAATCCCCCAGTAGAGCAGCTGTACAGTAGGGAAGTCCCCCTGGATAGAGGATTGCTTGGTAGGAAGTATTCCCAGTAAAGCAGGGTGTGGAATATGAAGTATCCACCTTAGAGCAGGATGTGGGGTAGCACGGAAACTTCGGGAGCGTGGGGAGGATGCACTAGAGGCTGCTTTTGACTCATCTTTGGTGTGAGTAAAAATCACCTTGTTAAAAATGCAGATTGTCACCTTTCCCAGGATTCTGATTCTGTAAGTCAGGGTTAGGATCGAGGAATCTGCATTTTATCACCCAGGCCAGGAACTCATGCAAAAGGTTAAGAAAAACTGATTGGGGCCTGTGGCACAGGGGAGGGGGAAGCGGAAGGCCGCTGTGGGGTCTTGGCTGGAATGCTGGCTGCATTACCTGAGGAACAGGCTGAGAATGACTGGTAAAGGGCCCTGGAGTTGAATTCCCCATCTCACCTCATCCTCCCTCCCTGGGCGGATTTTTGTCAGTGAGGAAAGGCGAGGTTAGAACAGTCAGGCGTCAGGGAGAGACTCCAAGGAGAGAGGGGGACCCCACCCTCTTGACTAGGAGATGATGGGTAGGAGTCTACCCTTAGGGTCTGTTGCGCTTCCTTCAAAGACCTCAACTGAGAGGTGCACTTGCTATACTGTTGATACTGTATTACCTTCTCTCCCCTCCCCTCTTAAGCTCTTAAGTTTATCAGGTAAAAACAGATTTATGAGCGTATGGGCCCTTGTAGAAGATGCTTAGACTGTGCTGTCCAGTACAGAAGCCACGGGCCACACGTTTAAATTAATTTAATAACTGAGTTCCTCAGTTACACTAGCCACATTTCAAGTGCTCAAGACCCCATGTGGCCAGTGGCTGCCCTATGGGACAGCTCTGGTGTAGGGAATTCTGTCATTGCAGAGAGCTGTGTTGCACAGCACTGTTCCCGGGAGTAGAGAGGGATTCAGTGAGAGGCTGTCTCGAGGGTGGGGAAGTCTGTTCGTGGGTCAGGAGCAGAGGGTCCCGATTACAGGGTCGTAAGTGCACATGTGTCATTCAGGAGATCAAAGTCTGAGCCTTTGCCCTTTCCCTTCCTCCACCAAACGTCTACCTCTTCCAGGTGGCAGGGTAATCCAGTATTAACCACGCTCTGTTCAGTTCTCTTGCTTGACTTAAACCCTTCTCTGTTTCAGAGAATATTGGCAAAAACATTTTCTGCAATATCAAGCAATTTCATATTTCATTTGAGCTGCATAATCACAGAGCTACATTTGTTACTTTAGACATATTTTGCAACGAATGTGTTTGAGTAATATTTTCTCCATTAAAAATTAAAAAAAATTTTCTCCATTTCTAATCTGTTTTATTTTGCATGTAAGAGTTGGGGGTGAGAAAAAATTGAGCTGTTAATTTATAGTTATTTATTTTTTTTAACATCTTTATTGGAGTATAATTGCTTTACAATGGTGTGTTAGTTTCTGATAACAAAGTAAATCAGCTATACGTATACATATATCCCCATATCCCCTCCCTCTTGCATCTCCCTCCCTCCCACCCTCCCTATCCCACCCCTCTAGGTGGTCACAAAGCACCGAGCTGATCTCCCTGTGCTATGCAGCTGCTTCTCACTTGCTATCTGTTTTACATTTGGTAGTGTATCTAAGTCCATGCCACTCTAATTTGTTTATTCTTCATAGTACTTTCCCTTCCTTCTCCCTTACTCCTTCTCACATACTTTGACCTTTAAACTAACCAAGACAGAAGGGGCTTACGAGTATAGGAGTCAAGGCAGCTGGGAGTTCCTGATGTGTTTTATGACCATAAGTCAAAAAGTATATTAACAAAACCCAACTTTTTTTTAATAGGTGAACAAAACATGACAGAAACAGATGCCTTCCCTACGAGGTAAAAATGTGCTCTTTACCAGTGAAGGTCTTTTCCTTTGATCATGATCAGCCTATAGAAATCAAAGCAAGAAAGGGACCTGGGAGCTAGAAAGCAGAACTGAGAATGTCAGGTTTTAGCATTTGGAGGGTTGGTTTGTAGATGTGCACGTTAGTATAGGTGTGCTGCCCCTGGCTGTGAAGGGACCTAGACTGAGGGTCAAAATACTGAACAATTGGGATGGCATGGGCCCTGGGGCTAGGCCTAGGCCAGGCCGTTGTCCTTGGTCGCTGACTCCTGGAGACCTGGAGGAAAGATAGCCATGCAGAGGGACTGGGGTGGGCGTAGGGGTGCTCAGCATGGCTGCTGTTACCCGTTGGTACAGGAATATTGGGTGGGCCAAAAAGCTTGTTAGCTTTTTTCCGTTCGATGGCTCTAGTAGCACTTAGTTGTCTTTAACTTCATTCAGAACAATTTTGTTAGATTGTATTGTGACAGCCGTCATATCAGCATGCATTTGAAAAAAGACATCAAAATTGGTGAATTTTTGTGTAGCCATTTTAATATGGAAGATGGAAGGGAAAAAGCAACATTTCCAACATATTATGCTTTATTATTTCAAGAAAGGTAAAAATGCAACCGAAAGGCAAAAAAAGATTTGTGCAGCGTATGGAGAAGGTGCTGTGGCTGATCGAACGTGTCGGAAGTGGTTTGCGAAGTTTCGTGCTGCAGGTTGTTCGCTGGACGATGCTCCACGGTCGGGTAGACCAGTTGAAGTTGACAGCGATCAAATCGAGACAGTAATTGAGCACAGTCAACGTTATACCACTCGGGAGATAGCCAACATACTCAAAATACCCAAATCAAGCACTGAAAATCATCTGCACCAGCTTGGTTATGTCAGTCACTTTGATGTTTGGGTTCCACGTAAGGCAAGTGAAAAAAACCTTCCTGACCGTATTTCCGCATGCGATTCTTTACGTAATGAAAACGTTCCATTTTTAAAACAAATTGTGATGGGCGATGAAAAGTGGATACTGTGCAATAATGTGGAATGGAAGAGATCGTGGGGCAAGCGAAATGAGCCACCATCAAGCACACTAAAGGCCGGTCTTCATTCCAAAGAAGGTGATGTTGTGTCTGTGGTGGGATTGGAAGGGAGTTCTGTATTATGAGCTCCTTCCGGAAAACCAAACGATTCATTCCAACAAGTACTGCTCCCAGTTAGACCAACCGAAAGCAGCACTCGATGAAAGCGTCCAGAATTAGTCAACAGAAAATGCCTAATCTTCCATCAGGATAACGCAAGACTGCATGTTCCTCTGATGACCAGGCAAATACTGTTACAGCTTGGCTGGGAAGTTCTGATTCATCTGCCGTATTCACCAGACATTGCGCCTTCAGATCTCCATTTATTTCAGTCTTTACAAAATTCTCTTAATAGAAAAAATTTCAATTCCCTGGTAGACTGTAAAATGCACCTGGAACAGTTCTTTGCTCAAAAAGATAAAAAGTTTTGAGAAGATGGAATTGAAGTTGCCTGAAAAATGGCAGAAGGTAGTGCAACAAAACGGTGAATATGTTGTTCAGTAAAGTTCTTGGTGAAGATGGAAAATGTGTCTGTCTTTTACTTAAATTCCGAAGGAACTTTTTGGCCCACCCAGTATTTCAGGACTTTCCTTGCCAGTGTGGCTGGGAGGCTTCCCTGGGGCACACCAGTGGTCTGTCCGCCTGGCAGAGGAGGTGGACGCAGCAGACCTCTATCTACTCTATATGTTGACCTTGGGCTTGGAGGAGCTCGTTATTTAATATGACTTAAGTGATTGTTTTTAAAACTTTTCATAAACAGAGAAGTGTTTGATCCGGCAGAAACGTACAAAATGGACCACAAGAGGAGAGGAATTGCTTTAATCTTCAATCATGAGAGGTTCTTCTGGCACTTAACCCTACCAGACAGGCAGGGCACCAGCGCCGACAGAGACAGTCTTAAGCGCAGGTAGTATGGTTTGATCTATATGTCGAGATGGTGAGATACTTAAGTGATAACTACTTATCAAAACTTGTCCACACTGATGAAATAACAGACAGAGCAAGAGTATTTGAGGATGAACCTCATTTGGGCACAGCCTCCCTTAAACTTGCCTGAATTTCCCCCCTAATCCTGTTCTATTAAATGTTAACATTCTTTGCATCGTTTTGTCTATCTGAATAGTAGATGGCAGTATTGTAACTTAAATCAGTTATCATGAATAAATCCCTTCCTACCGAGGGTTATCAAGGAAAATGATCATTGTCATATTTGATTTTTCTTTCTCTCTAAAGAAAAGTCAATTTATATGTCATAAAAATGTGTATAGATTCCTTAAATAATTAGGGGTATGTGGCAGCTTTGAAAAGCTCATAAGCTAACATCCAATTTAATTTATCATCTCCAGGTTTTCAGATCTAGGATTTGAAGTGAGATGCTTTGATGATCTTAAAGCAGAAGAACTACTGCTCAGAATTCACGAGGGTAGGTGTCAATAGTTTTCTTATTCATATTCCTCTGATGGGATTGAGTAGTTTTCAATTATCCTGTGTAAAGACAGGTCCAAATAATTAACCGTACTGTGAAAAAGACTTGTCAATTAATTTAGCATGGGTTATAGGTTTTGGTTGCACCTCTCTGATTGTGTTACCTACCAGATTTAGAGACCTTTGCAAAGTATTGTGCCTCCAAAGATACGGTCTATATACCACTAGTTACAGTCTCTTACTCTAGAAATGAATAAAATGATCTTTTCATTTGGCAATTAAAAGCCGAAAATGCAAATACTACAGATGCTGGGTAGTCATTTTTTAATTGACTCCTTCTATACCCAAGTTTTTTACTGGCTTCATAATACTGTTGATTTATATACATTATCTCTCTTTTTTTTTTAACATCTTTATTGGAGTATAATTGCTTTACAATGGTGTGTTAGTTTCTGCTTTACAACAAAATGAATCAGTTATACACATACACATGTTCCCATATCTCTTCCCTCTTGCGTCTCCCTCCCTCCCGCCCACCCTCCCTATCCCACCCCTCTAGGTGGTCACAAAGCACCGAGCTGATCTCCCTGTGCTATGCGGCTGCTTCCCACTAGCTATCTACCTTACGTTTGGTAGTGTATATATGTCCATGCCTCTCTCTCGCTTTGTCACAGCTCACCCTTCCCCCTCCCCATATCTTCAAGTCCATTCTCTAGTAGGTCTGTGTCTTTATTCCTGTCTTACCCCTAGGTTCTTCATGACATTTTTTTCCCCTTAAATTCCATATATATGTGTTAGCATACAGTATTTGTCTTTTTCTGACTTACTTCACTCTATATGACAGACTCTAGGTCTATCCACCTCATTATAAATAGCTCAATTTCATTTCTTTTTATGGCTGAGTAATATCCCATTGTATATATGTGCCACATCTTCTTTATCCATTCATCCGATGATGGACACTTAGGTTGTTTCCATCTCTGGGCTACTGTAAATAGAGCTGCAATGAACATTTTGGTACATGACTCTTTTTGAATTATGGTTTTCTCAGGGTATATGCCCAGTAGTGGGATTGCTGGGTCATACGGTAGTTCTGTTTGTAGTTTTTAAAGGAACCTCCATACTGTTCTCCACAGTGGCTGTATCAATTCACATTCCCACCAACAGTGCAAGAGGGTTCCCTTTTCTCCACACCCTCTCCAGCATTTATTGTTTCTAGATTTTTTGATGATGGCCATTCTGACTGGTGTGAGATGGTATCTCATTGTAGTTTTGATTTGCATTTCTCTAATGATTAATGATGTTGAGCATTCTTTCATGTGTTTGTTGGCAGTCTGTATATCTTCTTTGGAGAAATGTCTGTTTAGGTCTTCTGCCCATTTTTGGATTCGGTTGTTTGTTTTTTTGTTATTAAGCTGCATGAGCTGCTTATAAATTTTGGAGATTAAACCTTTGTCAGTTGCTTCATTTGCAAATATTTTCTCCCATCCTGAGGGCTGTCTTTTGGTCTTGTTTATGGTTTCCTTTGCTGTGCAAGAGCTTTGGAGTGTCATTAGGTCACATTTGTTTATTTTTGTTTTTATTTCCATTTCTCTAGGAGGTGGGTCAAAAAGGATCCTGCTGTGATTTATGTCATAGAGTGTCCTGCCTATGTTTTCCTCTAAGAGTTTGATAGTTTCTGGCCTTACATTTAGGTCTTTAATCCATTTTGGGCCTATTTTTGTGTATGGTGTTAGGGAGTGATCTAATCTCATACTTTTACATGTACCTGTCCAGTTTTCCCAGCACCACTTATTGAAGAGGCTGTCCTTTCTCCACTGTACATTCCTGCTACATTATCTCTTAATTTCTACATCACTATGCAGTAGTAGGTAAATTAACAACTTAGGTTTGTAATAATCACTACATGTCATGGATTTTTAAGTAATTTGTCAATGGACTATTATAACATTTACATAATTAAACTTTCTTCCGAGCTCTTTTTTTTTAAATTGAGGTATAATTGACATATAACATTACTTTCAGGTATACAGCATAATGATTTGATATTTGCATACACTGGGAAACGATCACCACAGGAAGTGTAGTGACCGTCTGTCACCATACATACTTACAAAGACTGTCCTCTCTTGTGATGAGGACTTCTGAAGATCTCCCCTCTCGGCAGCTTTCCAGCATGCGATACCGTATTGTTAACTACAGTCACCATGCTGTCCATTACGTCCCCGGGACTTACGTATTTGTGTAACTGGAAGTTAGTACCTCTGCCCCCTCCCCCATTTGGCCACACCCACCCCACCCCTGCCTCTGCCCCAGCAGCCACCAGTCTTTTCTCTGCATCTTTGAGGTGGGTCGCCTGCTTGCTGGCTGGCGTTTTGGATTCCACATATAGTGAGACCATGTCTTTCTCTGCCTTCCCTCACTTAGCAAAATGCTCTCAGGATTCAGTCATGTTGTTGCAAATGGCGAGATTTCTTTTCTTAATGGCTGAATGGTAAGCCCCTGTATATACACATCTCTTTTTTATCCATTCATCCACTGTTGGACATTTAGGTTGCTTCCGTATCTTGGCTGTTGTAATAATTGCTGCAACGAATATGAGGGTTCATATATCTTTTCAAATGAGCGTTTTTGTTGTCTTCGGATAAATACCCAGAAGTGGAAGTGCAGGGTACAGTAGTTCTATTTTTAATTTTTTTAAGGAACCTCATACCAGAGTTCTTCTTTAACCTGTAAATAATTTCAACTGGCTGCTTACCAGGTTTTCTACTTTGCTTGCTCCTCAGCTTTGGAGGACATTACTCTCCTGTCTTAATACTCTTTCGGAAGCTCTGAGCGCCGCGGACATACAGTGAAGGTGCTGCGCTCCTTGGAGGTGCAGCGACACATAGGGAGGTGTTATGTAGTAGTTTTTGGGTCTTTCCAGAAGGTCTCTGCTGATTCAAAGAAACTTAAATTGCCAAAATGACTTGGATCTTTTAAGGGCATTCCCCACAATAATCCCTTTAGGTTTTCCATGTCATTATTCTGTGTTTTAGGAGAGCTAACAAAATCTGTTCACCTCTATTACTTTGAACTGTAATAATTTGGATTTTTAAAAAATCAGATATAGTATGGTATAAATCATTGCTTGATTAAATACTAAAATAAGTTGTGTTTCATTACAGACATTTTATATTATAATAACACATTTTCCCCCTCCCTCAACTGTATGTATGTAACTTTATTCTAATATTAGGAAATAAAATTTTTAGATGTAGATAAGAAGCACCTTATTTTCATTTCTGAATAACTTTTGGGTGCCTTTTTAGCATCAACCGCTAGCCATGCAGACGCTGATTGCTTTTTGTGTGTTTTCCTGAGTCACGGTGAAGGCAACCACATCTATGCATATGATGCCAAGATTGAAATTCAGACACTGACTGGCTTGTTCAAAGGAGACAAGTGTCAGAGCCTGGTTGGAAAACCCAAGATATTTATCATTCAGGTAAGACTGATTATGTTATAGTCTTAATTATCAAGGCCATGGTTCTGTACATGTGAGTAGAAAGAACTAAAGCTGATTTCGGAAGTAACTTTCTCCAGTAAATCGGAAAGGCCCTTTTTGAATCCTAGCCAGAGTCGCAGTTTGAGCTGTTAGTAATTCTTTCTTAACATAAAGATTCTCGGTATCTTTATTACTTGGATTGACATTGGAAATGACTCAAAATAACGAATGTGCTGCTCCCTGGCCCAGCCCAGTGTCAAGGCAGAGCCGCTGGACGAGCATCTGCTGGTGGGCAAGTGCAGTGCAGGGCCACCTGTTCAGACCAGGTTTGGTTTGGGGGCTGGAGAGCGTGCTAGCCGGTGGGAAGAATGTGGGCATAAAGACTTCTAGTCCTAGCTTGCTTCGTCCTTTCACATCTTCGTCCTTTCACATTTTCCCTTAGGCCAAGATGCGGTTACCCACTGCCAAACTGGTATTAGGGATAAAAATATTTGGGGGCTTGAATAACATCATTTGGTACCTCAGTAAGGATTCTGAACAAAAAAGAGAATTCCTCACGTTCCAGGGCTGCAATCCTCTATTTCCATGAACGGCATGGAGGACACAGCCACGTTCCACACCCTGCCGTACCTTGAGAAAGGGAGTAGGGGGGCTATAAAAAAAAAAAAAGTCAAGGATGACTCCCTGGTTTCATGTTTGGACAGCTGCACTGGGGTGTCTGTGAGACATGTCATTGGAGATTTGGGTCTAGAACTTGAGACAGGCAGCCTGGATTAGAGAAATAAGTTTGGGAGTAATGAGGGGATGGGTGGGTGGTACTGGAAGGCATGGGAGTAGATGAGTTTCCGCATGTCAAGTATAGCCTGGAAAACGAGTGTAGAGGGAATTCCATGGCAGTCCAGAGGTTAGGACGTAGTGCTGTCACTGCCAGGGCCCCGAGTTCAATCCCTGGTCGGGGAAGTAAGATCCTGCAAGTCGCGGAGCAACTAAGCCCGTGTACCACAACTACTGAGCCTGCACTCTAGAGCCCGCGAGCCACAACTACTGAGCCCACGCACCACAGCTACTGAAGCCCGCGCGCCTAGAGCCTGTGCTCCGCGGCAAGAGAAGCCACCGCAATGAGAAGCCCGCGCACCGCAACAAAGAGTAGCCCCTGCTCGCCAAAACTAGAGAGAAAAGCCCGCCTGTGCACAGCAACGAAGACCCAACGCAGCCAAAAAAAAAAAGAAATGACCGGTGAGACTGCTCATGAAAAAGGGAGCGGCCAGCACTGTCAGACAGGAGAATTGGAAATAACTCATGGGCCACAAAGGAGGAAAATGTTTTGCCAAGTTATTTCATTTCTCTATGCCTCAGCTTCTTCATCTGTGACACAGGGATAAAATAGCACCGGCTCCTGGGGTGGCTGAGAGGATAAAACGATCTGGCCTAACATGAAAAACACTTCGATCGGTGCCTGGCACACGGCAGGCCCCCGGTAAAGGCTGGCTCTTGTTCTTGCTGCAGTAGAACACTGAGTTCCATGTGTTCTACATTCCATTTAGGAAGACAGTTGAAAATAAGGTCTGAAAATAAGCCTGCTAATACTATGTAAGATCAAAATCTCCCTGTAAAAAATAGGATATTAGGGATCTTCTATTTATATGATAACTCTGAAATCCATCCGAACTGTTTCTTTTAAAGCTTCTAATTCTTCAGCCATTTCAGAACTGATGAATGCATTTATAATACTACAGCAGCCTCTTGTTGGAGCTCACTGTGGTGAGTTTCCTGGGGCTCCCAGAACGAAGTACAGGCATACCTCGCTTTATTGCACTTTGAAGATAGTGGTTTTGTTTTGTTTTTTTTTTTAAACAAATTGAAGGTTTGTGGCAACCCTGTGTTGATGCCATTTTCCCAACAGCATGTGCTCACTTCATTTCTGTGTCATATTTTGGTTATTTTCATAGTTCAGACTTTTTCATTATATTTGTTATGATTGTGATTTTGACATTACTGTTGCAAACAGATTATGACTAGCTGAAGACTCAGGTGATGGTTAGCATTTTTTAGCAATAAAGTATTTTTTAATTAAGGTCTGTACTTTTAGACATAATGCTATTGCACACTTAATAGACTACAGTATGGTGTAAACATAACTTTTACATGCACTGGGAAACCAGAAAGTCCACGTGACTCACTTTATTGCGATACTCACTGTGTTGCTGTAGTCTGGAACCGAATCTACAGTATCTCTGAGGTCTGCCTGTACACAAACTGGGTAGCTTAGACAAGAGAAATGTATTTTCTTGCGGTTCTGGAGGTTAGAAGTCTGCGATCAAGGTGTCAGCAGCGTTGATTTCTTCTGAGGCCTCTCTCCTTGCCTGGGAGGTGGCTTCTGTTCACATGGTCTTTCCTCTGTGCATGTCTGTGTCCTGGTCTCTTTTTATAAGGATGCCAGTCATAGTGGGTTAGGGCCCACCAATAGAACCTCATTTTACCTTAATTATCTCTTTAAAGGCCATATCAGCAAATACAGTCACATTTGAAATACTGGGGGTTATATGTTATATATTGAACTCCTTAGTGTATAAATCGGGGAGGGACAAAATGCAGCCCATAATAGTTATTTGAGTAGAAATTAATGTTAGCCCTTGTGTGAGTCAGAATTAGTGAGAATTTGAGCCCTCACTTTTAAGTAGGAGCAAAAGGCAGGAGGCACATTAATAGATGTCCTCTCAGGTCATGTGGTGTCATTTTGACCCTTAACAATTTATGGTGGCCGCTTGGCAAGGAAAACCCAATCTGGGAATACATTACCTGATTATATAGAAACACTTAGGCACATACTATTAAAAGACAGGGTGACTCTTGGTGCCATGGTGTGGGTAATCCCGAAGAAACTGTAAAACCACAGATGCTCTCCCTTTTACAGTGTACCATTCAATCAACATTAACTATAGGAAAACGTAAGTAGGAAAAAAACCTGTCGGCTTTGGCCTGCTCTAAACCTGAATGCATTGTTTCTGAAGCGCCTGTAAAGTGGCTTCTGTTGATGTTGCAGTGGAGGCATGCTGAAGCACACATTCGCTGTGAACGTGAAGCATTGGGAAGAATAGGTAGGTAAAGGAGGGGATTTTCCTCCTTGTCTCGTAGGCATGTCGGGGAAACCAGCACGATGTGCCCGTCATCCCTTTGGATGCAGTGGATCATCAGACCAACAAGCTGGATGTCAACCTAACCCAGGTGGATGCAGCCTCAGTTTATGCACTTCCTGCTGGAGCAGACTTCCTCATGTGTTACTCTGTGGCAGAAGGTGTGTGGGTGTTTAATACAAACGTATAGTTGGCTTTCTTGGCTACGTTCCTGTAAGTTTCACCTTGGCTTGATTTGGCTGAGGTCTTTCTAATGGGGCATGTGATTTGGTCGTGAAGCTCAGAGGCTTAATGGACTTCTTTATGCCTTGTGATCAGAGTGATATCTAAAAGGATAAAATACCTTATAGAAAAGTCCTTCCCGAGAACGATGTTAAATAAAGCTACAAGGCTAATTATATTGAATAGCAGCAGCAGAATACGTCAGTTGCTGATGGTGACACTGCTGCTGTGGTAACGCTCACGGGAAACGTTCAAAACTATTCTGGTGACAGTTGTTCTCTGCTCTTGCAGTAAGTAATTTCATGTTTTTCTTTCTTCCAATCGCGTGTCTCAGAAATCATTGCCTGGTTACTACTATCTTGGGAATTTTCAGGAAATGGAGAAAATTACATAGCGTTAACCGTATTTTTATAGAACTGTATGGAATTAATCGTTTTTCCCACGCGAGAATAGTCAACAGAGAAAACTTTTAAAACTGTATCACGGCACATCTTAGTCTTCTCCAAGGATTTTTAAGAACTCAGACTTTCTAAAGGTGTTTTTCTGTCACAGTAAGTGACCAGAAGACTTCAGGGGCTCTCCTGTCTATCTTTTTTAGGTTATTATTCTCATCGGGAAACTGTGAATGGCTCATGGTACATTCAAGATTTGTGCGAGATGCTGGGAAAATTCGGGTCCTCCTTAGAGTTCACAGAACTCCTCACGCTGGTGAACAGGAAAGTTTCTCAGCGCCGAGTGGAGATCTGCAGAGACCCAAGTGCAATTGGAAAGAAGCAGGTGCCCTGCTTTGCCTCAATGCTAACTAAAAAGCTGCATTTCTTTCCAAAATCTAAATGATTGATAGGTGCTATTTTGTTTTATGTATCTGTATTTTTATATAAAGAAGTATCACTAGGTTGAAGCAATCTAAATGGTACAGCAATTTTAAATGTCTTAAGCTCTAATGAGAGAACTTTACAAAAAAACAGCTCACATTGGACATGGTGAATGGGTTTGATATGTGTAGAAATGAAATCCTCAGGGAATTCCTATAAATAAAAATCCACAAGCATTTGTAATACTTGACTTTTGTAGTAAACTGCAAGGTTACTCAAAATACCTGACTGATTTAACTTGTATTTTGTGACTTTTTAAAAAAGTTTTTGAACCTAATAATTCGTTGTTTTCCTTTAATATCTGAAATTCATTCTTTATTAAATTTTTCAAATTCACATTCTTGCTCATTTGTGTAATTTATAGATGACTTGTTTTACTTGGTCATATAAATTAATCTACATATGAATTATCACTTTTTATATAGGACTTTAACTCACTTTAAAAAAAATAAGCCTTCAAGAACTATTACATGGCAGTAGAGGCTACACACTTGCAAAGTTTGATTCTGTCAGTATCTTGCATGTTAGTTACTATACACTGTCTGGCAGTCCCACTCACAGACCATCATCACGTTCGTGGAATAATAGATGTTACCTTTTTTTTTTGGCTGTGCCACGTGGCATGCGGCATGCAGGATCTTAGTTCCCCGACCAGCGAACGAACCCGTGCCCCCTGCAGTGGAAGCTCGGAGTCTTAACCACTGGACCGCCAGGGAATTCCCAGATGTTACTTTTAAGATTCAGTTCTTACTAATATGATATGTAAATTTTGAGTAATATGTTTTGTTAATAACCTGCTGGAGGCTGAATATGATTAAAAGTTTGGGCTTTGATAACAAACTTGTGAGTTGCTAGTTCAGAAGCAGTAGTTTGCCTGTGCCGTTTCAGTTGTAGTTCAAAACACGTGCCAACTATATGCTAAGGTCAGTGGGACATTTATACCTTTTTTTGTGGTCATGACAGGGACTTCACTGTCAGTTGAACATTGTACCTTTCCTTTAACCCCCGACCCACAGGTGCTGCCGGCTCTTCTTGCAAGAGCAAATGACTACAGAAGCTCTCCTCAGTTCATCCAACGACCACGGGCCTGGCCCTCTAGGCAAAGAATATACAGCTTTGGTTACCTAAGAGAAATTAGCTCATGTTATTAAAAAGCTCAACAAACCCCCCGCACACACACACACATCTTTTTTTCCCTTGAATGTGATCAAAGGTTTATCTGAATAAAATCCTCTTGTACAGATGACATTGGTACCTACCTATCTGGCCATCAAAATGCCATCAAATTTGAGCTGTGGAAGCCATAGGGACACAGTTGAATTTCGTTTATAACAGTTGTCTCAGGATAAAACAATCCTTTTGTAATAAAACTAATGTGTAACTTGGATTCCTTTAGTTTTAGTTCCAATTTGTTTAACTTACAACTTGGAACTTGAGTAGAAATTTCGTACTCTATGTTAATAACTGATCTATAAAGGTTTAACATAAATGACATGTCTCATTTGAGAAACTACAGTTTAAATACTAAAAAGGTCAGAGAGTCTTGCCTCTGATCACTGAGCTGTCATCCCCTGGGTACTCAGAAATCAGTTTCACGTGTCATAAAGTAAGTACAATGTGACCTACATGTAGCTCCTTCTCTGAAGAATTAAACTTTATTTTACTTTGTCAAGTGGGAAGATCTAAGTCAAAGGGAGCTGTCTTTACTAAGAATTAATTCATTTTTCGCATGACAAATTTTCTGAAGCCCTAAAAACACAGAAGTGTTCTTTGAGAATTGTCTTTCACATTCTAGTTCAGGGGTCAGTAAAATTTTTCTGTAAAGAGCCAGAGAGTAACTATGCTGGGCTTTGCAGGCCTGCTGTCTCTGCTGCAGTCAACCCTGCTGCTATAGTGTGAGAACAGCCACAGTCAGTGCATCAGTGGGCATAGCTGTGTTCCAATAAAACTTTATATATAAAAACAGGCTCTTGTCCACCCCTTTTCCCCAGGTTTTCCTATAGACAGTTTGAGAATTCAGAAGCCATCCTTTCTACTTTGCTAGTCTCAGCTTTTCCCCAGCACTATACATGAAATTTCCAGACCTTAAACCTGTCTCTCTTGGGTACTTCATAGGAGCCAGGTATTCTTGGGATGGATGCATCAGTGAATAAAGCAAACACCACTCCCTGTTCTTTCATTATATTGACAGTCTTGTCTTGCTGGGAATAGAGTTTCTCAAACGCAGAACATGTCCTAAGAATTTGTCATAATACTTAACCTGGTGATATTCATTATAAAGACACTAGTGCATATTCTTAGCTTGTTAATAAAACACACTAATATACTGCTAATTCAGCATCTCCAGGTTTCGGAGATACTGATACAAACCAGCAGGTGATCACAGTGTGTTGCTCTACTTAAGGTGTAGGAAGTTTGAATCTGATTAGGTTGAAAGATATAACCTGAAAACACTGGTATTTTTTTAAGCAAATCTCTTAATATCAGGGTGTCATCATTACCCTTTCTGTTCCATAGTCAAACATGTAAAAGGTGACATCCTGGATGTTGGATTAAATACCATTAGTTGTACATTTATAAAGATTTATGATCTACTATGAGTAGATGCTTAAATCTTTTCTAGGGACTTCCCTGGTGGCGCAGTGGTTGGGAGTCCGCCTGCCAATGCAGGGGACACGGGTTCGATCCCTGGTCCGGGGAAGATCCCACATGCCACGGAGCAACTAAGCCCGTGCACCACAACTACTGAGCCTGCTGCGCTCTAGAGCCCGTGAGCCACAACTACTGAAGCCTGTGCACTTACAGCCCATGCTCCGCAACAAGGGAAGCCACCACAACGAGAAGCCCGCGCACCGCAATGAAGAGTAGCCCCCGCTCACCCCAACTAGAGGAAGCCCGCGCACAGCAACGAAGACCCAACGCAGCCAAAAATAATTAATTAAAAAAAATCTTTTCTAGCTGTGTGCACTTGGGCAAATTAACCTCTCTGAACCTGTTTCCTTATTATTAAATTGGGATTAAAAACAGCTACCTCCTAGGATTATAGGATTACAAATAATATATATGTGAAGTGCCTAGAACAGTACGTGACGACAAATGATAAACAGTAAGTAAATATTAGTTACGATGAAACATTTCAAATGACATTTTATAATAATTTTAAGTACATTTAATGATAAAAATCTTGCAACTACTGTGAATTTAAAAAGCAATTAATGACCAGATGATTCTAAATGAAGCCTAAGAATCAAAGTGAAGCCAAGAACACTGACCGTTTCACCTCCCGCACGGGAATGACACAGGACAGGCTGACAAAGCTTCTTAAATGCTGAACTGTAATAGCAGCAGCTTTGATTCTGACGGACGCATCCAAGCTCCTTCCAGCAGTAAACCTCAACAAACCATGAGAATCCACAAACTGAAAATCTCAAATGAGAACATCAAAGAATACCTGTGTTTTGCAAGCATTTTTTTTTATTAACAAGAGATTGAAACAGTCAAATTCAAATGAACTATGGGACAAAAGTTCCAGTTGCTAAGTTGCAAAATGAACACATAATGGAAAAATTCACTGACATTTAAAAATGTAAGATTACTTCTTTTCATCGAATTCCTCTACTTGCATCGCAGATAGAGTGGCGCACCTGTCTCAGGGCTTCAGTAGCCTGTCCATGGGAAGAAGAAGAGGCACTGATCAGAGAAGACCACAAACGTATCAGATTACTGTTCACAAGGAATTCTATACCTTTAACGTCTCCTTAGGTCAATATATAGATCTAAACTATGAGTGGAAACTGCCTACAATATTTCAATTTATGTGGATCCTTTTGTAAAAGATGAGTTTAGAGTTTCTAGTTCATCCTTACAGCTCTTGTAATGTTAGTTTCCCCCTTTACAGTGGTTTTTGCCGTTTATAAAAAACCAAACAAAAAAACCCACTACTCTGACCTATCAGTTTCCCTTTTTTCCCTCAACTTTATTACCTTAAAAAAAAAAAAAAAAAAACTTTACAGTTTGCTACTCTAAATCTTCAATGCCCAGTGCTATAAACTAGTTGAAAGAACATTCCTTAGCCTTCACGGATTGGATCATTTAAATGCAAAATATCCACTAAATTAAAAAAAAAAAAAGATCATATTTTCCCTAAGTAATGATTATATGGAATTTAAACATATTTTTTAAAGGCTCTTTATCTCCAAGTTTTGGACTACAAATTCTTGTTACATCCTTCCTTTTTTTAAATTTCAGGGATGGGTAGTTTAGAAGTTACGGGTAACAAAAGATAGGATGATTACTGGCTATTAAATGACCATGCATTGAGCAGTAGAAGGTATTTCTACCAAAACTATTTTTTCTTATAAAATTACTAAGAAAAATTTAAAAAGCTAATGAGCCCACCGGGAGGCCAGAGGTAAAAGCTGCCTAGGAAACAGATTATATGGAAGTGCCCCAGAGCACAGGATCCAAACTGAGCTTCATACCTTGCTTTCCCCACTTTCTAACCGTGTATAACCTCTGTTTTCGCATCTGAAAGAAGGAAATGATGAAAGGAGGAATAGCATATTGATTCTGTTTTTAAGGAGAAGAAACTTGTAAAAACCTTTCGAGAGCTTAATAAAATCGTTTATCAGAGTGCTCATCTTCCTAGAATTCTCCTTTCTTTTAGTTCTCCATAGTTACAGAATCTGCAATTGAGCTTGATATTAGACTTTGTTCTTTAAAAACACATATTCACTTGGAGATAGACTGCTATTGAATACTGTTATTTTACTGTCTCAAAGTCACTTAAGACATTTTCCATATACATGTAAAGCTATGCCAACGTAGAATACAGATGACAAGAATAAAACTGTAGGGAATTAGTATCAGGACATGTCAGCTATTTCACTGAACAAAACCACGATGCAGAGAAGCCTGTGCAGGACCACGATTTAACCCACGAGGATGAGCCACCGACTGTATTTCCCTGACACTGGATTCTGGCTCCCAGACAAGACCAGCTATAAGATGTGGTATTTGCAATAAGGTACCTTAGCAAGATCTTCTTTTAACTTGTTGTACTGCACCACATCAAAATGCTGTTGCTTTGATTTCTTGTGGAAGAAGTGAAGAAACTGCCTACTCTTAACAGCTGAGTAAGTATAATCCTGAAAAAAAAAAAAAAAAAGACAAAAAACCAGAACCGAACATGCTTTAAATGAACGTAATACCTCTGCAGGAAACGTGCCTCAGCAACAACAAAGCAAAGGAAGGCAGATGAGTAAAATATGTGCCGTGGCCATCAGAGCAAGCATAAGGCAACACAAGTAACACATTTAGTCTCATTTGAGATCAGCTGCTCCTTTCAAAAGCAAGCAAGCTGGGCAGAGAAATCACACATACAGGGAAAGAAAAGAGAAAAAGGAAAATGCAGATTTTTGGCAAAATAATCACGAGATAAGCTAAAGTTACTGGGTGGTTTGCAATACAAATTCAATTTTATTTATAAACAGGATACAGAGTACACAAATTTGATGTGTTTATCTCAACGGAGGAATTCGTTAAGTTGTACTATTTATTTCTCTATAGAGGTTATACACAGTTTCTCTATGGTATATACAAATCTCCATCCTCTGGAAAACAACAAAATTTAACAGCTGATAAAAACCCAGATAGCAGTAATTCAATAACTAAAAAGGTTTTATTGCTCATTACTGGGATAAGAAATTATTTATAAAAGATGTTATAACTTACCATTTTCTTAACTACTCACCTGTCGAGTGACTAAAAAGTATGCAAAAAAGACCATGGAATTTGAAAATGTGATGAAGTATGTAACTGGCTCCATGATATCCCAGGAGTACACCCACCAAGTGAGCCAGGCCATTGCCCCGCCCTGAATGGACAGCAGTGCTAATCCAGCCCACAGAAGTCCGTTGGTTTTGACTTCTGAGTGAGCTTCAATTCTCGCTTTCATCTGAGGGGAAAAAAAGTGACTGTTAGTTCAGTTTACACTACACCAACTTAAAAAAAAAAAAAACGAAAAGCAGAAAAGGAAGAAAAGTAAAGTAATGCACATCTGTATTATTTTAAAGAGGTCTGATTTATGAAAAAATAGAATGTATAAAACATATACATTCATGAGTGATCACTTATTTCCAAATCAGTCCATTAATAAACCATTCTTAAAATTATAAAGGCAATACCTGCCCATGGAAAAAATTTTAAATAGTATAGAAGGGTATACAATGAAAAATTCAGAAGTCATCCTCTGAAACCTAACTAAAAATTACATGTCTATTTTCTTTGACTCTGCAATTTCACTTCTGGGAACTCATCCTACAGGTACACTTGCACATGTGATTCATCATAGGTTCATTCTTAAAAGACCATAAATTATCCAATTTTTCATCAAGGTATCATGCAGCTATGGTGAGGAGGCTCTCTATGTACCAATACGGAGATCTTTCCAGGATCTGCTGTTAGTGAAAAAAGGTGAGAAAAGTGTATAACAGCATATACTGTTTCCTGGAAAAGGAAACAATAATATATTTGCGTATGTTTGCACATAGATAAAGAAAATCTGAAATGATTCACAGGTTCAGGGATATGGTACTGGGAGGACAGTAGGAGGAAAACTTTCCATTGGCCACCTTTTTAGGTTTTTAAATCTTAACACAAGTAAATATCACCAACTTTTTAAAAAGTAAAGAAAAAATTAAAACGTACCATCCAACAAATAAAAAAGTCCCTCTCTCTGGCATCCCCTAAGTATTCTTAGAGGTAATCACTATCAAAAGTTTCTTTTAGGGACTTCCCTGGAGGTCCAGGGGTAAAGAATTAGCCTTCCAATGCAGGGGATGCAGGTTTGATCCCGCGTCGGGGAATTTAGATCCCACATGCTGCGGGGCAGCTAAGCCCGTGCACCACCAGCTACTGAACCCACCTCAACTAGAGAGCATGCACGCCACAACTACAGAGCCCAAGTGCTCTGAAGCCCGCGTGCCTCAAGGAAGACCCGACACAGCCCTCCACAAAAAAAGTTTCTCTTAACAACAAGGTCCTACTGTATATAGCACAGGGATCTATATTCAATACCCTGTGATAAACCATAATGGAAAAGAATATTAAAAAGAATGTGTGTATATGTATGTATAACTAAATCACTGCTGTACAGAATTTAACACAACTATACTTTCATAAAACAACAACAAAAAAAGTTTCTTCTACCTCTAGAAACTTTTTATTCATACACAAAGATACACATACACCTACCCATTTTTAAAAATCACAAGTGGGATCAGAGTTTTAAAAAATGCATTTTTCACTTAAATTAAAACAGACTCCTGCCCCTCCTCCCCAGAAAAGTTTTTTTTTTTTTTCTCCACCACTGATTAACTTCAGATGTTAGGAAGCCACTGCTAACTTTCCAGCTGCAATTCTGTTAAGCAGAGTGGGAGCCGTGGGCCTATTCTCTGAAAGACAAACAGTGGTAGTGCTCCAGCTAGTGCATCCCAGCTCATCTTATACTCAGTTACCAAGATACTATGGCCAATCCATGGAAAGGACGCACGGCACAGAGTTTAAGACAGCAGCCTGGAGTCACACCACCAGAGTTCAAGTTCTGGCTCTAATACGTATTAGCTTATATACCTTTGCTGCCTCAGTTTCCTCATCTGAAGAATGAGGACGGTAACAATACCAAACTCAGAGGCTCATTGTGAGGATTAAAGGAGAAAATAAGCCTATATAAAGCATTCAGAAAAACACTCCAATGGAGCAATAATACCAATAAATATTGGGTATTATTTACAAACAGACTCAACAGGTGATGCTTCCGAACCTGTTCGAGGGGCTGCAGCTGTCCCTTCAGGTGGTCAATTTTCTCCAGCAGATGGTGCTCTCTCTTTTTCTGAAACTCTTCTAAATGCAAGGCTGTGAACAGTCTGTGAACCAAGGATTTCATGTTTTCCATCTCAGTAGTGTGCTCACTACTCAGTTTTTCTGAGAAAAGAAGACACAAGGGAAACATAAGGCAGTTAACACATCTTTTCCTCCAGGGTTTGTAAGTCTAGGGAACCAAATCTGAGTTCCCCCGGCTGGCCACTTGGACGCTCCCCACTCCTCGGCGGGGGGGGGCATTTGGTACCGGCCTTTATTCGTCTCAGGTGATTCCATTCATCTCTCTCTGGAATAATAAATAACCAGACAGTAGGTTTAAAATTCATTATGTTTTTGTCTTTTTTCTTTTGTAATATGACTAGTGCTCTTTCTTTTTTAAAAAAAGGAAGAATAATACAGGAAAAGGAAGTATCCATCTACCAGAACCCAGGTGAATACCTCACCTGAGTTTGTAACACATTAGTTACAGGTTCACTTTTATACCTGAGTTAACCTAAGATCCTTCTTCACCCTCAACTATCTATCCAAAATCATTTAAGGATGCCCTGGGGAGGGAAACTGGTGTACAAACATGTAAACAAAAGTCTAATATACATTTGAAAAGTCATCCAAGTGTAAGTTCTTTTCAACAAGGTATAGATCTGAAGGGAGGTTCATACTGAGGAAAGGGAATCAGTTTCTGAGCTTTTAACAGAGTTCTTTTGATTCTGAATTTCTCTCATACTACCACTTCAGTGGATCTATAGATCTACATAAAACTGTGCTATAGTGATGCCTTTCTGAGGGTTATAACTGTTCCCCACCACTGTAAGAGGATTTGAGATAGGGGGACAAAGTGAGGGGAGAGAAGACAGACCTTCCTGCCGGACAGCAGAAGCAACTGTAGCTACGGGAGATTTATGATCCTAGCGTCAGTATCATCCCAGCGGTTTTCCAGTCTGTGACAGCACTTAACCAGTCTGTTACGGACTGAAGTCAATTTTCCTCTATCTCCACCCACTTCTTCAAGACTTTACTGTGGTCTTTAATCCCTTCCACATTCTAGGCTAAAACTCCACAAAGAGGTAGAAACGAGAAGTTCCCTTTTAGCCTTTTGAGATTTGCAGAACAGTCAGAGCCCTTTTGCTGTGATGGAAAAAATGGATGGGTACATAAATGGTCTACATACAGAAAAACGGCAGAGATGGGGCATGATTTTGTCCAAAGCTGTGGAACGTAACAAAGATAAACAAAGCCAGACACTAGTTCAAGTGGTAAGGATAGATTTTACTCAGTAACTGTTGTACTAGGGAAGGGGATCTGGCATGAACTGAACTCAGTTTCTATTTGTGCAGAAGTGGAGGGGCGTTTTCAGGGAGCGAGGAGAACATCAAGGGGCTTAAGCAGAGTTAGGGAAGTGGAAATTTACAAAAGGTGGGAATGGAAGTTGCTTAATGTGACCAGGCCATTTGGGTCTGTTAACTGGCGCTTGTCCAGAAGAGGAAGATGAAGTAGAACAATGAGGTGCCCTGAAAATGTTTATCTCCGTTTATTCCCTCAAATGCTAAATGGGAAGTAGAAGACCTTGCAGAGTGTTGGGAACTCACTGGACATGAAATTTCTATCTCAACATGGATTTTCATTTTTCTCAATTTCTTCCATCCTTCTGTCTTTGGAGTTAAATACTGTCCTGATTTTTAAAAAGAATCTAGAAGAATGTTCATAATTGTTGAAATGATGGATTTGTTTTAATTTCTCTATACTTAATTTGTGTTTGAAAATTAAAAAAAAATTTTTTTCCTCAAGGGATCTTCAGAGTAACTGCTGATATCAGTGCTGGAGCACGAGATCAGCCTGGATCGTCTAGTTATACCAGAAAGTAAGAAAATGCTTAAAATAAAAATGGGGGCAAGTCATAAGGACATGGGAGCCAATGATCTTCAAATTGTACCAGATATGGTTAGCAGGAGGCCCTTAAGCTGGCTCCTGTGTCCTTGTGACTTACTCCCATTTTTTGTTAGTATTTCCTTATTTTTTCTTTTGTTGAAGTATAGTTGACTTACAATATTATATTAGTTTCAGGTGTACAGCATAGTAATTGAGTATTTTTACATATTACACTCCATTAAGTTATTACAAAATAATGGCTATAATTTCCTGTGCTGTATAATATCTCCTTGTTGTTATTTTATAGTTTGTATCTCTTAATCCCCTACCCCTATCTTGCCTCTCCCCAGCTGCTAACCACTAGCTTGTTTTCTATACCTCTGAGTCTGTTTCTGTTTTGCTATATACATTCATTTTATTTTTTAGATTCTACATATAAGTGATATCATACAGTATTTGTTTTTGTCTGACTAAGCATAATATTTTCTAGGTCCATCCAGCTTGCTGCAAATGGCAGAATTTCATTCTTTTTTATGGCTGAGTAATATTCGTGTGTGTGTGTGTGTGTGTGTGTGTGTACATACCACATCTTCTTAAGCCAATCGTCTGTTGATGGACACTTGGGTTAACTACCGTAAAGAGTGTTGCTATGAACACTGGGGTGCATGTATCTTTTCAAATTAGTGTTTTCATTTTTTTCTATATGCATACCAGGAGTGGAATTGCTGGATCATATGGTAGTCCTATTTCTAGTTTTTCTGAGGAACCTCCACACTGTTTTCCATACTGGCTGCACTGATTTACATTCCCACCAACAGTGTACAAGGGTTTCCTTTTCTCCACATCCTCTCCAGCATTTGTTATTTGTAGACATTTCGATGATAGCCACTCTAACAGTTGTGAGGTGATATCTCATTGTTTTGATTTGCATTTCTCTAATAATTAGCGATGCTGAACATCTTTTCACGGGTCTGTTAGCTATCTGTATGTCTTTTTTGTCTTTTTTGGAAAAAAAAAAAAAAATTCAGGTCTTCCGCCCAGTTTCCATTTGCATGAAGTATCTTTTTCCATCCGCTCGTTTTCAGTTTGTGTATGTCTTTAGCTCTGAAGTGAGTCTCTTGTAGGCAGCATACAGAAGGTTCTTGTTTTTTTATCCAATCAGCTGCCCCTATGTCTTTTGAGTGGAGCATTTAGTCCATTGACATTTAAAGTAATTACTGATAGGTATGTACTTATTGCCATTTTATTAACTTTTTTTAGTCGTTTTCGTAGTTCTTCTCTGTTTTATCTTCTGTATCTAAATCACCTCCCCCCACCTCTCCCCATCCCCTTGGCATCTACTGATGATTCTTGTCTGAATTTGGCTGCAATATAATGATTTTTCAACTACAACAGCCCTCAAAATATTTACCAGTCAGAACTTGGCATTACAACTAAAAACATGAACCTTCCCTTATTTACTGATTTATTTATCTCACCATCTATTTATGAAGGCATAGACTCAGTATTACCTTATCCTAATCCCAATAGTCCACAACCACAGCTTACTGAGGGCAGAAATCTCTGGAGCCAATACTGATAGGAACACTAAACTATAATGGTTGAATTGCTGAAGGCTCAGTGCTGACTAGTTTGAGAAATAAAAACAGTCACACATACATGAGTTTTACCTCCAGGAGACCCACCAGGTTCTCACAGTGAAGGTCAGAGATCAGAGAAAAATACCTCCCTGCTTCCAGCAGAGAAAGGAGAAAAGTAACCATTTTGAAACAGTCCTGAGCATTACTTTCTCCATGCCAAGGAAATTACAGTTGACCCTCAAACAATATGGGGGATAGGGGCACCAACCCCACATGCCGTCAAAAATCCACGTGTAACTTTATAGTTGGCCCTGTGTATCCATGATTCCATGGACTAAAACAACTGTGGACCACTTAGTACTACAGTGTTTATTGAAACAAATGTGCATGTAAAGTGGACCCATGCAGTTCAAACCTATGTTGTTCAAGGGTCAACTGTACTTTACCAGAACCTAGTCTGGCCTGGAGAAAGGGCAATTAGCCAACTCCAGGCCCCTCTAGCCTTCGTGTCTCATATAGGGGAGGGAAAAAATGGCTAAGAAACTCTTCTGAAGGTTACAGCACAGTAATCCTGGCCCAATAAAAACCTTGAGATTTAATCATAAAATTATAGAATGCTTCTCCCCCCCAACACCTTAACACCACATCAACAGGGCTCCAGTTCTGTGCAAGACACAGACTCTATTCAAGAAAGAATTTCTAGGGAAACTCAAATACAACAGGGTAGAGAAACAGGGACACTAGAAAAAAACTGAAGCCTCTGATATCTACAGCTATAGCAAACAGTAAACAGCTGAGCTCCTGGTCAGATACACATAAAACCTCACACTAAAGACCTACTTGCTTCAGTTTCTATCATGTCTAGCTTTCAACAAAAAGTTACAAGCAAGAAAAAAACAATCTAAAGAAACAAAGCAAGCATCAGAATCAGAATCTGATATGGCAGAGATTTTGGAATTTTCAGACCAGGAAATTAAGACAAATATGATTAAAATGGTAAGGGCTGTGATGGAAAGAGTTGACAACATGCAAGAACAGATGAGTAATGTAAACAGAGAGATGAACATTGTAACAAAGAATCAAAAAGTATTTCCAGAAATCAAAAACACTTTAATAGAAAGGAAGAATGCCTTTGACAGGCTCACCAGTAAACTAGACACAGAGGGGGAAAGAATCAGTGAGGCTGATCATGGTGATACTCACATCCAAAGACGAAGTAGAAGCCACAATGAGACAGGAGGAGAGGTGCAATCACAATCAAATCAAATCCCATAACTGCTGGGTGGGTGACTCACAGACTGGAGAACACTTATACCACAGAAGTCCACCCACTGGAGTGAAGGTTCTGAGCCCCACGTCAGGCTTCCCAACCTGGGGGTCAGGCAGTGGTAGGAGGATTCCTAGAGAATCAGACTTTGAAGGCTAGCAGGATTTGATTGCAGGACTTTGACAGGACTGTGGAAAACAAAGACTCCACTCTTGGAGTCCATGGCTGCAGAACAGAATAAAGAAAAAAGAATGAAAAGAAATGAAGACAGCCTAAGAGAACTCTGGGACAGCACTGAATGCAACAACATTCAAATTATAGAGGTCCCAGAAGGAGGAGAGAGAGAGAAATGACCCGAGAAAATACTTGAAGAGATTATAGTTGAAAACTGCCCTAACATGGGAAAGGAAATAGCCACCCAAGTCCAGGAAGTGCAGTGAGTCCCATACAGGATAAACCCAAGGAGAAACATGCCGAGACACACAGTAATCAAACTGCCAAAATTAAAGACAAAAAAAAAAAAATCTTGAAAGCAGCAAGGGAAAAAAGACAGCATACAACAGAACTCCTAAAAGGTTAACAGCTGATTTCTCAGCAGAAACTCTACAAGCCAGAAGGGAGTGGCATGACATATTTAAAGTGATGAAAGGGGAGAACCTACAACCAAGATTACTCTACCCAGCAAGGATCTCATTCAGATTCAAGGGAGAAATCAAAAGCTTTACAGACAAGCAAAAGCTAAGAGAATTCAGCACCACCAAACCAGCACTACAACAAATGCTAAAGGAATTTCTCTAAGTGGGAAACACAAGAGAAGGACCTACAAGACAAACCCAAAACAATTAAGAAAATGGTCATAGGAACATACATATCAATAATCACCTAAAACATGAAGGGGTTTAAATGCTCCAACCAAAAGACACAGGCTCACTGAATGGATACAAAATCAAGACCCATACATAGGCTGTCTACAACAGACCCACTTCAGACCGAGGGACACATACAGACTGAAAGTGAGGGGATGGAAAAAGATATTCCATGCAAATGGAAATCTTAAGAAAGCTGGAGTAGCAATACTCATATCAGATAAAATGGACTTTAAAATAAGGAATGTTACAAGAGACAAGGAAGGCCACTACATAATGATCAAGGGATCAATCCAAGAAGAAGATATACCAACTGTAAATATATACGCACCCAACATAGGAGCAGCTCAATACATAAGGTAACTGCTAACAGCTATAAAAGAGGATATAGAAAGTAACACAAAAATAGTGGGGGACTTTAACACCTCACTTACACCAATGGACAGATCATCCAAACAGAAAATTAATAAGGAAACACAAGCTTTAAATGACACAACAGACCAGACAGATTTGAGATTTATAGGACATTCCATCCAGAAACAGCAGATTACACTTTCTTCTCAAGTGCACATGGAACATTCTCCAGGACAGATCACACCTTGGGTCACAAATCAAGCCTCAGTAAATTTAAGAAAACTGAAATCGTATCAGGCATCTTTTCTGACCACAACACTATGAGATTAGAAATCAATTACAGGGAAAAAAACGTAAAAGCACAAACACATGGAGGCTAAACAATACGTTACTAAATAACCAAGAAATCACTGAATAAATCAAAAAGGAAATCAAAAAATACCTAGAGACAAATGACAATGAAAACATGATGATCCAAAACCTGTGGGATGCAGCAAAAGCAGTATTAAGAGGGAAGTTTATAGCAGTACAATCCTACCTCAAGAAACAACAAACATCTCAAATAAACAACCTAACTTTAGACCTAAAGGAACTAGAGAAAGAAGAACAAACAAAACCCAAAGTTAGCAGAAGGAAAGAAATCATAAAGATCAGAGCAGAAATAAATGAAATAGAAACAAAGAAGACAATAGCAAAGATCAATAAAACTGAAAGCTGGTTCTTTGAGAAGATAAACAAAATTGATAAACCTTTAGCCAGACTCATCAAGAAAAAGAGGGAGAGGACTCAAATCAATAAAATTAGAAATGAAAAAGAAGTTACAACAGACACCACAGAAATACAAAGAATCCTAAGAGACTACTACAAGCAACTCTATGCCAATAAAATGGACAATCTGGAAGAAATGGACAAATTCTTAGAAAGGTATAACCTTCCAAGAATGAACCAGGAAGAAATAGAAAATAAGAACAGACCAATCACAAGTAATGAAATTGAAACTGTGATTAAAAGTCTTCCAGCAAACAAAAGTCCAGGACCAGATGGCTTCACAGGTGAATTCTATCAAACATTTAGAGAAGAGCTAACACCCATCCTTCTCAAACTCTTCCAAAAAATTCCAGAGGAAGGAACACTCTCAAACACATTCTATGAGACCACCATCACCCTGATACCAAAACCAAACAAAGATACTACAAAAAAACATAATTACAGACCAATATCACTGATGAATATAGATGCAAGAATCCTCAACAAAATAGTAGCAAACAGAATCCAACAACACATTAAAAGGATCACACACCATGATCAAGTGGGATTTATCCCAGGGATGCAAGGATTCTTCATTATATGCAAATCAATCAATGTGATACACCATATTAACAAATTGAAGAATAAAAACCATACGATCATCTCAACAGATGCAGAAAAAGCTTTCGACACAATTCAACACCCATTTATGATAAAAACTCTTCAGAAAGTGGGCAGAGAGGGAACCTACCTCAACATAATAAAGGCCATATATGACAAACCCACAGCAAACATCATTCTCAATGGTGAAAAACTGAAAGCATTTCCTCTAAGATCAGGAACAAGACAAGGATGTCCACTCTCACCACTAGTATTCAACATAGTTTTGGAAGTCCTAGCCATGGCAATCAGAGAAGAAAAAGAAATAAAAGGAATACAAATTGGAAAAGAAGAAGTAAAACTGTCACTGTCTGCAGATGACACTGTACTATAAATAGAGAATCCTAAAGATGCCACCAGAAAACTACTAGAGCTAATCAATGAATCTGGTAAAGTTGCAGGATATAAAATTAATGCACAGAAATCTCTTGCATTCCTATACACTAATGATGAAAAATCTGAAAGAGAAATTATGGAAACACTCCCATTTACCACTGCAACAAAAAGAATAAAATACCTAGGAATAAACCTACCTAGGGAGACAAAAGACCTCTAGGCAGAAAACTATAAGACACTGATGAAAGAAATTAAAGATGATACCAACAGATGGAGAGATATACCATGTTCTTGTATTGGAAGAATCAACATTGTGAAAATGACTATACTACCCAAAGCAATCTACAGATTCGATACAATCGCTATCAAATTACCAATGGCAATTTTTTATAGCACTAGAACAAAAAATCTTAAAATTTCTATGGAGACACAAAAGACCCCGAATAGCCAAAGCAGTCTTGAGGGAAAAAACGGAGCTGGAGGAATCAGAGTTCCTGACTTCAGTCTATACTACAAAGCTACAGTAATCAAGACAATGTGGTACTGGCAGAAAAACAGAAATACAGATCAATGGAACAAGATAGAAAGCCCAGAGATAAACTCACGCACCTATGGTCAACTAATCTATGACAACGGAGGCAAGAATATACAATGGAGGAAAGACAGTCTCTTCGAATAGTCATGATTATTGGATAGCTACATGTAAAAGAATAAAATTAGAACCCTCCCTAACACCATACACAAAAATAAACTCAAAATGGATTAGAGACCTACATGTAAGACAGGACACTATAAAACTCTCAGAGGAAAACATAGGAAGAACACTCTGACATAAATCACAGCAAGATCTTTTTTGATCCACCTCCTAGAGTAATAGAAATAAAAACAAAAATAAACAAATGGGACCTAATGAAACTTAGAAGCTTTTGCAAAGCAAAGGAAACTACAAACAAGACGAAAAGGCAACCCACAGAATGGGAGAAAATATTTGCAAATGAATCAACAGCAAAGGATTAATCTCCAAAATATATAAACAGCTCATGCAGCTCAATATTAAAAAAACAAACAACCCAATCCAAAAATGGGCAGAAGACCTAAATAGACATTTCTCCAAAGAAGACATACAGATGACCAAGAGGCACATGAAAAGCTGCTCAACATCACTAATTATTAGAGAAATGCAAATCAAAACTACAGTGAGGTATCACCTCACACCAGGTAGAATGGGCATCATCAGAAAATCTACAAACAACAAATGCTGGAGAGGGTGTGGAGAAAAGAGAACCCTCTTGCACTGTTGGTGGGAATGTAAATTGATACAGCCACTATGGAGAACAGTATGGAGGTTCCTTAAAAAACTAAAAATAGAATTACCATATGACCCAGCAATCCCCCTACTGGGCATATACCCAGAGAAAACCATAATTCAAAAAGATACATGCACCCCAATGTTCACTATTTACAATAGCCAGGTCATGGAAGCAACCTAAATGCCCATCAACAGACGAATGGATAAAGAAGATGTGGTACATATATACCATAGAATATTACCATAAAAGGGAACGATATTGGGTCATTTGTAGAGATGTGGATGAATCTAGAGACCATCATACAGAGTGAAGTAAGTCAGAAAGAGAAAAACAAATATCGTATATTAATGCATATATGTGGAATCTAGAAAAATGGTACAGATGAACCGGTTTTCAGGGCAGAAATTGAGACACAGATGTAGAGAACAAACGTATGGACACCAAGGGGGGAAGCGGCCGGGCGGGGGATGGTGGTGGTGGGATGAATTGGGAGATTGGGATTGACATATATACACTAATATGTATAAAATGGATAACTAATAAGAACCTGCTGTATAAAAAAATAAAATAAAATTCAAAAATTCAAAAAAAAAGATAAAAATGGAACGTTTTCATTACATTTCCGTAGAGAATCACATGTGGAAATACGGTCAAGAAGGTTTTTTTCGCTTAACTTATGTGGAACCCAAACGTGAAAGCGATTAACATAACCAAGATGGTGCAGATTATTTTAAACACTTGATTTGGATATTTTGAGTATGTCGGCTATCTCCCGAGTGGTATAACGTTGACTGTTCTCAATTATTGCTTCAATTTGATAGCTATCACCTTCTACTGGTCTACCCAACCGTGGAGCATTGTCCAGAGAGAAATCTCCAGCACGAAACTTCACAAACCACTTTTCACATGTTCGATCAGTCACAGCACTTCTCCATACACTGCACAAACCTTTTTTTGCGTTTCAGTTGTGTTTTTACCTTTCTTGAAATAATAAAGCATGATATGCTGAAAATGTTGTTTTCCTTCCATCTTCCATATTAAAATGGCTACACAAAAATTCACCAATTTTTTTTTTTTTTTTGCGGTACGCGGGCCTCTCCCTGTTGTGGCCTCTCCCGTTGCGGAGCACAGGCTCCGGACGCACAGGCTCAGCGGCCATGGCTCACGGGCCCAGCCGCTCCACGGCACGTGGGATCTTCCCGGACCGGGGCATGAACCCGCGTCCCCTGCATCGGCAGGCGGACCCTCAACCACGGCACCACCAGGGAAGCCCAAATTCACCAATTTTGATAAGTCTTTTTTTAAATGCATGCTGATATGACAGCTGTCACAATACAATCTAACAAAATTGTTTTGAATGAATGAAAGACAGCTAAGTGCTACTAGAGCCATCGAACGGAAAAAACTGAACAAACGTTTTGGCCCAGACAACAGAAAATGTTCCACTCCAGCGCTTGATAGCGGGGGAGACTGTGGGGAAGGGGTGGAGCTCACGGGAACTCTCTGCTCTCTGCTCCACCACGCTGTGAACCTGAAACTGGCCTAGAAAAAAGAAAACCTACTTAAAAAAAAAAAAAAAGTGAAAACCTGTACAACGGTATACGCTTGAGTTCCTGATTTTCAGGTCTAGTTCTTCTTAACCCAATAATGTCAGATTAAGCATTCAAGATCCTAAAATGAAGCCTTAAAAGTCTAAAAAGAGTATATGAGCCTAAAAGCTCTGACAGACGACTTCTACCAATCATTTCTACCCTTGCTAGAAAAGCTTAAACATTGGCTCTCCAAAGCCTTCTTGGTCATTTGGTTAACTAAAACAAATTCTTAGGATAAGGCTGCTCCCTGAAAAAGGTCCACAGTGAAAGGGAAGTGTTAAGATACTTGCATAGCTGTGTTTCTTACCTTTCTTAGGGCACTGTACATCGTATGTGCTTTTATTAATGACAAGTCTAAAATCATTCATTAGCAAGATTTCCATCAAGGTTGAAGCTGCAATTTCACTGCCATCTGAAAATGCAAAAATAAGTCCTTGTTTTACAACAGTAAGAACCATGTTTCAACATATGGAAAAACACTTGCTAATCCAGGTCTCTACAATACAGTAGTGGACATCTGTCTATTCTGGTGGGGGCGGGGGCTTTCCCATACCCGATACTGTTCCCACCGGGAGGGAATCCTCTCTTGCTGCTCTACTGCTCATTACAGTGGACCAAGAAGAGCAGGCAGGCACCCCGTCTCCCACTCTGTCGGCGGCGCTGGGACCCAGGCTGACGTCCCTCGTGGGACTGTACCTGCGGACGGTCATGCAAGGCCAGAGCAGTGCAGGTGGCGGCGGAGGGGCTGAGGGTGTCGGCAGCAAAGCCCATCAGGCCGTTCCCAGCCTAACCTCTCTACTCACGTCCTTCTTCAGCTCCTACCCCCTTCTTTTAATTTTTTTAAATTTATTTATTTTTGGCTGCGTTGTGTCTTCGTTGCTGTGCGCGGGCTTTCTCTAGTTGCAGCGAGCGGGGGCTACTCTTCGTTGCGGTGCGTGGGCTTCTCATTGTCGTGGCTTCTCTTGTTGTGGAGCACGGGCTCTAGGAGCACGGGCTTCAGTAGTTGTGGCACGTGGGCTCAGTAGTTGTGGCTCACGGGCTCTAGAGTGCGGGCTCAGTAGTTGTGGCGCACGGGCTTAGTTGCTCCATGTGGGATCTTCCCGGACCGGGGCTCGAACCCACGTCCCCTGCACTGGCAGGCGGATTCCTAACCGCTGCGCCGCCAGGGAAACCCTCCTGCCCTCTTCTGGGCCTGGCTTTCTTTCAGTTCCAGTCAGAGAGCCTGCTGACACACACCCCTGCTTAGTCAGAGCCCATTTCGGCGGCTTGCAGCCAAACGTGCCTAAGCGCTCTGTGGAGGCATGCGGGCAGGAACGTTTGTGGAAGCCCGCCTCTCTCTTACTTTTAGCCGCTAAGGGGGAGTGATGTGCGTTGACTGAAACTTGGTAGCACCGCAACCACCGCCACACAGGGCTCCCTCCCTTTCTAGCCGAGCTAAGACCACAAGAGGCAAAACTGCAAGTGGCTGGGGGTGGCAGGGAGAGCGACAAACATAGCTGAACCGAAGGAGTAAATCTGCACTTGTGCGGTGTATTTCCTAGAGGTGGAGAGATTCTAACAGTGATTTCAAATATCCCAGGAACAGTTCAGAAGAAAAATCTCTAGGAGAATGTCAGAGTCAGCGTGCTTTGCACAGCCTCTTATATAGCCTAGCTTTTGCTGTTATATTTTTGAACTTTCATGTAACCCAGGTGTTAAGATTCAAACTCACTGAACAGTAAGCAAAAAACTGGCGCTGGTAGGGGTTTCTAGCATTCTTCTTTCGGAACGGTCTACATATAATTACGTGATACAGAGTCCAGGATGTATATTTTCGCCTGGCCTGGCATCGCTTGGCTGCATTCAACCGGATACGCATGACAACAGTAATACTGCTAGTAAAATCAGGGAGAACCTGCTTGCCTGCCTCCTGTCTGGCTCTCAGCAGTTCTTTTGTTCAGAAGGCAGCAAGTCAAGTCTGCACCTGGGGCTGTTCCTAGAATTTGGCTGTTTGGGTTCCTGTTCATCAGCTGGGGTGAGATCATCTTCCCAGGAATTGCCAAATAACTCAGCCCACACTGTGGGCAAAACTGTGACAAGCTTAGAACACTCTTTTCAAGCCCAAATTAAATGCAGGCAAATTCCACCCACAGAGCCTCTTTTTAAAAAGATCAGCAACACACCAAATCCTTGTATCTGACTTTGCAAGTGTCATTTAAAACTTTACATTTAAATGACTTCACACCTGCTCCTTAAAATATTATTATAAAAAGAAATCAACTGAGTATGATTTCTCAGTTGAAGTACCACATTATCCTTTATGCTATTATAGGAACAGCAAGAGATTGATGTGAAACACTTTTAAGGAGGTTAACGACACAGTGATGAATTTTTCACCTATTCTTGGGCAAGTACTGATATGAACCCCAACACAGCGCTTTCACTCAGTCCAAAGAGCCCCTTTACTCTTATGATTTCTAGGGTTTTTCTCTGTGTTTTATGTTTCAAAGCTACTCAAATTATTTTTTTAGAAACAAGCAGGGTACACATCAATGTTTTTACCTAATTTCAGGCAAGCACTGTGCTCAGTGCCCTTCTGAGTTCTGGGTTTGCACTTCCCTGCTCTGAGGAAGGCAGGCCCTGACCTGCAGGGAAGGCCCAGGGGTTTCGGTGTTCCTGTGACTGGGGGGCGGGAATGTCAGTCCAGTCAGGGATGAAGTATTAGGCCACTGTGGTCACGGGACTAAAACCTTCTTTCTCTGATCCTGGCTTTAGCAGGAAGAAACTCCCCTTCCGGTTAAATCCAAAGTCCTTACAATAACCTACAACAAGGCTTTCCCTAACCTGCCCTTCCCCTCCTACTTGGACCCAGCTCCCTCCCTTTTCAGTTGAGGGTGGAGTTAGCTCCCACCTCAGGGCCTCTGCCTGGAGAGCTCTCTCCCCATCTACAACTTCTCTCATCTCTTCCGGGTCTCCATCTACATCTTCTCTCACCTCTTCCCGGTCTTCACCCAAATGTGACCTGAGTGAGCACCTCCCACCAACACACACAACTCCCACCCCCCATCACTCTGCTTTATTTTTGACTGTAACACTAATTATTGTAACATATTATATATTTTATTTCTTTACCTTGTTTCTTTCTCCTCTTAAAATGTAAGCTCCCTAAGAACAGGAGTTTTAATCTCTGTTGTTCTTTGTTCTATCTCTAGCATCTAGAACAGTGCCTGGCATACGTTAGTGCAAAAAAATTAATACACAGAAACCTCAATTAAATAGAGTCCAGAGACCAGAAGGGGGGGCTCTCACACCCTGTGAGGACAGCAGAGCCCAACCGGAAGAAGAAAGACTCCTCCTCTTTCCCAGCAAGGACTCAGCCAATGAAAAGCCACGGACTGTTTGTTTACTATAGCCCTACTCACTTCCTTTTCCTCTATAAAAGTGGTCTCCTTCCCCTGTCCTGCAAGTCCTCACATGTGGCTCACCATGGCTGCAGACCCTGAATTGTAATTCTCTGCTGATCTACAATAAATCCATCTTTGCTGGAGGAAGATCTGGCAGTCTCTTTGTTTCAGGTCAACATTTGTTAGGTGCTCAATATTTGTTGAGTAAATAAATTGTTTAATCTCTATTTTTCCAACTTCCATGTCTACCTCTGAATTGGTTCTGAACTTGGACAGGGAAGAAGAATGTTAATTTCCTTTTCAAAACTGCAATATTAATCATTAACTTTTAAATAAGTTTATGCTAAGTATGTAATACTACAATAAAATAACAGTGCAAATTTATTCACTTATTTATATTTATAGTAGCCTCTGTATACTGGACTGGGGTAAAGAATTCTTTATTCTCTTTTAGGGGCAGGAGGACGTCCTTTTATGTCCTCAGACCATGAAAACATAAAAGCTATATCCTAAATTTTAAATGTCTATGTGATTAACCACCTCTGCTGGTATTAAACTATACACACACACACACACACACACACACACACACACACACACACACACACACACCTTCCTGAGAACTAATAATTCGTCAAAAAACACGCTAGACTATAACTGCTTTATAACAAAGGTTAATGAACTATTTGTGTATTTTAGTTATTCACTGGCTATTTCAATCATTGAACCTGCATTTCATTTTCTAATTATTCAAATTTCTTACAGAAAATTAGACACTAATGACTGTGTCATTAAAATTTTCTCAGAGAAAAATCTGGGGGCTAAGTTTATGAAATAAGTAACCAAAACATGCATAAACTTATTCCATTTCTTTTTTATTCAATAGGGTTAATTTTTTTTTATATTACTGATGTTCAAAAGTGAAGGACTCAGGAACTGCCAACCATTTATTATATACTGAATTAAAGAATCAAGTTTCTAGAAAAGTAAAGAACCAAAACAAAGGTTCAGAAGAAGAGAAAAAGACAAAGTTGAAGAAAACATATATATACCTGCTGTGAAGATGGCAGCCGTTTTGATACCTTTATCTTCATTTTGTAGGTCCTGAAGGAATGAACCAACCGTTGATAACATTGGTTTGACTACAAACTGACAGCGCTCTTTTCTGGACGGCAAAGTAAGTGTTATCAAGGGAAGGCCATGTTTATAATTAATTGTGATTTCTGTTAAGAAAAAAAAAGACGGTAATAGAGGATGGATAACATTTCCTTTAAAAATAACTGTTAAAATTATTATTAAAAGATTATTAACTACAAAAATTCTACAAGGAATGCCTAAATATAGAATTCATAACCCTCTGAATGCCTATAATCATTTACATCACGCCCACGGTGCCTTCATTATACTAGTTTACATATTCCCCACCATTCTATAACATTTTATTAAGCATGTATCACACTTTATTATAATTATCTGCTTAGAGTCTTCCCAGGTAAAAATTTATTGAGGGCAGAAACTGCTTCTAAGTCACCTGTAACTCCTTTGATTGTTGGAGTGGGAATTTGCCAAAAGACAACAGAGATCTTATGGGAGCAGAAAAGGAAGGAAATGAACTCTGAGGTGGGGTGGGAGGGGCAATACAAGAAAAGTCTGTTTTGCTCAAAACTCACACTTCTCACTTTATTTGGAAGACTGGAAATAAATTAGCATGGGGAATCAAAGAAGTGATAAGAAAACTTACCGTCAGATGGCACCACTGTACCATAAAGATTTGACTGATACAATTTCAGATTTCCACACAGTTTCACACACAAAACCTGTAAGAAAAAAATGATTTTTTTTTTCTTTTAGGAAAAGTGGGAAAGCTGAAATAAGTGTCTGTACTTGAAGACTGTTTTAACGTTGTATGGCAAGCATGACGAAAACTTCAGCGTCCCACACATACCCAGGTAAGCCCTTAGAGAAGCTCACTAGACCTTTCTGACTGTGTTGTCCCATATGGGAGCCACTAGTCACATGCAGCCATTTAAAGTTAAATCAATTAAAATTAAATAACACTAAAAATTCAGTTTCTCACAGTCAGTCACCTTTGCCACATTTCAACTGCTCTATAGCTCTGGGTCTAGTAGCTACTGTATTGGACAGCACAGAAATAGATCATTTCCATCATCACAGAAAGTTCTACTGGATGGCACTGCTGGGTCTAGAACATCTGAATGGCTACCTTACTATGGGATGTATTTTTAGGGTTTGCATTGGTGGGTTTTTTTAAATTAATTAATTTTTGGGGGGGGCTGTGTTGGGTCTTTGTTGCTGCGCACGGGCTTTGTCTAGTTGTGGCGAGCAGGGGCTACTCTTCGTTGCGGTGCGCGGGCTTCTTGTTGCGGAGCACAGGCTCTAGGCGCACAGGCTCAGAAGTTGTGGCTCGCAGGCTCTAGAGCGCAGGCTCAGTAGTTGTGGCGCACGGGCTTAAGTTGCTCCATGGCATGTGGGATCTTCCCGGACCAGGGCTCAAACCCATGTCTCCTGCACTGGCAGGCGGATTCTTAACCACTGCTCCATCAGAGAGGCCCTGTATTAATCATGGCAGTGGTGACAAAGACTCCCTCCTCAACCAAACTTTAATCAGTGTCCTCTAAGCCTGACTAAGCCCCATCCTTTTGCATGTCCTCCAGGAGGCCAGCTTTAGCAAGAATGTTGTTGAGTTAGTTTAGCCAGAACTCCCCAACCCTCAGTGTCTGATCAAATTCCTCATCCTCCACTATTCCCCAGGTATTATCTGATCACCCTAGTCTGTCTTCAACAAGAATCCTGCTAGGTCAGGTGAGCAAAGGATTACTCCATCCTCTTAGTATTCCCATCCACTGCCCCTCCAACTCTGCTCGTTGGATATAAATCCCCACTGTTCCCAGTTGTGAAAGGGATGAGCCCCATCTCTCTCCCCTATTACAAAACCCCACTGTAGCAGTCCCCCGGAATAAAGTCTACCTTACACTCCTTAACAAGTGTCATGAATAACTTCTTCTTTAACAGTGGTTTGGTGTGTATCCTTCCAAACTTTTTTCCATATACTGCCACCTTTACACGAGTTAAAATTTATGCTAGAGTTTATATAATGCTAAAGACAGTTTATAAGTCAAATTCCTAGATGCCAAAGATGATAATTCCTGCTCACAAAGTACTTACCATTTAATGTGCTGATGAAGTTTCTCTACTACTATTATCATTTTAGAGGCAACCACTTGACAATCAGGAAATGTTGAAAGAAGGCAGAGTGGCCAGGGAAGAATATTAAAGCTTTCTCAAGCTTTTGCATACCTAAGAATCACCTGGCTACTACAATACTGTCCACTGCTAAATAGACAGGGCTTGTTAAAAACACAGCTTCCTGGACTCCACCTTTACTAGATTTTTGATCTAGTAATTCTGAGGTAGGGGTATGAGAATTTGCATTTTTAATAAGCCCCAGGGTTATACTGAAGTTACAGGTGTGAAGGTCACCCTTTTGAGTAGCTGGGTTCTAGCAGACCCTCTGAGGCCTTCAGGGCACTATTTCTAATCTTCTGCATGGAATCACTTTGAACTCTAAATTTTACTGCTGGGACAAGGGTTACTGCCTTCAAATGATATTCAGTATCAGGTCAAAAGGTGACTCAGGCTTCTCTTTTATCACACCTTTTTCCTAAATACAATTCTAATCACTTCACACCCTGCTTAAAACCCCAGGGACTTCAACAGGTTGTATAAAGTAGAAAGAACAGTGACCCCGGAGTTCCAAACTCAGTTTAGCCACTTAATAGCTGGAGATCACAGGTAAGTCACAGGACTGTGCTTTTGTTGTCTGAAGGGTTAGGTGGGGAAAACAACATCTATCTTGCAGAGCAGATATAAAAATTAAACAAACAAAGCGTCAAGCAAGTATAAGCTAGGGTCTACGCGCCTCACATGAGCAGTATAGGCCACCTCCCCTCCACAGCTCCACCACTTACTGTTCTCTTACGGCAGGAGCTTAGGCCCCAGGCAGACGAGCTGTGTGCCACCGATGTACTAAAGTGTCGCCTTCTTTATCCACTTCTGCTTAACAAACCCTGTCATTCCCTCCAGGCCCAGCTCAAAGGCCAGTTCCTAAGCCTTCCTGCAGAGTCATGATGGTTGAGTGTGAAGGGCACAGGCTTTGCTATCAGAACCAAGCTGGAATTCCAGCTTCAAGACATACCAGCTGCCATGATCTTTGACAGGCAGAGGGTTCGGGAAGAAACGGGTTGTGAGAAAAAGAAGGGGACGAGTTTGGCAGAAAGGAAAGTGAAAGGAAAGAATGTTCATTCCACATATAAGTGATATCATACGGTGTTTGTCTTTCTCTGTCTGACTTACTTCACTTAGTATGATAATCTCCAGGTCCATCCATTTTGCTGCAAATGGCATCATTTCATTCTTTTTAATGGCTGAGTAATATTTCATCGTATATATGTACCTACTTATCTGTCAGCGGACATTCAGGTTGCTTCCATGTCTTGGCTGTCGTAAACAGTGGCAATGAACATTGAGGTGCACGTATCCCTCCGAACCATGTTTTCCTCTGGACGTATACCCAAGACCGGGATTGCTGGATCATATGCTGGCTCTATTTTTAGTTTTTTAAGGAACCTCCATACTGTTCTCCATAGTGGCTGTACCAATTTACATTCCTACCAACAGTGTAGGAGGGTTCCGTTTTCCCCATGCCCTCTCCAGCATTTATTGTTTGCAGCTTTTTTGATGATGGCCATTCTGACTGGTGTGAGGTGATATCTCACTATAGTTTTGACTTGCATTTCTCTAATAATTAGTGATGTTGAGCATCTTTTCATGTGCCTCTTGGCCATCTGTATGTCTTCTTTGGAGAAATGTCTGAGTAATATTCCACCGTATATATGTACCACACCTTTATCCATTCCTCTGTCGACGGACACTCAGGCTGCTTCCATGTCTTGACTGTTGTACACAGTGCACAGCACACTTTTTCAAGTTATCACATTCTAGTCCTGTTCACTGGTTTGAAGCCATTTTGGAACTACGTGTGAGCTGTAGGTAATTGACAGGTATGTCACTTTTGTCCAATCTGGCAGTGATGTAATTGACACCCCACACTAACCCAAACACTGGTTTTATCTCTACTTGCATTCATCTTAACATTCTTTTCTCCATATAAATTTGTGCTCTTTTGATTTTTCCTTTTAACTGGATATTACATCTGCCTGGTTTCCTTCATATCATAAAATAAATTCTTTGATGCGTGTTCATTCTTATAACTGTATGAGAGTCGTATTTTTACCTTTTCCCAAAAATTATCTGTTAATAGTCCAGTACAGAAGAAGTAACTAAGAGTTTGACTCTTTTTGGGTAGGACAGACTAAAGTAGCTCATGGCAAGATCAAGCCAAGCTTTCCAGTGGTTTGATGACTTGATCTGTGATATCACCAATATCACAGCAACCTCCCCGGACAGGGACCTTAAGGTGGCACTTCAGGAACCAATTCTGAGCTCTGGCCACAAAAGCCCGGTTGGAGGCAATATAAAATGACTAGCCAGAAAGGGGTGAGTACAGAATGAAAAATAAACTCCTACTTAGAGTCTGTAATCCAGAATTTTACTATATGAGAAATTAAATGCTAAGAAGGAACCAACAAATTTATTTAGACGATTTCCCTTAATCCCACTTAGGGAAAATAAAAATAAGAGAGTCGTCCAAAACTGACTTTAACACAAGTTATATTTAGAGTCTTCAAAGAGATAAAAAGGAGAATTAGCTTCCAGAAAATCAATAAGAAATTATGATACTAAACTGGTAGAAATAAAACAAAAATTAGTAACTTGGATCAACTAATTAGGGATTTCTAAGGCAAAAATGGAGAAAATCTATATACATGTAAAAAACCCAGCTTTAATGAACTAAATAAATTCTAGACTAGATAAAGTCAATAGAAAAGAAAACTAGTGAATTAGACAATATTTCACCCAGGTACAACACAGAAAGATACAGAAACTTTAAACCTTTAAAAAGCAATCAATCTCATACACTGCTGGCAAGAATGTAAAATGGTACAACCATTCTGGAAAACCTTTAGCAGTTTCTTATAAAGTTAAACACACACTTCCATGTGACAATACCACTCCTAGCTGTTTACCCAAGAGAAATGAAAACTTATCTTCATACAACTGTACAAACGCTATTTCATTTTGTCCCTCTAGAGAGCATACTCTCTGTCTGACTACTGTAGTTCCAGCACCTGGAATAGTATAGTACCTGACATACTATAGGGGCTCAATAAATACATGGTAAATGAATGTATGAATATCTTCAAGGTGCTAAGGGAAAATAACTATCAATCTAAAACATTATATTTAGGAACATTACTTAAGGTTGAAGGAAATGAAGAGATTTTCAGATGTACAGAGATCATAGTTTCTTTCCCACACATCTTTGCTAAGGAACCTCCTAGAGAGAAGGGAACTAAACCCAGATGCAGGAGAACACAGTTACAGGCTGAGTTGTGTCCCCAACTCCCCACCAAATTCATATGTCGGAGTCCTAATCCCCAAGACCTCAGAATGTGACTGTATTTTAAGGAGGTAATTAAGTTCACATGAGGTCATGAGTGTGGGCGCTAATCCAATGTGACTGGTGTCCTTATAAAAAGAGGAGATTTGGACACAGACACGTGCACACACAGAGGAAAACCCTGTGAGGACACAATGAGAAGGCAGCCGTCCACAAGCCAAGGAGAGAGGCCTCAGAAGAAACCAACCCTGCCAACACCTTTACCTCGGACTTCTGGCTTCCAGAATTGTGAGAAAGTCAATCTGTTGTTTAAGCTACTGAATCTGAGGAACTCTTGTTATGGAAGCCCTAGGAAACTAATACGAAGCCAAAGCCGTAAAATATGTTGGTAAATAAACTACTTACTGTAAGAAATTTTAAACCATGTTTTGTGTTAAAATGAGTGGAAAGCTAAACAAGATTTGGCATATGCTCTAGTCAGTGGATTCTTAGAACCTGTGAAGACCCTCGTCACGTTCAGAGGAGGGCAAAGATGGTGAGAAACCTAAGACTTTGTTAGGAAAGTTATAATTGAGTATGTGTATATTAAACACTTAAAGGAAACCATTCAAAGTACAGTTTCTACAGTGGTAGAAAAGGAAAAAGGATAGAACAAGCTTTTTCAAGGAAAGTAGAAAAAAGAAGCAGAAAACCCTATAGAAACCAGAAAATTTTTCAAAAAGATGAAAAGAAATGTAATAAAAGCTCATTGTGGAAACTTGGAAAATAGAGAAAATGAGCACCCACAATTCCACCAACCCCTGACTTATGCCAGCCTTTCCACAGATATATCTGCTCATATAATCACAGAGTTGAGGGCTGATCATTAATGTTTTATAAGCATTTTCTTACTTCATTAAAAACTTTCATAAACAAAATAATTTAAACTGCTCCATAGCCACTTATCCTACAGATGTAACAGAATTTATTATTTATATACCTATTGTTGGACATTTCCATTTTATATACCATTTCTACGAATTTTTTTTCTGTGTCAGAGAGGAATGCATGCTCATTTTAGAAAAATCTATAAATCACAGACTCACAAAAAGAAGAAAATAAAAGTCATCAATAAGGCCATCATCTAGAATTATCAGTTAACACTGACGTATACCTTCTAGTTTATTTTCTAGGTATATTGTATTTCGCTTTCACCATTACAACTAAACCGATTCAAAACATCTTTGCACGTAAATCTGTTTGCATTTTTTAATATAAATTTATTTATTTATTTTTATTTTTGGATGCATCGGGTCTTCGTTGCTGTGTGCAGGCTTTCTCTAGTTGCAGCGAGAGGGGGCTACTCTTCGTTGCAGCGTGCAGGCTTCTCATTGCGGTGGCTTCTCTTGTTGCAGAGCATGGGCTCTAGGCGCATGGGCTTCAGTAGTTGTGGCACGTGTGCTCAGTAGCTGTGGCTTGTGGACTCTAGAGCACAGGCTCAGTTGTTGTGGCGCACAGGCTTAGTTGCTCTGTGGCATGTGGGATCTTCCCGGACCAGGGCTCGAACCCGTGTCCCCTGTATTGGCAGGTGGATTCTTAACCACTGCACCACCAGGGAAGTTCTTTGTTTGCATTTTTTTTTCTTTAGGGTAGATTCCAGAATGACTGGATCATAAAGTAGTAATAGTTTTAGGATCCTGATAATGTATTATCAAACTTTGGGGGGAACATTTTCTTTCTTTCCTGTTTTACTCAGTGGAACACCCAAATTATTAATCTGAACCCAAAGAGGCAAATCTTCATAAGATTCCGAATCAAACAATAACAGACCCGGTTGAGCATCCCTGGAGCAACAAACTTCCCCCTGGAGGCTCATCCTCAGACAGGCTTACCAGACATCTTCACCGGGACAGCCCGCAGGCACCTCAAGCTCAGCACCTCCTGAACAAAGCTATCTTGCTCCTCCATGGACCTGATCTTCTCCTTGATGGACTCACACCACTAATTACTAGTCATTAGATTAGAGGTGCAGATAACTAGAGTTATCCTAAGCAACTAATATTCCATAAAATAGCTGGTAGACCAGTAGTTACAACTGAACTGTCACTAGGGCCTACTGGTTCTTTTTTTTTTTTTTTTTTTTTGCGGTACGCAGGCCTCTCACTGTTGTGGCCTCTCCCGTTACGGAGCACAGGCTCCGGATGTGCAGGCTCAGCGGCCATGGCTCATGGGCCCAGCCGCTCCGCGGCATGTGGGATCTTCCCGGACCGGTGCACGAACCCGTGTCCCCTGCATCGGCAGGCGGACTCTCAACCACTGCACCACCAGGGCAGCCCTAGTTCTACTTCTTACAGCGCTCTCAAACCCATCCTCTCGCGTCTGTCCCCACCTCCACTGCTCTAGTTTAGATCTTCATCGTCTCACCCAGATCACTGTAACAGCTTCCTAACTGGCCTCTCCCACCAATCTGTTCCAGATTAAGATCTACTCCAATTTTCTAAAATTACATAAAGTCAAACTATTTCTAGATTTAAAAACCTCTATTTGTTCTCTACTGCAAAGGGAAACAACTCCAAAGAAAGCTTTCCACGAGCTGATTCTTGTCCGCTTATCCCGCCTCCCCTTATCCTGACCAGCACCGGCCCCCTCCCAACCCTCTATTTCAGATATGCAGAGCATATTGCCCTTTCTCGAATATGGCACACTGTTCATGCTTCCTTGCCTTCACACTTATTCCCATCCCTGCCTGGAAAGCCCTGCCCAGTGTACCCACCCTGTGTGGCCAACTCTTACACTTAGTGCTCTCATCTTCCCACCATAAAACCTACAGAACTCCGTCTGTTCCCACCATTGCTTCCTTCCCTCCTACTGCAGTCAAGTGACCTTCATTTTCAAAGGTCAATCCCTCCTCAGGTGTTCTCCATCTTATACCTGGCAAAGCTTTCTCAGAATCCTAACTCCCTCTTAATCACTGCCTCTCACACTCTACAGGTTCAATACAATCAGCAAATATGCTATAATATCTCTCGTCTTTAAAAAGTTCCAAACCTTCTAATAACCACATATCCCTCCAGCTTCTGGCCCATTTGTATGTCCTCCTTGGCCAAACTTTTCATTTTGTTTACACTGGTTCATCTTCAACTCCCATTCACTCTTTAAAAAACTGTTTTTCTTCCAGTTTTATTGAGACTTACAGCACTGTACAAGTTTAAGGTTCCCATTCAGTCAAAATACCAACGGGGGTGGGGCAGGCAAGACAGGGGTAACAACCTATCTTAAGATGTACAAACTGTTATGTATAAAATAAGTTACAAAGATGTGTTGTACAGCACAGGGAATATAGCCAATATTTGATAATAACTATAACCAGAGTATAACCTTTAAAAATTTTGAATCACTATGTTGTACACCTGAAACTTATATAATATTGTACAACAACTATACCTCAATAATAATAATAAAAAAAACCCCAACACACTACCAAGAGGCTTCTATCTCCAGCCCCGCAACCACGTAGCCAGACCCCTCCTGAGGTCCAGACTAGGACATCCAATACTTGACTAACACCTCCCCTCACATAATCACATACATCTGAAAGTGAATTTATCCGGAACAAAACTCTTGATTTCCCCCTGAAACCCCTTCCTCTGGCTCATCTTTCCCTGTAATAACTGACACATCACCTCCCTGGCTGTTGAAGTCAAAGCCAGGAGTCATTCTTGAGTCCATCAATTCCAGCCACCCATCCATTCTACCTACATAGTTCATCCATTTCTCTCCATTTTTATTGTTAATGCTCCAGTCCAGGCCACCATTATCTACTGCAGCAGTTTCCAAACTTGTTCATTTGCTTCTACCCTTGCTCTCCTCCATGCTACCCTCCTCAACGCATCAAAAGTGATCTTCTTAAGATGTAAATAGTATCACCACATTCCTCTGCTTAAAATTCTTCAATGGATTCCCCTTCACACTTCAACAGAATAAAAGCTTATCACGGCCAATGAGATGCTACATGACCTAGACACTGCTTGTCTTGCCAATCTCATCTCATTCCCCCCTTCTTCCTTGCTTTCCTTTCTCTGATCCTACTGTCATCCCTCGATTCCTAGAACATGACAAGTTTCTCAAATCTCAGGGGCATAACACGCTGTTCTGTGTTTACGATGCTCTTCTCCCCTGTTTTGCATAAATAAATGTTTTACACGCAGTATCTTACTTAATCTTTATAGAAACCGCATGAGCTACATACTATTACTTCCCATCCTTTCTCCATTCAAATGTATTTATTGCTCACTTACCACTTAACTGAACATTGATATAATAGGAAGTCACTGGAGAACTGGAGCTAGTAAACGAGAGCCTGTGGGACTAATCCAGCATGCCTCTCCCCCACTTTTTTTTTTTTAGCTCAGTCTTAGAACAGTAAAATTGAGCAGAGAGTACAGAGTTCTCATATACTCCTGGCCTTTCAGCCAGCACCAGAGTGGTACATCTGTTACAATCCATGAACCTATATTGAACACCTTTATCAACCAAAGTTCGTAGTTTATATTAGGGTTCACTCTTGGTGTTGTACATTCTATGGGTTTTGACACATCCACCATCGTAGTATCACAGGGAGTAGCTTCGCTGTCCTAAAAATCCTCTGCTCTGCCTATTCATCTCATCCCTTGCTCCTCTCTAACCCCTGGCCACCACAGATCCTTTTACTGTCTCCATAGTTTTGCCTTTTCGAGAATGTCACGTAGTTGGAATCATATAGTATGTAGCCTTTTCAGATTGGCTCCTTCCACTTAGTAATACGCATTTAAGATTGTTCCACGTCCTTTCATAGCTTGATGGCTCATTTCTTTGTTCTTTATAATTTTTTATTTAAATATATTTGACATACAACATTCTGTAAATTTAAGTGTACAGCATGTTGATTTGATGCATTTATACACTGTAATATGATTGCCACTGTAGCGATAGTTAGCATCTCTATCACATCACATAAGTATCATTTCTTTTTTGTGGTGGGAATAATTAAGATCTAGTCTCCTAGCAAGTTCAGTGATAATAACACATTATTGTCTATATTGCTCATTTCTTTTTAGTGCTTTAATATTCCTTTGTCTGGATGTACCACAATTTATCTATTGACTAACTTAACTTGAATGCTTCCAGTTATGAATTTGGCAATTATGAATAAAGCTTCTATGAACATTTGTGTGCAGGTTATTTCCCATCTTTCAATTATCAGAATACTGAACACAGGGAGATTAAGTACTCTGTCTAAAGTCACACAGCTGATAAGTGAGCACACTGTCAAGCTGTTAGGAGCCCCAGCTCTTTAAACTGCTTTGCTGTACAGTCACCCTGTGGGAAAAGGGAACCTGGCTCAGGTTATCACATACTGTGCCCACACCTGTGGGGAGCAATGGGCTCTATTTCCAGATGAAGAGTAAAGAGGGGATCCTGGGAAGATAGAAACACCTGTTAAAACCAGCTCCACACTGTTGAAACCCATGTAAAGAAGGCTCCCAGGTATAAGCGATCTGAACCAGAAGGATAAAATACTAGGTACTTCTATTACAAACAAATCTTAAGAAACTGCATTCATGCAATGATGTTGAAACCAATTTATTAATTGTAAATAATTTGTGTTTCAGTCAGTATACTCTACTATTTCAATATGTTTTGTAACAGACTAGAGTAGGACAAGCAAATTAGTCTAGTATCTTCTCTCTGGGTTGTAATCCTTCTTTAGAATTTTGCTCTCAAAAGCATTTCTTTGTTGAATGAAGAAAGGAGGAAAGAAGAAGCAAAGGGAGGGAGGGAGGGATACATATACATATATATACACATACACATACACATACACACACACACACACACACACACACACACACACACGAATGTAATTTCAGGGGTCCTGCTGAGGTCAGTCCAGAGAACGAAGGATCACTGGCTTAAATGCCAAGTGGTTAGAGGGATATAAATGTGGCCTTGGGCTTCCCTGGTGGCGCAGTGGTTGAGAGTCCGCCTGCCGATGCAGGGGACACGGGTTCGTGCCCCGGTCCGGGAAGATCCCAAATGCCTCAGAGCGGCTAGGCCCGTGAGCCATGGCCGCTGAGCCTGCGCATCTGGAGCCTGTGCTCTGCAACGGGAGAGGCCACAACAGTGAGAGGCCTGCGTACCGCAAAAAAAAAAAAAAAAAATGTGGCCTGGCTGAGAATCTACAGTCAGTAAGTGAAAGTTATTATTGGTTGCTAGCCAAGTGCTATATGCTGTTATTCCTGTTTCTTTTGTTTCAATCATGTTGCATATTAACTACTCTTCTCGGTCTGCTCAGATCAAAAAGAAAAATTTATTTTAACAGTGATGATTCATGTAGTACCTGAAAGAGACTAGAGTATTAATTAAGACAACTGCCTAGTGTGTGCTACAAAATGCAATTTTTGTTGGGCAGATTTAAAATATAAATCTAGAGACAAGTCAGAAGAGAACATCAAAAGAGACTTGCTATATAGGAGTCTGATTTTTGTTTTTGTCCAGAGAAGCAAAAAGAAATCATGAAAGCTTGGAGCTCAGTGTGAGGTTCTACAAAAAATCATGATGCACCACAGGGTGGAAAACTAATGAACCCAAGGATAAGCTTCAAAGCAAAACAATTATGTAACCAAGGAGTTTATCTGCTTGCTTCAAACATTCCACAGAACTCCACTGTAGGTGGTACATAAAATATGGTTTAAAATGACGGAATTTCATTCTTTTTTTATGCTTGTATTTTACCCATTTCCTTGTTCAACATTTCTTCTGCATTCTTATACCTTCCATGTTAAATTTTGCTCACTAGAACTTTGATTAGTGCATTCACTGAGAGCCTATGTATGAGTAGTAAACCCTTAGTCTATGTTATAAATTCAATTTCTGTCCTTTTCCTATTGAGTTTAATCTGTTTACATTTATTGTAGTTCAGATAAATTTGGATATCTGTCACCTTATTTTGTGCTTTCTGTTTACCCTGATTTTCTTTTGCTTCCTTCTTCTTTCTTATCTCCTAATAATTTAACTGTTTCTTTAGACTCCTTTATCTCTCTTTATTGGTTTGGAAGTATGTGGGTTTTGTTTTTTTCTTCTATCCTTTTAGTGTTTGCCGTTTATATTCTGAGACATTCTTACTTGGCTTAGTGTGTAAAGTTAATCTCTCTACCCTACGGCTGAACAACAACAGGATCTTAGACAGTATCAATCACAATTAAGAATGAATTATTTTGACCTTATTTTTTTAGAACCCCCAAATTAGCATCTCATGTTGTTTTATATAGTGATTGTTTCTTAGATTCATCTGTAAGTTTTCCAACTATTTTGCTCTCCATTTCTTCTTACATCCTGTTTGTTGATGTGTTCAATTTCATGCTTCCTGAGAAGAACTTTCAGTAAGAATCTTTTAAACTTAATGCTGTTGAAAATAACAGTTTACTGGATATAAAGTTCCAAGTTGTTACTTCCCCTCAGAACTTTGAAGACATTCCTTTGCCTTCTGCCCTCTATTATCACATCTTCTGTAAATTTAAGACTTTCTGAAAGATTTTCTTCCATCTTTCTACTTCTGGGGTTCTACAGTTTCCCCAAAGTGTGTCAGGTACAGAGCTAATTTCATTTTCCTGCTTGGGATTTATTCTATTTAATTTAAAGATTCATTCTGAGAAGGGTCCTCATGGGGAGAGGAGTGGCCCGAAGTGGGGAGTCTGAATCCAAGCGTGGCTAGAGGGCGTCCACGTAGAGGGGCAGCTGGCAGGGGTGTGTCAGAACCTAAGCATGGCAAGGAGGCTGTCCACATAGTGTAAGGGGGATTAGTGGGGGGGTAGCAGAACCTGAATGGGAGTGAAGAGGGCATCCACATGGAAGGTAGGCTCAGAAGCAGGTGTTGGAGCCCAAATCGGGTGAGGAGGGCATCTATGCAGGAAAGGACTAGTGGCAGAGATGAGAGGCTGTCACATACTGGAAAACTTACCAAATAAGCAAAAATATCAAGAATAATGGAAGCCAGATTTATTCTGTCAAAGAAGGGAGCTACACTATGGAAAGTGAGAAAACTGGAATGAACCCTGTAGTACTGGAATGAAATTGGAAGTATTGGTATGAATTCATAGTTTTTAATATGTAAAAATATAAATAAATAAAACCAACAAAATAAATATAGTACTTCAAAAAAGATTGAATGTACATGTGTATATAAATGAAAAAGATTTAACTTTTATATATTTATATTTTTATATAAATAAAAATATATAAAGAAATGTTTGAAGGGGACTGTGAACAGTAACTCCCAATAATGAGCATATGTGGCATCCAGTTCTTGGGTTCTAAATACAATTCTTATCCAAAGGAAACCAGAGCTCCTTGGAGAAATGGCTAATTCCAGGGCTGGGCCATGGAAAGGACAAGATGAGCTTGGAAAGCAAGGAAGTGCTCAATGAATGATGGGAGACATAGCAAAAGGACATACCAGTCAGCTTGAAGGGAGTCTCAATGATCAAATCTGGAACGATTTGGGCATTAAAAACAAATACTGATAGTAACAGATTATAATCCATTGAAGAAAATAGGAAACCATGAGCCCACTCTGATATAATTAAGTAAATAAATGAATTTAAAGTTTGATAAGGAACAAGATGTTTACAAGGTTCTAATATGCCTCCACACAAAAGCATTAACACCCAAGGAAAAACGGTAACTGCAAAGGGAAGTCCGGCAGACACCACCTCAATCAAGTGATCAAAGTGCACACTATCAGTCATGGGGAAAACTGACATCATGCAGTGAGAAAGAATACATGCAACACTTCTGTGGTATTCCTGACAAAGATGTATAACCTGAATCAAACCCCAAGGGAACACCTGACAAACCCAAACAGAGACATTCTACAAAGTAACTGTAATCTTCGAAAGAGTCAAAATCGTTGAAAGTCAAGGAAAGAATGTGATACAGTTCCAGATTGGAGATAAGACAACTAAATACAGCTGTGATTCTGAACTTTTTGCAATAGAGAACGTTATTGGGAAAACTGGCAAAATTTGCACGCGGTCTAAGAATTAAGATAGTGGTAATGTTAGTTTTCTGATTGTGATGGCCTTTTATGGTTAAGTTGGAGAATGTTCTTGCGCTTGAGAGGGAACGGCATCATGTCAACAACTTTATTGTCAAATTGTTCAGAAACAAAGCATTCATACAACTTTTCTACAAGTTTGCAACTGTTTCAAAATAAAACAGTGCAAAAAACAATAGGTTTAGACAAACACCAAGATTACCATTTATAGAGAGAAGTGACCTATTAACAAGGGGTCAAAAATTTTTTGCATGCCACTGGGAAACTATGATTACTTAAGGAATTGGCATCCTTCTGACATACGTCAGTAAAGCTTAAAGGAGAAATTATCATATTTATCCTACAACCCTTTCTCAGAAGGATATTATTAAAAGACCATTCTGAAAATCTTACACAAACCCACCACACGAGCAGAATTAATTTCAAGGCTGACTCAACCCAAACCCAGCTCCTCCTTTCAATTTACATCCTGCTTATGACCCATCTTGAGAAGTCTATCAGCTATTGTACTAACCCAGTCAGGGGCTCACATTTCCAGGACAGCATCAGTTACTTGTAAAGTAAACTGACCTATACAGTCAAATTTGAGTAATACTGCTTCTCTTGGATGTTAACAATCAATTATTTTAGTAGAGAGTATATCACAATAATTCTACTACATGCCATTTCACTAAAAATACATCGGAGAGTGTGACTAAAGGAAAAAATCAGTTTAAAAAAAATTCACTGGGCTTCCCTGGCGGCGCAGTGGTTGAGAGTCCGCCTGCCGATGCAGGGGACAAGGGTTCATGCCCCGGTCCGGGAAGATCCCACGTGCTGCGGAGCGGCCGTGCGCGTGAGCCATGGCCGCTGAGCCTGCGCATCCGGAGCATGTGCTCCGCAACGGGAGAGGCCGCAACAGTGAGAGGCCCGCGTACTGCAAAAAGAAAAAAAAAAAAAATTCGCTGTTTTCATCCCTTTAAAGTAGCAATAGCAGCTTCTTGTGCTCCAACCTTTCAGATAAAAAAAAAAAAAAAATTTACTGTTTTCATCTCTTTAAGGTAGCAATAGAAGTTTTTTTGTGCTCCAACCTTATATTCTAGATGCATTAAGAAAATGTCAAGTATCAAGAAGTAGAAAATATGGCCTAAAAAGAAGTCTAGCTCATTTGAAAAGGAAAAAGATGCAGCAGCCTGACTTAGAAGAGGAAACAACTTTTTTTTTAAGAGCAACCAACACATTTTATTTATTTATTTTTAACATCTGTATTGGAGCATAACTGCTTTACAATGTTGCGTTAGCTGCTGCTGTATAACAAAGTGAATCAGCTATATGTATACGTATATCCCCATATCGCCTCCCTCTTGCGTCTCTCTCCTACCTTCCCTATCCCACCCCTCTAAGTGGACACAAAGCACTGAGCTGACCTCCCTGCGCTATGCAGCTGCTTCCCATTAGCTATCTGTTTTACATTTGGTAGTGTATATATGTCCATGCCACTCTCTCACTTCTTCCCAGCTTACCCTTCCCCCTCCCCATATCCTCAAGTCCATTCTCTACATCTGCGTCTTTATTCCTGTCCTGCACCCTAGGTTCTTCAGGATCATTTTTTTTTTTTAGATCCCACATATATGTGTTAGCATACGGTATTTGTTTTTCTCTTTCTGACTCCCTTCACTCTGTATGACAGACTCTAGGCCCATCCACCTCACCACAAATAACTCAATTTTGTTTCTTTTTATGGCTGAGTAATATTCCATTGTATATATGTGCCACATCTTCTTTATCCATTCACCTATCGATGGACACTTAGGTTGCTTCCATCTCCTGGCTATTGTAAATAGCGCTGCAATGAACATTGTGGTACATGACTCTTTTTGAATTATGGTTTTCTCAGGCTATATGCCCAGTAGCGGGATTGCTGGGTCATATGGTAGTTCTATTTTTAGTTTTTTAAGGAACCTCCATACTGTTCTCCACAGTGCCTGTATCAATTTACATTCCCACCAACAGTGCAAGAGGGTTCCCTTTTCTCCACACCCTCTCCAGCATTTATTGTTTGTAGATTTTTTAATGATGGCCATTCTGACCGGTGTGAGGTGATACCTCATTGTAGTTTTGATTTGCATTTCTCTAATGATTAGTGATGTTGAGCATCCTTTCATATGTTTGTTGGCAATCTGTATATCTTCTTTGGAGAAATGTCAATTTAGGTCCTCTGCCCATTTTTGGATTGGGTTGCTTGTTTTTGTTTTTTGATGTTGAGCTGCATGAGCTGCTTGTATATTTGGGGGATTAATCCTTTTGTCAGTTGATTCATTTATAAATATTTTATCCCATTCTGAGGGTTGTCTTTTCGTCTTGTTTATGGTTTCCTTTGCTGTGCAAAAGCTTTGAAGTTTCATTAGGTCCCATTTGTTTATTTTTGTTTTTATTTCCATTTCTCTAGGAGATGGGTCAAAAAGGATCTTGCTGTGATGTATGTCATAGAGTGTTCTGCCTATGTTTTCCTCTAAGAGTTTTATAGTGCCTGACCTTAAATTTAGGTTTTTAATCCATTTTGAGTTTATTTTTGTGTACGGTGTTAGGGAGTGTTCTAATTTCATACTTTTACATGTAGCTGTCCAGTTTTCCCAGCACCACTTATTGAAGAGGCTGCCTTTTCTCCATTGTACATTCTTGCCTCCTTTATCAAAGATAAGGTGACCATATGTGTATGGGTTTATCTCTGGGCTTTCTATCCTGTTCCATTGATGTATTATTTTTGTTTTTGTGCCAGTACCATACTGTCTTGATTACTGTAGCTTTGTAGTATAGTCTGAAGTCAGGGAGCCTGATTCCTCCCGCTCCGTTTTTCTTTCTCAAGATTGCTTTGGCTATTCGGGGTCTTTTTTGTTTCCATACAAATTGTGAAATCTTTTTTCTAGTTCTGTGAAAAACGCCATTGGTTGTGTGATAGGGATTGCACTGAATCTGTAGATTGCTTTGGGTAGTATAGTCATTGTCACAATGTTGATTCTTCAATACGCAAATCAATGTGATATACCATATTAACAAACTGAAGGATAAAAACCATATGATCATCCCAACAGATGCAGAAAAAGCCTTTGACAAAATTCAACACCCATTTATGATAAAAGGAAACAACTTTTTGACGTGGGGTGAAGAAGAGATACTGATGTATAATGGACAACAGCAGGGACTAGTCTAATTTGCATAATGAATATAAATCAGGGAGTAGCAGTTTATATTTAAATTTCTTAGCTGAAAGGCAACCGTGATACACTGATACAGAAGAACAAAATCAGAGTACTTCCAAATATAAGCATTTTTAGAAGGACTTTAATTACTACAAAAGCACTCCATGTGACACTAGTCTCAGTACGAGGCTTTCAACAATAATGCAGTGCTACAATTTGCCCTTTCCACAGCCACAAGTGTAAACTCCATTATTATTGCTTCTTTTCAGGGATTGTTCAGTTGTACCCCATAGATATCAGTAGATCGTGTACCTATACACACATATTTGTTTATAGTCACAACTTCATATATTGCAAAAGTACTTGAAGGTCTCTCTATGACAAAAGTGATAGTTCCATAATGGGAAACAAACGGGCGCTATATAAAGGGAACATATCAGGATTTCTTTAGCAAGCACAGAATTCCAGTGTATCACACACTCTGCTGTGGGAGACGTGGAAGTGCCTGCTCCCAGGAGTGACAGAAGCTGTGCAGCAGACCTCTTTGCACCGGAGATCTGCATGTTTAGGAAACTGATAAACGAAACCGCAGTACACAATGTCTGAAAGTATGGAGGCTTCCAGTCAACAGTTAATTCAACAAACATTTACTGAGTATCTGCTATGTGCCGAGTGACCAAACTCCTTCAATCCAGCCAGCCTTCCCTGCCTTCTTAGTGTTACAGGCATGAAGTCTTTCTGTGTCCCCCTAAGGCTAACACATTTCCCCTGAGCTTGGGATTCCATCCCTTCCTGCTACACTAGAGACCTCACTTTTCCCAATTAGATCATCAGCAGGTAAGCCTGCTCAAGCCTCTCCTACCTTCTGACTGACTGTCTTCCCTCCATCTCCATCCGCCTTTTCCCTTCTTAGCTGAGTGAGTCGAAAGGGTTGGTCACATCTGCTGTCTTACACTTCTTCAGCTTTCACTCATTCTCTACCGACTGCAACCTGGCTTTTGTTTCATCGTTTCACTGAAATTATTACAGAAGGCTACTGCTCTCCTTGTCTCTGAAGCAAATGAAAACTCCTTAGTCACTGACTTCACAGAAGCAATCGTCACTCTTGATCACTCCTTGAAACATTCTCTTTTTTGGCTTCCATGATACCATGTTCCCTCGGATCTCCGGTCACATCCTCTCAGCCAGCCTCCTTTAGAGCGTCTTTGTCTTGTCATCCTTTAAATGCTGGTGCTTCCCAGAGTTCCACTATATGCTGCCCTCTCTCACCTCACTCTATGAATTCTCTTTGGGGAGTCTCGCCTAGTCACATGGCTTCAACTACAATATTTTCCTGATGATTCAAAGCTATATGTATCCCCAATTCAGAGCCTCTCTTCATGCATTTAATTTGTATACATGATGAAATCTTTTAGGATATCTACCTAGCTCATACAATCTCCCATTTTCTGAAAACTGCCTCTCATTCTACCTAGAGTGTAGCAATGATAGGATGCCCCAAACCAGGTCTGTAATATGTGAGCCCCAGTCCCTTCATCACAGCTGAATAGACATCTGCTCCAAGTCGGGCCGATCAGATTCCCATGCCAGGAATCTGACTGAGGCTAAATCTGTGTTAAAACTGGAATTCTCAAACACTGCTGCTGAGTGTGTAAACTACAACTTTGAAAACTGGCAGTATCTCCAAATACATACAGACCTAATGACCCAGCAATTCCACTCCTAGATACAAACCAAGAGAAATAATCGCACATGTGCTCAAAAGACAAACGTAAGAACATTCATAGAAGCGCTCTCTATAATAAGCAAACACTGGAAACTACAGAAATCTCCATCATCAGTACAATGAAAAAATGGAGGTATATTCATCAGATGGAATATTATAGCAATGCAACAACATGGATGAATCTCACAAATATTCTAAGCAAAACGGTACAAAAGAGTATACGCTCTAAGATTCCGTTTATATAAATTTCAAAAACAGGGAAAAGTAATCTATGGTGTTGGAAGGCAGGATGGTGGTTATAATTCAGGGTTTATGCAGTGACTAACAGGGAGCATAAGGGGGCTTCTAGGGTGCTGGTAATATTCTGTTTCTTGATCTGGTTTTAATAGCATAGGTATGATCACTCTGTGAAAATGCATTTAATTGATGCACTTCCTATATGCATGTTATTGTTCAAGATTCTCAGCTAAATCTGAACTGGACTCCTGAACTGAGATTTAAATTCTCCTTTGTGATAAGTCTTTACAATAATAGATTTAGTACAGGAATAATGAGAGTAAGTATAGTAATGGAGAGAACAAATAAAGTATAATAGAGCCCCAGAGAAAGAAATCATTTAGGAAGAAAAGCTTTACATGGGAGGTGCCTTTCAGATAAGGACATTTACCAATTTTTTGCTCCTTATCTAGGCTAATTATTGTCAAGAATTCTCTCAAAGGAAGAGAATCAAGACTTGAGAGGTTTAGCCAGATGGAGCTAATCAAGTCGTCTTCCTGGCTTTGATGCCTGGGTGTCTGAAATGATAGAAGGCTGGGGGCCCCATGGGGTAGCACTGCTGGCAACTCCACTCAAGTCCTGCAAACCAACACACAAGATGCTTTCAATCTATTCCACTGCAGGTGTATTTAATGACATAGTTACAGTTTCTTTTAAAAATTTCTTGTAAAATATTATGTTCTATTTAAATAAATGCAAAACAAAAGACTTCAACTGAAAGCCAGGATGATTTAAACTTTAACAGGTATTTCTTTGCTTCTGTCATTTCTAATGTTATGAATTTATAATTATATATTTCATTTTGGACTCCTTCCTAAAATACAATGTATGCATTTCTATTTTATGTCTGCCTCTTATAGCTCTGCTTTCTAACCTCACATCTTACTGCCTCCATCATTAGTTTGGAGTATCAGCCTCAGGGCCTGACATTCACTTGGCCACCACACCCTGACACCTATCAAGATGGTGCTGAAACAGAAACTGGCAATGACAGAAGACTCCAAGGGGATCAAAAATGAAAAGCAACTAAAAATATCATCACTACTTAGTGAGTCACCCCTGAAAATAACTATACAGCAGAACACATCTTATGGCAAGATGCTCTTTTAGGTCTACTGGCATCTAGTAATTTATTTTAGGAAAGAAAGAAAACAGAAAGGAAACCGACACAAAAATCTAATTAAATCTAGAAAAGATGATTATTTTTTAAGGTGGTTCAGTGAAACCATAATATGCCATCCAATGACAGTTAGCCCAACACATAATGGCAGAGTGAATATCAGTTTAGGACCACAGGAGGGACAGAACACTGTCTGTGCCCTCAAGAAGCCAGCCCTCTGGCTGTGAAGAAAACATAACCTCAGAAGGAAAAAACAGTGTGTAACTGGTTGCTAAGGGGCATGGGGCAGATTACATGTGCAACAGTCTTTCAGAGGAGAAAAACCATTCATTGAATATGCTAGGCCTAGAAGACAGATATAAGTGTAAAGGAGGAAAGGCCTGGGAGAAGGTACCTAACATGGGAAGCAGGTACTCACACAGTGAGGGAATGGAGAACAGAGAACTGATGGGTTTGATGCAGGAAAAGATGAAATAAAGTATTTAATAAAATAGAATTGAGTTTCCTCTTGATCCGTCATAGGTCAAAACAGCATCATTTTTAACAACAGAGGTTCACTATTTCAGTATATAAAAGCTCGTTAGACTTAGATTTCTTACATTTTGAATTTAGCAAGACGCAGTTAAAGTTTATTTAAATGCAATATAAGGTTAAGAGGCTTGTAAAGGAAAGAATGGCAAAAAAAAAAAAAAGAATTATCTCAGAAACTGCTTAATCTATTACGGAGACAGAGTGTAGTGAAGCAGGAAAGTAACATAGAGGCATCAGCTCACGAAGGCTTTTATCTGATTGGTTCTTTCACTGATTCACTCTAGCTGTGTTCTCTTGGGCAAATCCCAAAACTTCTTCCAAGACCTGTTCAAGGGTATAATTAATAAGTTAAATAGAGAAGTGGTTTCAGATTTTTTTTTAAAATGTGAAACCCTTGAACGTCCAAATCTATTTCTACCCGGGAGGAATATATAAACTAGACACATGAGAAACTGCTCTGGAAGACCACAGCCCCAGTGACCGGACGACCCTGTGACTCTCCCTAACCCATCCCACCACTTTTGCCTCCCGTAATATGTAGCCCCAGAGATATTTTCCAAGCCCGTAGGTCTCTCTAAAACATAAGTTATAAGTCTCCAGACTACACATTTCCAGAGTCCTTTCTAGTTTAAGATGGGGGGGCTGGGGTGTTGTTCCTCTTATCGAGTGAAATCACAAGTAGTAGTTAGTTGGTAGAGAGGAAAGATGTTAAATAATACAAACATACCTTAAACATTTTAATTTTAACCCAAGCCAAATAAGTGTTCAGTCATTTGCCAAGATTTTGTTGTAAGGTTAAATTCTTTCCTTTGAGAGGGAATCCATTGATTGTATTCTGCAAAAACCATATCCATTAGATACCATCTGACACCTCCAGTTTCTGTTTCTTTAGGGAAAGACCTTTAAGACCCCTCAGAAGCAATCTGAGTTCAGAGTTTTTCTAGATTTTCATGATTTTTGTTCCTAGGCTTTCACTGTTGGCTTGCCAACGTCTAACTCAACAACAGATTTGAGTAACTCATATTCATCAAATTGTCCAAAGTATTTCACTTAATTTTCATAGACATAACTCTTATAGTCATATTTCTTTGGTTTACATACATTTAAAGTACATAATTACAATAACAAATACAACTAATAAACATGCTTGGGAACCAACAGTTAATTCTTGGTACGTCAGCAATTCAATTGACGGGAACAGCCTTAAGAATTAAGCATGCCTGTATGTTTTACAGATGGAAGGAATAAGTATAAGTGGGATTTGGTTAAGAGGAATTTGATTAAATGGATAGTAGAGAGCATTTTTACTGTGCATAAGTCTATCAAAATTAAGCATTTTAGAAGCTGCTGTTTATATGTAATTGTGTGTTAATTATACATTATTTCATTAATTGAATTGCTAAATAGAGTTGGGTTTGCAAGATTCTCTACTTGTCAACACCATTAACTTAGTAAGCATTACTGAATACACTTAAAAACAATTACATGTAAAAGTCTTGTGGTAGCCAGCTTCCAAAACGGTCCCCCCAAATCCCTACAACCTAGCATTCACACCCTTGTGTAATGCCCTCCACTGAATTAGGGCTGACCTGAGTGGCCAACACAATACCACAGAAGTGATGGTGTGTGAATTCTGACACATAGAAGGCACTGTAGCCTCTGCCTAGTCTCTTGGATCACTCTCTCTGGGGGAAGCCAGCAGCACACGATGAGAATGTCCAAGAAACCCAGCGGAGAGGCCAATGTGAAAAGGAACTGAGGCCTCCAGCCAACAGCCAGACACGTGAGCCTTCAGGTGACGGCAGCTCCAGCAGACCTGCAACCTCACGGGAGACACTGAGCTAGAACTGCCCGTCCAAACTGCTCCTCAATTCCTGCCACACAGAAACCAGGGAAGTTAACAAATTATTTTCATTTTAAGCTACTTAGTTTTGGGGTGAATTGTTATGCAAGTCTATGATAAATCTAAAATTCTCACTGTTTTAGGTCTTTTTAGGTTAAACTTATCTAGTTAAAAAAAGTGAGAATCTATTCATCCTCTAAATTTAGGGGTCAGCAAACTATGGCCCCTGAGCCTTTTTTTTTTTTAATTTTAAAGGTTGTTTTAAAAAACTGAATAAGAATGTGCAACAGACGCCATATGTGGCCCACAAAGTCTGAAATATTTACTATTTGGCCTTTTACCAAAAAAGAGTGCTGACCTCTGCTATAAACTCCAATAATGGAGGGAAGTACTGCTTTGAGTTCATCGTCTGCACCCTAGTGGGCTCTAATAACACTCATCTAGGCTGATGAAGAGTGGAGGACTCAGGAGAGGTTTCTTTCCCCAAGGCTGAGATTCAGACACCTTCGAAGAGGCTGTGGCTATTGGCTACGTGAGAAACATGCAGCTGCTGGTGGCACAGAAACTTCCAGGAGAGCACCAGCCAGAGCTGGGCTGTGCAAGGGGCCTGCCGTTTGTCAAGACCAGCTCTCTCAGTGGGAAGAATGCAGCCTCGGATACAGCTGAAGCTGCTGAAGAAACAGCTGGCAGGTGAGGAGACAAAGGCTCCATGGTGTTGCTTAGATTGGTCTGTGAGGACCCCTGAGCTCTTGCACTAAAGAACGGAAATTCAGACCCGGGAAGAGAAGCACAGTTGACCTCTGAACAACGCATGTGGGTTAGGGGACCCCTCTGCACAGAGGAAAATCCACACATAACTTACAGTCAGCCTTCCACACCATCCTCAGGTCCTCCGCATCCATGCGTTCTAACAATTGCAGATCATATAGCACTGTAGTACTTACTATTGAAAAGCATCCCCATATAATTGGACCCACACAGTTCAAACCCCAGTTGTTCAAGGGTCAGCTGTACTTCCTGCTACTCTCACCTTGTATTGGGCTGTACCCTGCAGATCTACAAGGCTCAGCTTTAAGACCGAAGAAAGAGCCCAGAGTCAGCGACAGAGACATCAATGGTTTAATGGATGGGAGAGCTTACACGTCTGAAGCAAGGTCCTGGAGCAACACCCCACTGTGTGTGGCCTACAGTGGGCAGGACACGGTGGCAGTCTTCACTCCCAGGGAAGGGGAGATTGCCAGTGATAGGGGGAACTGGTGTCAGGTTGGCTCATCGGTTAGCAGGGAAACTAGCAAAGGGGCACGTTCCTCACCACCCCTTTGATAAGAACAATCGCTAGCTGGGGCTGAAGCCAGTATGTAGGAAGGTCAGTCATGTGAGTAGGGTGTAGGTGAAACAGGCACTGGTTGAGCAGGGCCAGTACAGAGAGCAAGAGAACAGCCATCTTGAGTGGCCTGACCATGCACCTTGCAGTGTCTCTCCAGTCCCTCTACTGGCAAAGCCTAACACTGCACCGGCTGGCAAAAGGGAAAGGTTTACAGGGTCCAATTCCAATATCACAGAGCAAAGAAGGGGAGATTTGAAGCTGAGGGATAATAAATTGATAACTGACACCATACTTCCTCTTTTTTCTCATCTACTTCATCCTGCTTTTTTTTTTTTTTTAAGGAAAAGCATGTTAGCATATATTGTGAGGTTCAATATTTCTCACTGTTATTTAGTAAAACAAGCCACAGGCACTCAGCTTCATTCTATTATGTAACTTATTTTCAGAGTTAAAAAGACCTCTAGTGAATTGGAGGAGTTTCACATTCCTATCTAGTTATCCAATGTTGGGGGGAAAAAACAAAAACAAAAAAGCAAGTGTGATAGCTGAAAAACAAATTCCTAAGTCCCAAAGCGTAAGAGATTGGGTAATACTCATAAACTAGAAATGTGTTCTTCATCATCGAAAGCTACAAGTCAGCTGCTCAACTGTGTGTGGCGGGCGTTAAATACTACACTAAACAGAACTATAGAGACTGGATGGGTACCCAGTTGTTTCCTGAGCAGAAATTATTTATGCAACTTGCTTCCTCTGAAAGAATATCCTCCATGGCAAATTACCCGAGCTTGGTCACATCTGTGAGGTCACTGACCTCACCCGGAGATTGCTGTTTAGGCAGAAAAGATGAAGATGAGAGCAAACTATTACATAAAGAAATGAAAGGGAATTCTAAACGCTCTGAAATCTGTGAAATGGCAAAGCTCAGGAACTCTTCAAATGACAAGTCAGCTCATGTAACGTGAGAGTCCAGGGAAGGCAGTTCATGTAATTCAAGGGAAAAAGAGAACTTTTGCAGCGAAAATAACCCTTCAGAAGAATTTTAGAGGATTCTTTTTTAATCCGATAAAAGAAAAAGAAAAAAGAAGCCACGTTTCCCAAATCAGATTTCTAGTAAACCATCTAGCCTGGAGAAATGCTCTAGCTTCAGCTCTTAAAAGTTCTCAAGAAGATGGACTGAATTTTAAGAATTTTTTTCTTTTGATGTGGACCATTTTTAACGTCTTTTTTTTTTTTTTTGCGGTATGCGGGCCTCTCACTGTTGTGGCCTCTCCCGTTGCGGAGCACAGGCTCCGGACGTGCAGGCTCAGCGGCCATGGCTCACGGGCCCAGCCGCTCCGCGGCATGTGGGATCTTCCCAGACCGGGGCACGAACCCGTGTCCCCTGCATTGGCAGGCGGACTCTCAACCACTGCGCCACCAGGGAAGCCCCATTTTTAATGTCTTTATTGAACTTGCTACAATATTGCTTCTGTTTTATGTTTTGGTTTTTCGGCCATGAGGCATATGGGATCTTAGCTCCCTGACCAGGGATAGAACCCACACCCCCTGCATTGGAAGGCGAAGTCTTTACCACTGGACCGCCAGGGAAGTTCCGAGGATGGACTGAATTTTAACTTAGGGAGATCAAGAAGGAAGCTAGATGTAGGTTTCTCTGAGACCCTACCAGCCAGGACCCACAAAGAACTCTTCTCCATCAACAAGTCCCAAATTGCTGCTCCAAGGCTTCACACTTTGTTGCCCACAGTCTCCTCTGCCTTAAGTGCCCTCCCCTCCTCGCCTCTATCCTTAAAACTCTAGCCAAACGTGAAGCCAAACAAGGGTGCAAGGGTCAAAGCCAGACTGTTTGAATTTGAGTCCTGGTTCTAGCTGCAGGACCTATGCCCAGGGTCCTAACCTTTCTGGTCCTCTCCCTCAAGAAAACCCCAACTAAGCAGAAAGGCTAAGTTTTCTCTCCTACATCAGCCACTGCTGACTCTCCCCATCTCAGTAAAGGCTACCACCATCTACTCAGCTGCTCAGAACCAAGGAGTCCTTCTTCACTGCCCTTTCTTTTCACACATACAATCCCTCAGCAAGTGCTATCCGCTCTACTTCCAAAACGAACTCCAAATTGATCAAACTCTTCCTATTTCCACTGTTGCCAACCTTCTCCAAGCCACCAGCACCTCTCCAGAGCTCCTCTAAGTACCTCTTCACTGGTTTCCCAGCTTCTATTCTTGCCCTCTTCAATCTACCCTCCATACGAGAGCCAAAATGATCTTCTAAAAGCATCAATTAAATCTTGTTACTCCCTTGCTAAAAACTCAGTAGCCCACCAACTGCACTTAGAATAAAATTTGAACTCCTCCACTGTCTGGCCTCTGTCTACCTCTCTGTCCCCCTCTATTTCTCCTCCCTTCGCTACGTCCTCTCTAGGCTACTGGCCTCCTCTCTGTTCCTGAAATTCATCCATTTCATTCTTGCTCTGGGACTTTGCGCTTGCCACTTCCTCTGCCTGGAACACCCTTCCATTCAGTCTGTGTACCACTGACCCCTATCATTCAGCTCTCACTCAAATGCTGCCTCAAGTGGAGCTCCCATCGCCCCGTCCAATGCTGTTCCCGCTGCGGGACTCCCTGTCCCTCACCTCGCCCTGTTTTATCTTCTTCCTAATTCTTATCTTGACCTGCAATCGAATCAGTTACGTGTTCACTTTTCACTCGCCTCTCCCCACTAAAGCTTCAAGAGAACAGGGATCTTGACGCGTGTTCTCTTGTCAAGGAGCCATATTCTGGGGTCATGTATCCCGAACCTCATCAAAGGTTATTCGCTTCCTAAATTACTTCATGGATTCCATTTGAGGAGGCAAAGCCCGGGCCCTTTAACTCCCCTAAATCATGCAGCACCTACCTTATACTCAAATAATTACTGAGATGAATTTAATTCTTCCTGCGTACCCTTAGGCTTTGTCGGTTACTCTAAATATTTCAATAAAAAATTCAACTTCTTTTGTCATTCCTTCCAAAATGCTTCCAGCTACACGCCAGTAAACATCAGTCATCTTCTACTGGTCACAGAAAAACTTGAAGGATTAAGATCTACTTGGGGATAAGCTTAGTATCTTTTGAGGAAATTTTTTTAAATCTCAAGAAACTAAATTTAGAAATAACGATAATGGTCAGAAGATTAGAATTGAAAGCTGTGGTGCATCTTGAGCTATGTTAATTTTATTAGAAATTTAAAAAAAAAACAAAAACTAATCTCTCTAGCAAAAGCGCATAATGGAATCATTTATCCGTTACTCTAACATGTAATAGTAGCATTATTTTTCACATATTAATCTCCACGATTCTTTTTTTTTTTTTTTTTTTGTGGTACGCGGGCCTCTCACTGTTGTGGCCTCTCCCGTTGCGGAGCACAGGCTCCGGACGCGCAGGCTCAGCGGCCATGGCTCACGGGCCCAGCCGCTCCGTGGCATGTGGGATCTTCCCGGACCGGGGCATGAACCCGTGTCCCCTGCATCGGCAGGCGGATTCTCAACCACTGTGCCACCAGGGAAGCCCCTCCACGATTCTTCCTTTTCTCATCTCTCCCCTTCAATGTTTAACAAATACCCACAAATAAAAAACTGTTGTGTGATGAAGAAAGAAAAAAAAAAGGAGCCTGCTTTAATCATAATATAATAAAACACAGCAAATACACCTCAACTTATTCAGTTCAATCCTGCAAGTAAGAATGTTATCCAGGCTTCCTTAAAATAGAATTCTTAGAAACATAAACAATTAACAGCAAATTCCTAACACTTCTGCCAGCTCCCATTTATCTTAAAACCCAGCTTTAACTTCCAAAAGCTGTGGACAACAGCATCCAGCCTTTTAAAATTCTAGCTCTTTCTTTGAGCTAGATTACAAATCTAGCTTAACAAAATGAAAACAAATTAGTCAGAACACTCAGACACCACCTTGAGAGCATAATTAAGTCTAAACAGCTGAACTGGTAGCTAGGCATTTGTTTGGTAAGTAACATAACGTCACTTATGTATTACAGTCATGATTTCTTAAAGAAAATATCAGGTATTAAGATCAAAGTTTGTATTAGTTTTAAAAAAAAAGAGGTATTTAATGGTAATAGGTAAGTATGGTACAAGCATTTTCCCAGAGAAACTTAGTATCTGCTATACCTTCCTATTTCAGAGGTCTCTCATCTCTGCTCCATATATCTTTATCTCAAACTACTCGAAAATTTTCATACATGGAGGAAAGACTGGATTTCTGAAACAGCCTGGACTGAAATGAGTAACAGCCGGAGCACCAATCCTGATTCTGTGACAAGATGCATGACTGACAAGCCACCTAACTTCAGTTTATTCATCTGAAAAAGATGGAATGGGATGAGGTGATTTCTACATTACCATCATCTTTGAAATTCTGTCCTTGTGAAAACTCATAAATAATTACAATAATTAATATACTAAAAATAGATGCAGAAAACACAAATGTCAATCAATAAAACCATTACTTCCTAAAAAAAGAGATGTCGTGTTCTCTCAAGGAAACGGGGACAGAGGATGGTGGGGGGGAGTGAAGAACAGATTATGTCCGGCGCCTACTGGCGATCAAAGTTACTCTCATTTTGTCTCTGAAGTAAACTGCAGAAAAATCAGACTGCCGCTAACTGCATGTCTTAGGCTAGTCAGAAATAAATCCTTAGTCATTTGTGAAATCAGGCACAGGGACTGGCACATAGTAAGTACTCAAAAAAATTTGTTAAATGAATAAATTTATTCGTTTAAATTTGGACAAATACATACGCGGTTTTACTTCTTACCTCAAGAGCCTAAGTTTTACAAATTAAAATGAAAAAAATTCAAAAATACTTCAAATGTTACACAGAGGAGAGGCAGTTGGGCAGCTGGCCTGTCTAGAATGATTTTCCAATGGCCAGACTCTGTTTAGCCTTTTTAGCTGACCAGGGTTACAGACCTGAGCCAGGCCACCACCTTCTCCTGGAAATGTGAAAACCTGAACAAGTAGGAAGTGACAGAGGTTGTTGGAGCATCATATAGAAGTGCCCTGGAGAGACAGATGCTTCCCCGATGCAAAGTTCACGAACTTGCTCTGGTTCCCATCCCTGCAGAAAACAGGTATACAGCTATTCCTTCGAGAAACTACTAAAATGTTCTTCCAATAGATTTCTTGTCATTTAAGAAAGAGTAGGATTCTGTTGTTTTCACCAAGATTAATTGTAATTAACATAGGGAAGGTACAGGACAATACAAATGTGCTGTATTGCTTTAACTGTAACCCTACTGTTGAGACAGGAGCTACCATCTACTGAAAATCTATATAGCAGCACTTTATCTGTGTTACATGATTTAATCCTCAAGTAAACCCCATGAGGTAGGTGTTCTTCTTCCTGTTTCCCTAAGGGGACTCTAAGGGTTAAGTCGCTTGCAGGGCCCAAATCACAGGGTCCAAGTTCACATGCAGGCTGGTCTGACTTCAAAGTCACCAGGCCACATTGCCTTTACTATTATTATTTTTATTTTCAAACCCCCCTGGCTTTCAAAGGAGTTTTCATAAATCTGAGTATTCAGAATTATAATTACTCATCCATGTGGCAGTTGATATGAAATCATTTATGTACTAGAGCCATGATTCTGAATATTAAATTTCTGAATGTTAAATTTACTAAATCTCTTCTATAAAGCCTTTGTATTCTTCTTCAGACTAGTTTCTTTTTAAAAGAAAAAGAAAAATGTGATAAAAACTTTTTTCTTGTAAATTTTCTCTGCTAGAAAAATCTTCAAACTTTATCTATTTTCTGTAAGAAACTTCTAGAAGGAAATTGGAATGGGCGAGAACTGTAAAATTAGGAAGGAAGTGAGGAAGAGAGAGTCTAGTGCTAAGAGTAAACAATGCTGACAAGTCAGTATTGGCAGAGTCTCAGACATCTACGCTACAGCTGGGGTGCTGCCTCAGAATGTAGGACACTGGCTAACAAGAACCCTAATCTAGGACACTCATTTGTAATTGAAATAACAACAGAAAAGATTAAAACTCAATCCCTTCTGAGCTGTAACACTGAGGACCAATGCATTATGGAAAGATCATGAAGGAAATGACAAGGGCAGATAACCTAAATGAAGATATTTCTGACTATACCCACTGGAAAAATTGTATTCCATTCAGAATGACGAGGTGCTTTATCTCATCCTGCATCCTCTTTCCCTTTCAGCCAAAACCATTTAGTGAGCACTTAACTGTATCTGCTATATAATGTACCCTGGAAATATACTAGTAAACAAGATATAATCCCTACACTGTGAGACAAATGAGTAAATAAACAGTTTTAATACTGTGTGATAGATCTATGATGGGTTAGGGTGCTCTGAGCCCATCCACAGAGACACCTATAGGATTCAATCTTGAAGTAATTAGAGCATATTTTAACAAAATTAAATAATTGTTTTTTTAAATGCCTCAGATGGTCCTCGATTTTAAATCATACTGACGTTTCTATTAAAAATAAAACAGCCTTGAAGTCACACAATTACTTTCCAAAACCCTGAAGATCCTTTAAGATCTTTCCTATAGGTTTTAACTTTTTAGTTTCCATCCATTCAAAACTCTTTGCCAATAAATAATTTGGCTATTTTACATATTTCATCCAAAATTTCAGAAACATTAGCTTTTATATTCCTTATTCCATCTTTTTGTTTAAAATAAACAAACACGTATTATTACATGTTACCACTGGGTGTGGGAAGGGAGAGGGAATGCGGAGAATGGATTCTTTAAGTTGCTTACAATAAGCACATACTCCTTTTGTAACTGACAAACATGTACTTATTAATAATGCCACAAAATCCACACACTGTTTGATGTGCATGTTTTCTACGGATCAACTACAGAGGTGCAAGTACACTAAAGTCATTTCATTGCGATTTAATTATTCTTGGGTATTAACTCTGGTAGTGACATTATAATTTTGTGGCTTGGCATTAAGCAGAAACAAGTATAAAACTGCTTTATTGGGCTTCCCTGGCGGCGCAGTCATTGAGAGTCCGCCTGCCGATGCAGGGGACACGGGTTCGTGCCCCGGTCCGGGAAGATCCCACATGCCGCGGAGCGGCCGGGCCCGTGAGCCATGGCCGCTGGGCCTGCGCGTCCGGAGCCTGTGCTCCGCAACGGGAGAGGCCGCAAGAGTGAGAGGCCCGTGCAAAAAAACCCCAAAAAACTGCTCTATTTCATGTGCTCTGTCCCCTACTTTATTATAGTATATTCTATAAAATCTTGAGGGATAAAATTTGCCTCTGTGTACAGCTACTATAGAACACTGGGTTCCTTTATCTCAGGGTATTATAATTCAATACTGCCAACTCAGATTCACATGGTTTTTCTTCTAAGCATTTCAAAGTGTTAGACAGCCTTCACTCCATCTATGGTGCAACATTTCTGCATGGTATATTAGAAATAACTAGGGTAATCACTAACTTCTCTCAAGTGTGTAGGAAAAAGTTGGAGAAGGAGTATACAAACTCTTCCTACGACCCAGACTCTGAGCCTTCAGTTGTAAAATTTAGAACCAAAACCACTCTTAGTTCTAGTCTCTTCATCTTTTCTCTTCAACCCATTTTTGCTTTCTAACCAATCCACTCTATTACCAGTTATGGAAAATCAAAGAAATAAATCCGACCAAACTGGCGAGGTTTACTATAACTTACAGCTAGAAGATGTCGACGCTGTGGCTTCTTGAGCAAATTATCTAGTCCCTCTGAGCCTGTCTCATCACCTGTAAATGGGGGTCAAGTTGCCTCTTTACCACCTGGAGGTGCTTAACAGCAGAGGAAGGGGGTCTGTAAATTTATCAAGCATCCTAAAGACAATGTGTTGTTAATACAATAAATGCTCTTTACCATTTTTTGCTTGTTTAAAAATATTTATTATATCAACATACAATTTGAAGTATGGTATTCTGTATATATGAAAAGTCTCCCATAGTAAGGTAAAAACGTTAAAACCAACTCGAAAAACATATCTAGTACAAACATGGCCATAAATATTCTAACGAACATTGTTATTACAACCAAATACAAGAAATAAACTAAACTCACTATGCCATGCACCCATTCGAGGGCCTGATTTTTGGTTAATTGCTCTTTATTCTGAATCAACTGCCTATCTCTTTATATCAATAACAAAGAGAAAAAACATACAAATTATTGCCATCAAATCATTGGTGCATAGAATCAGTTATGATACAAACTGAACATTAATGTATGCATGTGTGAGATTACAACATCGGGCGTTTGGGAGGCTCTCAACAAACAGTCCTTTCCTTAACCTCATATTCTTGTTACATCTAATAAGTTACTTGAAGTCTCCTCATAAAGAGCTATTTAGGGCACATGTACAATAAATTATAGCAGTGAATGGGACCAACTAAAATCCCTCTATGGTATGAGTCTGAATAGTAAAACTGTGATGCAAGGACTTGGAATTAGTACTGTCCAGTGATGAACTGTTTCCTGCACACAACATGCAATAAGGAAAGAAATCAGTAAGAGAGAAGGGCAGGCCTCACTCCCGTCCCGTCATTGGGGTTGGTGAGCCAGAAGGAGTCGCTGTAAACCTCTGCTGTGGGGTTCCAGAATTTAAATTGACCCTCGTGTTAGAGGTTATCAAGGCATCTGCCTGGCATCTGCTGGGCCTGAGGACAAAAAGTGGAAGAACAGAAGGCTTGGCAGGTAATGCCTCTACCCCTGTCTCAGGGACATTATGTCAGTCCCCAAAGGCCTCAGAAACTATCTGATGAGAATGGATAAAGTATTTAAAGGCAGAGTTAAGTTAGGCAGACAGGAATGAGCATCTAAACGGTCGCTCAGCAGCTATGTGATCTGGGTACGTTAACTTCTCTAAATCTAAAGTGTGCCCATCTACACAACGGGGACCACAGTGCTACCTCTCCGAGTTCGCATAAGTGTTCAAATTGAGGTGTGTAAAGTACCTTAACAGTGAGTCCAACATTACTATTACTCTACTATTATGATTATTGTAATTTCTAGGCAGAAGCAACATGACTCCAAAACACAATTACAGACTAACTCCACGGATAACCGAAAAGCTCTGTTAATTTTTTGAAGAACAGTACAACATAGAAAGAGATTCAATATTCAATAATGGAATGAACCAACTGGGATGGCTGGTATAATATATAAGACACCAGTTTGGGGAGGGTAGTAAGCGCATCCTCTAAGAAGCTTATAGTTAAGTTGACAATTTTCTTTGCTGTATGTAAGTCATAAACAAGAAAGAGCCTATGGAAAAAGACCATTACTTAAAGTACACTTTAGACAATGTGACTATTTAAAGACTAATGATGTTTACTAGAAAAATCATACCCTCAGTAAGGTCATATGATATTTTATTTCTAGTACAGTTCCTACTTGACTCTGGCGTAGGTGTTCTGTATCTTTGCTAACCATAATTTGTTATTGGGCTGTTTCCTCACTTGCCATTTGGTTAGGTAAAAATGCAATACATTAATTTAATAAGAAATATAGTAACCAAAAATGTTAATTATTATATGAGTCTTAGTTTGGGTTTCTCCGAAAGTAGAGCCTAAGACAAGGATGTGGGTGCAGTAATCTATTTTGGAGGTGATCCTATGAAACAAGAGTGAGAGGTGGGAGGCATGAGACAGGGAAGGAAGAAAAGCTAAATCTACGAGCATTACCGAGGTCACTGCTAGAGACAATAGGGGATGAACTCTGCCAGTACCCACGAGAAGCATTTTAACTATCTCCCAGGATTGTAGATCTGGAAGACAGGAAGCCAGAGCGTTGACTCAGCCTGGTTGAGGACTGCCCCCTGGGGGAGGGGGAGGGGCACTAACTCCACTGCCCTTCCAGGCTGCGCTTGCAGAAAGACAGGGTGTACATGAGTTTGAGGTGGAACACCCGCAGTGGAAGGTGAGTCTGAATTTGCAAGACACGATCCATCACAGCCACAACCGAAATCAGAGGCCGACAAAGTGGATGTGCGCGAGGACCAGGACCAGGGGCATCCGCTAGACATAAAATACCAAGAAGCTACATGTGAAAACAAGACTTCCCAGGCTCTTTCAAGGAATAAAGGGAAGGTACTCTTATTTTCACCTTCCCCAAATAGTTTTGAGAGCATCATTACCTAAAGTAGGTTTTAAAAGAGATTAAGTAGGAAAATAAAATCTTTGCATATTCCTTATTGTGGGCTTAAGTATCTAATTAGATTTTATCTCCACAAAGAGGTTAACTGCAATATTATTTACAACAGCAAACCAAAACAAAAAAACCGTGAAGCAACCCAACTATCCAATAATAATGGAAGCGTTAAATAAATTATTAATCTATAAAATACAATTATTATGCATCCATTAAAACTGTTTTCAAGGGCTTCCCTGGTGGCGCAGTGGTTAAGAATCTGCCTGCCAATGCAGGGGACACGGGTTCGTGCCCTGGTCCGGGAAGATCCCACATGCCGTGGAGCAACTAAGTCCGTGCGCCACAACTACTGAGCCCGTGCTCCTAGAGCCTGAGCTCCGCAACAAGAGAAGCCACCACAATGAGAAGCCCGTGCACCGCAAAGAAGAGTAGCCCCTGCTCGCTGCAGCTAGAGAAAGCCCGTGCCCAGCAACGAAGACCCAACGCAGCCAAAAATAAAAATAAATAAATGTATTAAAAAAAGAAAACTGTTTTCAAGAAAGTATTTACCACACGAGGAAAGACTCATGATAATGATATCTGAAAGAAGTTAGATCCAAAACTACATATAATGTTAATGCATTTGTATAAAAGTATGAATAAATTTATTTATAAATAAAATTGTATTTCAAAACCAGCACTTTCATAACTATACATTTTCACTTCCTTTACACCAAATTTGGACTCTAATGCAACAGCTAACCAACTGTGGTTTGTTGCCCCCACCCCCCGGCAGCCCAGGCACACGTGGAAATGTGTGGGGAGCCTTTCTCAGTTGCCGTATCGACTGGCGGGTGTTACAAACATGATAGCTAAACAGAGACGCTGGACATTCTGCAATAAACTAAAGAGAACAAAAACCCGCCTTTGCCGAACCACCAACAGTAAAAACCGTGAGCTAAGGAATAAGCACTTAGAATGATCCTATGCCAGACAGCAGCTCAGTTCTGCAAGCATCGGTGCCAGAAGGCTGAAGCAAATTTGGACTACGATTTGCATATATCACTACTATTTTATAAAACTGAGTGGAGATGGGTACCTCAAAATGCTAACACTAGTATCACAAAGCAGAGAGACTACAACACCATGGTTGGGACAAAGAAGGAAATCAAGACAGGTGCAAAGGGTGGTGACTTTTTAACATGAAAGTGCATATTTAGGCTTCTGCCAACTGAATGCGCATATATTCAGTTGCAAATCAAAAGAACAAAATTAAACCCCATGTTCCAAACACAGAAATTCATAATCACAAATTGTGTCCAACAGAGGTATTGTTTGCAATTTTATAACATGTTCTTACTTTCTTGGAAGAGAACAAATCCACATAAAGTATATTATACACCATTTGTACTTCTGACTTCAGTACATGTTTTTAAGAACATGTTATGTACAAACATGACTGTGTACAGAGAAAGGCTGTAAGGAAAATAGCAAAATATTAGTATGGTTATTCCTTAGTGGCGGAATTATCAGAGGTTTTCATTTTCTTCTTTACTGAAAGTTTAAATGAAAAACATAAGTCTGCAACGCCCTCAAGAAAATCCCAAAGTCAGCAAAACAGGCTAAGTTACACGTGTTTAAGGTTAGTGTCAAGTCCAAATGAAAGCAAAGTAAGCTCCGTGAAAGGAAGGATGACAAGATTCAGAGCTGAGCTACGTCCTCATAGTTGGTTATCTGCTGGGCAGTAAGTGGCTCAGACCATGGACAATACAGCCCCACTGTGTATCCTCTACTAGAGGTAAGGTACTATCAAAACTCACTGGCAAGGGACTTCCCTGGTGGCGCAGTGGTTAAGAATCCACCTGCCAATGCAGGGGACACAGGTTTGAGCCCTGGTCCAGGAAGATCCCACATGCCACGGAGCAACTAAGCCTGTGTGCCACAACTACTGAGCCTGTGCTCTAGAGCCCATGAGCCACAACTACTGAGCCCACGTGCCACAACTACTGAAGCCCGCGTGCCTAGAGCCTGTGCTCCGCAACAAGAGAAGCCACCGCAATGAGAAGCCTGCACACCGCAATGAAGTGTAGCCCCGGCTCGCTGCAACTAGAGAAAGCCCGCGTGCGGCAACGAAGACCCAACATAGCCAAAAATAAAAATTAATTAATTAAAAAAAAAACCTCACTGGCAAGACTTTTAAGATTCATACAAGCAAAAGGTACAGTAGTCAGGATAGTACACATAATGAAGACCTAAAGTTTGTTCTTCTACTAAGATAAAGCAGTAAAAAGCAGTAAAAATAGCACATAAAATTCTCTAGCAGGAGGTAGTTAAAATTTAAGCTGATTACTGGGAAAGGAAATAATTAGAAAGATAATTTAGAAATATGCACTAAAGGGGAAAAAGTAGCAAAATATTCAGTCATTTATTCCTTTATCAAGTGTTTGCTAAGTGAGAACCCCAAAGCACCATGCATCTATCACTCCTCATTTTACTTGTATCCTCTTTGAACTTAAACTTTTGGTCTATGCCCTCTGTTTCATAAGTTTCTACTCACCATGTTGGAGGTACTTCCTTTTCTTGCCTAAGTGGACATGATGGTGCATAAGTGATGACACCTGTTGCTCACTGAGCTTGGGAACTGATATGAATGACAGGTGTCACTAGTCAAGAGTGTCCTCTCCCTCAGCACTACATGTAGTGACCCTTCTCAGATGTGCCCTTGGAAGAAAAAGAGAGTCTTTCACAGGGACTTCCCTGGTGGCAGTGGTTGGGAATCCACCTGCCAATGCAGGGGACACGGGTTCGAATCCTGGTACGGGAAGATCCCACATGCCGCAGAGCAGCTAAGCCCATGCACCCACAACCACTGAGCCTGCACTTTAGAGCCCGCAAGCCACAATGACTGAGCCTGCACGCCACGACTACTGAAGCCCGTGTGCCTAGAGCCTGTGCTCCGCAACGAGAAACCACCTTCATCCTTGTGGGCTTATATCTCTTTTTTATTCCTGTAGTCTTCCTTTCTTAGGGTTTCAGAAGGAAACCATTATGTATTTGTTGAACCTGCCATTTTTTACTGGAAGTCACTCTCAAATCTTCTGTTAGGGACAAATTGTTTGTGTCCCCCCCTCCTGCCCAAATTCATATGTGGAAGTCCTAACCCCAAATGCAATATTAGGAGGTGGGGCCTTTGGGAGGTAATTAGGTTTAGATGAGATCTTAAGGGTGGAGTCTCCATGACGGCACCAGTGCCCTTAGAAGAGGAAGAGACACCAGAGCTCTCTCTCTCTGCCACGTGAAGACAGCTGTCAGCTACCCAGGAAAAGGGTTCTCACCAGAACCAAATCTGCCAGCACCTTGATCTTGGACTTCCCAGCCTTCAGGACTGTGAGAAATAATGTCTGTTGCTTAGACCGCCCAGCCAGCGGTACTGTGTTATAACAGCCTGAAATGACTAATATACCATGAGACCAAGAAAATTAATAAGAAAAACAAATTAACAAGCAGTCTCTTTTAAATGACAGTCATTTTATTCTAAAATTTTCACATCATGAGTCCAGTCCAGAAGATGAGGAGAATTCCGCTACAAAATGACCCTTTTCATTTTAATCACTTGATCAATGTAGCGTAATCAGAGAGCTTTATTTTCTTATAGCCTTCGCTAGCAATGGAATTTAAAATGCCCCAGTTTGCCATCTGCTTCATTTTCACCAGCATAAGCAATACCAATAAAAAGAAATAGCCTTCAAACGTCAGCCTTTTTTTTTTTTTAACAGAGGAAAAGAAATACATGCCTTGACTATGGGTTCTATTTGAATCACAGTGAGATTTGGCCCTAATTTCCAGAAATCTTGACTCATATGATACAGAAGCAACTGAATTACTCCTTTTACTTCTCTATTAAGTTTCTATTTAAAAAAAAAAGGGGGGGGATGTCAGAATTGTGTAAGCATCCTTGGTAGATGGGGAAATAAAACTTCCCTGGATTTCTCAGTGCTCCTGTAAAAAGCCCTAGCCCTTTGAGACACGGAAATATATATAATATAAAGATAACGAATGTTTGCTTTCACATTGCTTATATGCATTTTACTTTTCACATACCCTAAGGATTAGATCTATAGCCATCTGTCTAGTTAATTGCTCTGATCTGAAACGTATGATAAAACTTTCTTATCTCCATAAGAAGCCAAATAGTGACAGTCCAGACTAGGCCCATTGGCTGAGTTCCCAAAGTGCCAGGAAGACTGGAGAACTATCTCCAGAGAGCTACGTCTACCTCTCTAGGTATTTACAGAAGCCCAGGCCTTGGAGACATCTCCTGGTCATAAGAACCTTCAGGAATGCTTAACCTGCCCTCACAAAGATGCATGTACATTCTAAAAGGTTAGGGTCAGAACCCAGGTCACTTTCCATCTTATCTCAAAGGAGCAAAGGTTTTCCTCCCTCCTTTTGTGAGGGGAGGGGAGGGACTGTCTCTAAAAGAAGAAAATACACTGTTCTCTGTCTCTCACAGTGGGGTGAAACTTTCCACATCCATAGAGAAATTCCATGAGCTTTCATGTGTTGCCTGTGGGCCCCGGTATAGGGGCCCCATACTGCGATGGTACCCCGGTTGTGGATCTGGTTGTATGAATAAAGAACTCTATTCCCTGACCCAGATGCCGCATCTTTCTACAGTACACACACACACACACACACACACACACACATCAATCACATAACTACACCAGCAGGCTAGCATCTCAAACCCTTCAAAGTTCCTAACAAAACAGTCCAGATTAGCAGACCTAAGAGCAAACAGGCAAGTTAGAAAAGGAACATCCACTAGGAAGCAAACGAGACTCCCTCAATATATTTTAGCTTAAGTCTAACAGGAAAACCCTTTGCAGAGGTGAGAGATTCATACAGTATCATGGGATTAAAACATATAATAAAAACATGTCTCAAAACCCCTCAAGATCCCCCATGGAGGGGCCGTGGGCCTCTCAATTCTAGCCCATCCTAAGTAGACCCTGTTCTCCAAGTCAAGTTCAGGAATCAGGGGTTTTCCCAGCCCCCTCTCAGACCTGCTCCGACCACTAGCTAGTAGGGCTCCAGGGATGTCTAAATACCTAATGCAATGTTTTAGTCCCAAAGAGCTGATAGCCTTTAAATCAGTGTGGGCTCCCCCAAGCATCAGATGGATGATTGTGTTGGACTCATCTTTAAAATAGCTTTGAATCTATGAGTCGACCATTTTACTACAATAGCACCAAAAAAGGAGAAGGAGGAAAATGTAGGCTACTCCTGGTGTCTGGATGAGAGGTGGAATTTATTACAGGCATTGAACACTAGTAAGGCAAGGCAAATGCTGCATCTGAGTTGCTAAGGCTCGGACTCTAGGCCACCTAATTCCATCCCTTCTTTTTCAGACAAGGGCACCAGGGCCCCAAGAGGTAAAAGGACTGCTAAGGTAATACAAGTAGTGGCAGAACTAGAACTAGAACCCAGGACTCTTGAATCACGATAAAGTACTTTTGCTATTTAATCACTAAAACTCCGCATTTCCTATAGCGGAAATGGGTTGTTCATCACAGCCTGGACAATACATCCCTTAAGCCTCTGTCCAGTGAGCAACCTTCTGACTGACTGGCATCTCCAAGGTACCCCAATACAAGGAAAACACTGTCCCGCATCTGACATACAATAGTTCTCACTACCAATTCATGTTCACGTGGTTTTAATAAGAGGTCTAAATTTGGCCAGCACAGCTCAGCTCTCACTGGGGCTGGACCAGTCCAGTGAACCCATAAAACCAAGATTTTTGAATCCAAGAGACCACTCAGAGGATCCAGCAGAGAACATTCTAAGGTAGAGCTGCCTCCAAGCACCTTCTAGACAGCCTTCCCTCAACACTAATGCAGTATAAAGACCCTAGATACTCTAAACGCGTGCTTTGGGGCTAAAAATACTTAACTCCAGAAAAAAAAGACTGCACAGTTGTTTCCAGTAGCTCTGATGTTTTCCATAGCTCCCAAGACTTACTCTGTCATGTAAGACATGGAGCCAAAAAAGGTCCAAGAGGATCAGACAACCCTGGGAGGGATGGAAAGGGGTCTTGAATGGAAATGAGGTATTATGAGTTTCACCTGATTTGACATTCAATCCTCAGCAAAGCTCAGCACTTAGTTAAGGCTTCAAATTCCACAGCAAGCCATGATATCCAATTCTATTCTTGGACCACAGGGCTTAATTGAATATCCAGCATTAAAAGTGCCTTCTACCTTCTCCACTTTCACCTTTTTTCTCCAAATGAAGTGATAGCTGGCTGGTTGTTGTTTCTTGTTTTTTTTTTTTTTAACATATTAAATGTCAAGGACAGTCAATGCCTTTTCATCCCAAAGTTAAAATATAAGCATTCTTCAGAGATGATAAATGTCCACCCTATTTATTCTGACACAACACTTGGCTGATGTAGAATGGCTGACTGACTAAATTTTGAACAGCTGAATACAGATTGGTCTATTGAAATACGTTCACAATTTATTTCTTTTGATGCCAATTCAGGGAACAAAACAAAATAAACCATTTGACTGCAGAAAGAAAACTGCATGTATGTATTTTAAAAGTAAAAGGAATTCAGTGAGAGAAGTCTTAGTTTTAAGTTCTTAAACAAATCCTTTTATTTTTTTGAGATTTTTTTGATGTGGACCATTTTTAAAGTCTTTATTGAATTTGTTACAATATTGCTTCTGATTTATGTTTTGGTTTTTTGGTCACGAGGCATGATGGGATCCTAGCTCCCCGACCAGGGATCGAACCCACACCTCCTGCATTGGAAGGCGAAGTCTTAACCACTGGACCGCCAGGGAAGTCCCTGAACAAATCCTTTTTAATCAGGCCTCACTGGCAATATGAAAAATCAAGGGCCCAGATCAATAGTAAAAGAGAAGGTGATCCAATGTTCCTGAGATCTAAACTCACTCCAGAAGACCCTCGTTCATAGTTACTGCAGTAGCAGGTCCTCCCCACTGTCCCTCTGTCCCAATTTGGGATACTTCCGGTGGTCGCCCCCTTCCATCCGAACTGCAGGCTGAGCTGCCATGTCTTTGTGAGGAGTTCTCTCCAGGGGGCTAGTCAGGGGGCTTTTTTTTTTTCTTTCTTGTTTTAGTTTTTTGGCCACGTTGCACGGCATGTGGGATCTTAGTTCCCTGACCAGGGATCAAACCCGCACCTTCTGCACTGGAAGCACAGAGTCTTAACCACTGCCAGGTAAGTTCCTCTCTCCCTCTTTTTAATGCCAGTGTCTAGCCCTGAAAATATGCCCCCATGCTACCCCTCACGCTGCTCCTGGAAAGCTGAGGAATCTCATGCAAATAGGTCTGCTGCGACATTCCTGAAGGATACATGCAAACTGGACCCCACTGTAACCCTCACAACAGAACCACACTTTTCAGCACCCTGCAGGGAATCTAAGAAGTGATTTTTAAGGCAGATATCTACTGAGCGCCCGAAATCCATACAGATTGTACACCATGGTAAACGCCCTGTTGTAGAAATTCTCAGAGATCTGCCAAATTTAGAAGTGGCAGCCTGCAAGGCAGCAGGTGTCATTAAATGTAAATGCAAGAAGTAAGGCTACACCTCTTCCCCCAGGCTTTTCTGCTCCAGTGAGAGGAGCAACACCTGGCCAATTACTGTGTCTGCCAATAAGTTGACAAGTACTTCTGGAGGGCTGACACTACCCCTGGACTGGCTACACGTTCAAAAGGCAGACTGGCAGCACCAGGGAAATTTGCACAAACTTAAATTCTGCCTCCCTGACTGTACCTCTCTGAGAAAATGCTAGGGAGTAATTGAGCTAAATGATCTAGAAAGTATACTTACTGTCATGTATTACTGAAGGTGATGACTACAGAAAAATTCAAAATGGCGAAAACTTCTAATGTGGCATCATTAGCTCACTTTATAACTAGATCCAAGGTAGGAGATATAATGTATATTGCACTGACAATCTTATAATCAAGTTCTCTCAATTATAGGGGCTGTTTACAAATAAATCTTCTCCATCATTCTGAATAAGAACATTCACTTTGGTGTTCTAAATAAATTCTACTAACAATCATCATTTCATGCTTTGGATGCTTTATCTGACCAGTATTACATGCAGACACAGAAAGGAATGGGATACATGTACTTCTCAGACGGCCCAGAAGTGACCTCAAATAATCATTCAGTCTCCATCTTACATATACTTGAAAGGCAACAGGGCTGCACCAGGTGGGTCTTCAAGTTCCAATAGTTGCTTTACCCAACATTGTGACAAAACTGGAAATAAAGAGTGTTTGGTATCTTTCCCCAAGTTTGCTCTTCAACAGAAGACTGGACTACACTGTTTCTTTCTTTCTTTCTTTCTTTTCCTTCTTTCTCTCTCTCTCTCTCTCCCTCTCTTCCCTCCCCCTTCCTTCCTCTCTTTCCTTCTTGCTTTCCTCCTTCCTTCCTTCTTCTTTTTTTTTTGATACAGCTTGTGGGATCTTAGTTCCCCAACCAGGGATAGAACCCAGGCCCTCAGCAATGAAAGCATGGAGTCCTAACCACTGGACCTCCAGGGAATTCCTAGGACTACAGCAGTTCTTAACACTCTAGTGATTCCCTATGCATTGTCCCCAGTCTTGAGGGAAAGCTCCTGTTTTTCCTCAGTTATGTAGAAAAATGTTGATTTGACATGAAATAAGATGTGTGTGTCTATACTTGCACACACATACATGCTCTAGCCTTGAAGTGAGTACTGGCACTTTTGGCACTGAAAGAAACATTACTCTGCTGCCTGGAAAAATGAAGAAAACACTAAACCATGAGTGGAGTCTCCCAAGTAAGTGCCTAAAAAGGGCTGAATTTATAACACAGAACATATCTTAATGTTTTTTCCTGGCTCTCTTACTTTCAATATCTCCACACGTACGTTACTACTTTTAAATTCTTCCCGTGACTGATGGAAAAAAAGCATAAGGGAACTTTCTGGTGTGATGGAAATATTCTACAGCTTTATAGAGGGACAGTTACACAGATCTATGTCCTGTCAAAACTCATAAGCTGTGCACACAGAATGTGTGTTTCATTGTATGTAAACTTTACCTAAAAAAGAACTATAAGTGGATATTGAACTCTAGGGAGTAGCTTTTCTAAGCAGTGGCACGGAATGCTTATTTGAAAACTTCTCTTTTATGCATATTCAAGGCTTGACCAAATTAAATAAACTGAAATAATACAGGGCTTCCCTGGTGGCGCAGTGGTTGAGAGTCCGCCTGCCGATGCAGGGGACACGGGTTCGTGCCCCGGTCCGGGAAGATCCCACATGCCGCGGAGCGGCTGGGCCTGTGAGCCATGGCCGCTGAGCCTGCGCGTCCGGAGCCTGTGCTCCGCAACGGGAGAGGCCACAACAGTGAGAGGCCCGCGTACCGCAAAAAAAAAAAAAAAAAAGAAAAAATTGAAATAATATAGAAAGGTTCCTCACTGTTAGACATGCACCTTTGGTGTTAGATTGGAATTGTTGGTATCAAATATGAACTCATGGTATATATGTGTGTGTGTTACATAAAATATACATACTGTGTTATACAGGAATAGTATACATATATTTATTTATTTTTCTAACTAGCTTGGTCTTCAGCTGGTAGCAACAGCTACAACTGGTAGCCAGGAACACACAAAGCCACCAGATCTTAGTTTTTAAATCACCATTAGGCACTAAAAGAAACCTGGATTCTTTGGAGGAAAAGCTACGTCCAAGGTTATGGCAGCACAAACACAAAATGAGCCTAGAACATCTTGTTGCACCACAAAGTAAGGGAGCAATCAGAGAATGTGAGAACTCACCAATTAAACAGAAAAATTCCCCAAGCTAAAGGACGTGGTCTCCAGATTCAAACAGCCTACCGATAGCCAGCACAATAAAGATATTTGCCTTGGGCCCATCTTTACGAAACTTCTGAACATCAAATTTCTCTGTAGGGCAAAGGCCCCGTAAGCTTCCAGAAATTAAAAAGAAAAAATTGCATACGAAGAACCAAGAAGCAGAGTGGCACTGGATTTAACACTGGAAGCTAAAATATAATGGAGAGATGCCTCCAAAACTCCGAGGAAAATGCTTTTCTTTCCAGAGATCAATACACAGCTAATGCAAGCAAACTACTCAATGTAAAGTCTTTAAAATAGTTATCATTCGTGGGGCTTCCCTGGTGGCGCAGTGGTTGAGAGTCTGCCTGCCGACGCAGGGGACACGCGTTCATGCCCCGGTCCGGGAAGATCCCACATGCCGCGGAGCCGCTGGGCTCGTGAGCCATGGCCGCTGAGCCTGCGCGTCCGGAGCCTGCGCTCCGCAACGGGAGAGGCCAGAGCAGTGAGAGGCCCGCGTACCACAAAAAAACATATATATATATTTATCATTTGTGTATGTAAACCCCCACGACCTGCACCCCCGCCCCCGCCAAATCCACTGGAAGAGCTGCTCTAGCAAATTGACTTAATAAACCAAGAAAGCTCTCCAGGGATCAGGAACCAACACGTCAGAAGACGATGGCAAAGGGAGGGGTCAGAAGGGGCAGCTGCAGGGAGAAGCCTCCTGAAAGAGCTCCTCGGGAAGATACAATTGAAAGCATTTCTAATGACTTTCAACACACTGAGAGGAGATTTACCCAACCAAAGGGAGGTCTAAGACTGAATTACTGAGTAGTAGGAAGAAAATTCAGTGCAAGTGTGTGTGCACACCTGGATACAGAACAACAGTTTTTAACTTTGGGCAAGACAAATCTTGGACAGAAAAGGAAAAGTAAGCCCTGAACACTGAGCTAAGATTAAAACTTTACAGAGGGAATTGGAGACAGAAGTATGGGGCAAGAGTGAAGACAGCTGAGTCCTCATCTTCCGCAGAAGTCAACAGAAAGTGCCTAAAACTGAAATGTCAAAGGACAGCAATATAAGCATATCATTTAGAGCTATGACGGTAAATCAAGCCTGTCAGCTAAAAAGAGGAAGTGCCTGCTTTTAGGAAATGATGTTTTCACAGCAACTTGTATAACTATGTGACTCCTAATGATTGCACGTATAAATCCAATAAAAATAAAAACTAAATTTTAAAAACTCAGTGGGTTTTTTGCCCTTTACTCTCTTTCACAGCCCTTCCAATAAAAAAGTTCAATTTTAAAATTCCATAAAACAGCTAGATTAGATGGAAACTGCATTAGATGTAGTTTTCACTATTTTAATGAAACGATATTTTAAAACTGGATTAGAAAGGACGTAAACTATAAGCAAACAAAAGCAAAAGGAAGCCAGGTACAGAGCAACGACAACATCGTAAGCACCTTACTGTTCACAAAATACTTCCAAATGTACCCCTAATTCATAAAAATTCCCAAAGGTGGAGAAACTGGGAATCAGAAGGTTACTAACTTACTGTAAGAATTAAGAGAAAACAGACGTATGATATTACTCTTAGCATAATTCTAACAGCCTTCCAGTAGAAAAATTTTAAAGAATATTCCCTTCTCATAAAATGACAAAAACAAAAGTGATAAGAATTTGTTGAAGGGAACTTCTCCCTAGTTATAAAAAAGAAACACCGTAGGGAGCCTACCACCAGATGAATTGTCAATGGTAATTTTGGTGGATCTGTATCAACTAGAGGGAAGAAACACAAAATGTTCCTAACATTCTTATGATAAAGCAGCTCTGAATACAGGCCGTGTCTAAGAAAGAAATAGTAGCATTCCTACCTGCTCAGGCAGATGGACAAAAGTCAGACAGGGAAGTAACATGTATTGAGCACCTACAAGGTGCCCGGTACTATTCCAGGCCCTGGGGATATGAAAGGGACATGATCCCTGCCCTCATAAAACCTACTGATCAGCAGAATTGAAAGAAAGAAAGACACCATGAGAAATGTGATTAAAGTTCAACCAGGTTAATCTTAAGCAACACCAGTGAAAAGACAATTCCATAAAAGAAAACCTGTCTACATCTTAGTCTCCATATCCCAGAAGAGGAGGTAGTGACTGAAATGAAGGTTATTTGTAGAACTTTGGCCAAGATGCCTAAACCGAAAGGCTCTCTATTGCTTTGAACTAAAGCAAGCGGGGTGAAAGCTAAGGTGTGGAGCACAGCATCCATGTCTGCAGAGAGAGGGAAAACACTGAAGCTCCAAGTACTTGAAAGTTATTCTTACAGAATTACTAAGAACCAAGAAGACAGACTGCAGACAGACCGCCTTGAAAGTTACTCCTACGGGGGAGATAAATGCCAGCATGTAGATACTGAGTCAGACCAAGGAGTCAAAGCCCTCCGCCCTGCCTTCTGACAAACAGGGTTCTCTGGAACAGGGGTCCCCAACCCCCGGGCCATGGACCGATACCAGTCTGCAGCCTGTTAGGAGCCAGGTCGCAGAGCAGGTGAGCGGCGGGCGAGCGAAGCTTCATCTGCCGCTCTCCATCGCTGCCCGACGCTCGCCTTACCGCCTGAACACCGCCCCCCCACGCCCCGCCCGTCGAAAAACTGTCTTCCGTGAAACCAGTCCCTGGTGCCAAAGAGGTTGGGGACCGCTGCTCTGGTACATCAGCCCTACTCATCCACACAAGGCAGGACTTGTTGGGCCAGGCATGGAATTCACCCTGAAGCAAAAGGAGTGGCTAAAGACCATATACTTTAGGCTCCACCTTCCAAAGAAATTTATGAGAGCAACAGTGGCTGTCATTTGGAGGACTGCTAGAAGAATGCCAACATGGCTACACAAAAATAACTTCCAAAAGCACAATATATTCGCTTTAAAGAAGACTGGCACTTAAATCCTGGGAACCTCACTAGTCCGTTAGCCTGTTCACTACACCTTTCTGCTTTTTTTACCCAGGCACTCTTACTGTTAATCAATGGTTTTCAAAGCATGTTTCAAGAAATCTGCAGAGGTGCCCCACAAACATGGAGGGATGACCAGACGGAAAGACTAGACACAGCAGAGTCTGGAACCCCAGCGTCATTCACCACAGGTGTCCATTTCATGTTTTATATTTGGGGTTTCAGAAACAGACTCACAGACATTGAGAACAGACTTGAGGTTACCAAGGGGGAGAGAGAGGGGCAGGGATGCATTGGGAGTTTGGGATTAGCAGATGCAAACTATTATACAGAGAATGGATAAACAACAAAGTCCTACTGTATAGCACAGGAAACTATATTCATTATGTGTTAAACCACAATGGAAAAGAATACGAAAAAGAATGTATATATAGTGACTTCCCTGGTGGTGCAGTGGTTAAGAATCCGCCTGCCAATGCAGGGGACATGGGTTCGAGTCCTGGTCCGGGAAAATCCCACATGCCATGGAGCAAATAAGCCCGTGCACCACAACTACTGAGCCTGAGCTCTAGAGACCACAAGCCACAGCTACTGAAGCCCACGTACCTAGAGCCTGTGCTCTGCAACAAGAGAAGCCACCACAGTGAGAAGCCTGCCCACTGCAACAAAGAGCAGCCCCTGCTCACCGCAGCTAGAGAGCCCGTGCAGAGCAACGAAGACCCAACACAGCCAAGAAAAAAAAAAGAACGTATATATAACTGAATCACTTTGCTGTACAGTAGAAATTAACACAACATTGTAAATGAACTATCCGTCAATAAAATAAATTGAAAAAATATGTATTTGGGGTTTCATCCAAACACAGCCCTTGAAAACAAGATTCCAGTACTTAAATTTGAAAATATTTTAATTCTAGATTGTTTATACCTTGTTAGATTCCTAATGGTTTACCAGGTAGTCATAAATAAAATACGGGAACAAATAAATTGTTAAGAATAAAATACGTCTAAAAACTAACTAACTTTAGGGTTTCCCTGGTGGCGCAGTGGTTGAGAGTCTGCCTGCCGATTCAGGGGACACGGGTTCGTGCCTCAGTCCGGGAAGATCCCACATGCCGTGGAGCGGCTGGGCCCGTGAGCCGTGGCCGCTGAGCCTGCGCGTCCGGAGCCTGTGCTCTGCAACAGGAGAGGCCACAACAGTGAGAGGCCTGCGTACCACAAAAAAAAAAAACAAAAAATTAACTTTAAAAGAAAAATGTTAAAATGCAACTTAAAAATTCACTTTTTAAAAAGAACAGGGACTTCCCTGGGGATCCAGTGGTTAGGATTTGACACTTTTACTGCCAGGGCCTGGGTTCAATCCCTGGTTGGGGAACTAAGATTCTGCAAGCCACACAGCGTGGCCAAAAATAATAATAATAATTTTAAAAAATAAAAAATAAATTAAAAAAATAAAAAGAACAAATGTAAAAGGGCACTTTTTAAGTTAATCAGAAAGTCAAATGTGAAATGTTAAGAAAGAAAGTATCTGGACCAAGAGGTGCTTCTAGTTTAATGTTTTTCCTGGATTATCTGAACCAGTTCAGAGTATCGTCTTTTAGAAAACATAAATTCACTCAAGGATGTCAGGAATTTTATATGAGAACTTGAAATGCAACTGAGAACTGTTATGGTACAGCTGCATTATGGAATATTATGCAGCCTTTAAAAATTATGTTTAAGAGTTTTACTAATATACTAATAACTGCACAAATCTTATTACAAATTTTATTACTTTGGTGTAATTAGTTTAAAATGACATTTATCAATATTTTCACTTATATCTCATTTTTAAGATTTTAAATATTCTCCTAGATTTTCTTCTAGTACTTCCAAAGTTTCTCATATTGAGTTTTTCAAATCATATGAAGTCTATCTTGTGAATGTATTAAGTACAAACTTACACTTCTTTATTTCTCCAAATGGATAATCAATTATCCCCAAATCACTGACTTAATAATCTACCCTTCTCTTACTGGTCTGAAATGCTACTTTTATAATACACTAAATTCCCATTAGTATATAGTCTGTTTCTTTACTCATTCTTCTATTCCCTCATCTGTTTAGATATTCCTGAACCGATACTACACTTAATTATGATAGTCTTAGATGACATCTGTTAGGACAAGTCCCTCTCATTTTTCTTTTGCAAAATTTTGACTATTCTATTTTTTTCCAAACGAATTTCAAAATTAGTTTATCAGGTTCCATGAAAATCTTACTGCACTGACATTACAGGTTGATTTATCAATCATTATTTATGACCCCATTCAGTTCCCACAAAATATGGAATTACCAAAAATGACAGACATAATTTAAAACAGGTGTTAAAAAATAAAACCAAGAATTGGTGATGTTTGGCCAATGAAAGCTATCCCAGTGAGGCATAAAACTTGGCCCTTGTCTACGATAGGCATGGCAGGAAAAAAGGTCAGACTGACTTACTTCACTCTTATCACCCAACAGAAAAGGAAGCAGTTTGTCAGGAAAGGAATTTTTGCTAGTCCTGAACTAGGAAATGTAACCCTTCCTAAGGGATAAAAATAGCAGATGGAATCCTCAATTTGGGGGTGAGGGTAAAACAAGATTTTCTTTCACTTGGCTATCTAAAAGTTATGATTTCAGCATCAGAGGCAACTACCAAAACCTCAGCAGAAAACAGAAATGTCAGTTCAACTGCCACGGAGTAAGACACAACTGAGTTTACTGACTCAAATGCTGAGCTCATTCTCACTGCGGTCACACGCAATTTCTAGGCTGCTGCCCAAGGAAACAGAACAAGTTACCTGACGGTTTGCGTCACAACAGCGAGACAACAAACACACATCTATCGGCTGCAAAATTTCACCCTCCCTTTGATATGTCACCTGTTAGCATGAATATTTTTAAAGATGAGAAACAGGTGATACATTTTTCAAGATGTAGTCTTACCAGTTCCATCACAATCCTACCTGGCCCTTCAGTTGCGGCATTAAGGTGAAAGTTGTGATTTGGCTTCTAGGACCTTAAGGTGAAGGTAACAGCTCAACTTAGTTTTGAAAAACCAACTTCTTACATTACAAACAAATTAACCTTTTCAGATCTGTCCCTTAGATACTGGATGTAGCTCTTTAAAGTTTCTGTATTTTAGATCATATTATAGCCATTAACCACTTAGGATTTTGCTTCTAACTATTTCAAACATATCAACTGAAACAGCTTAGAAGTTTTCATTTCTACTGTGTCCATTTTCCAGTACAACCAAGGCAGCAAAATTACTACGTATAATGTCTGAGAAAAGAAATAAATACTTTTGAATTTAATTCATTTATAAAGCTTCCAGCATAGGCTTATATGTGTTTTTATACGTGCCTAAGTCTTAGAAAAAGATTATGATCTCAATAATGATGCAATACTTAAAACACAGCTTTATAATTTAGTCATTTAGTCACTGTTTCTTACTAAAATCTAGAACTCTGTCTTTTAAAGGAATAAGCTGAGTTCCATAAACTTTTGTTTCAAGGTTGTTGTGAAAGTAATTTTCAAAAGTTTTTTGTTCTGTTACAGGAATTTGGTTATTTCTCCGCCCATCTAACTGTCATTTTCAGTCAGACTTCAAATATTTTTGTTTTGACTCAATCTCTGGATAAAGTTTTTTTGTTTGTTTGGGGGTTTTTGTTTGCTTTTTCTTGCTACTTGTCTTACCCATTTTGATCATCCAGGAATTAAGAGAATTTCCTCTTTAGGGGTAATCTGGGGTTTGCCCAAGTCTAGGTATTATTTTTGTGCCCCAAAAGGGAGAGGAGAAAACTGGGGCAGTGTAGTTTACTGAAAGTCTATGTGGGATTCATCATCAGAGGACCTGGATTTAAGTTCGGCTCCACCAATGACTGTGTGAATAATTTAATTAACCTTTCTGGGTTTCAATGTTCCCATTTATAAAAGAGTAATACCTGTATGACAAGGCTGTACAGAAGTTATGAGATCTGAGATCATGTGTACAGAAAATATCTTTTAAACTTTTAGGTAGTAAGTTATTCTTACTGAGTTATCAAATTTTCATCCATCAACTGTCTTGAAATTCATATTTCAAGAACTACATTACTATGTATTGTTTCATGAGCACTTAAGAGACTAAGTCAAAAATTTAAGACACTGGACTACTTTCTTTGTGGCGGGGGAGAGGGAGAGAGAGAGCGGGAGAGGGAGAAAGCGAGCGAGAGCGAGAGCGAGCAAGAAGGGGGGGGAGAAAGAGATTAATTGAATGACTGATTTTAGGTGACATGAGATGGCTATGTACTAGTTTAACTATAATTTTGCTATAATCTTGCTACAAAATATGATGCTGACCCAAACTGTCTTTTGCAGTCCCTTGCCCAATATTCTTGGACTATCTGAATTCACACATGATACTGACTGACTCTGCAAAGAATTCTATTTTAATTAATTCATGTTAATTAATTTTCCCTCTTGAAAGCCAACTGCTTTTTTGGGAGAAAAAGTTATTTGGAACTTTATTCAACAATTTATTTACTTATTTAGAAACATTTTAAAAAGGTTTTAGGAAACTTTAGACTTATACTTTTACATCATAACAAATTTCCACATGAAACTGGTACCGCGAGGTCATCTTTGTGGTACACTTTAAAATTTAATCCCATGGCTCTTACAGAACTCAAGTATCCATTTCAGACTATGAAACAATCAAGTTCTAGTGGGGTTAAAAGCTCTTCTTCAAATGAATCTGCATACTCAAAGCCTGAAAAGATATCATTTTATAATTTTTTTTCAAAGTAGGAGAGAAGGTAAGGCCACTGTAAAGCAGACTGGCAACTATAAAGCAGACTAGCTGTTGGGAATGGAGGCCTGAGAGAGGCCAGCCGAGTTTGTGCCTTAGTTGCTTCCTTAGGTGATGAGTGGATGGGGGGCAATCTGGGAACCCGTCTCCCAGGACTTCGGTGAGGGGGCTGTGAGATAACACAGGGAGAGAGCTGACATCAGTGTCCAGCCCCTGCTCTGTCTGAGCTAGCATCACATATAGTGTGACTCAAACAAAAGCAGTGCTGACTTCAATTGCCGCTGGTGTCAGAGGGAAAACAATACCTAGAGGCCTGACTTTGAAAAAATTAGCTTCTTCATTAAAAATGAGTTAATAAAGCACCTGAAATCTTAAACTGGACCAGTAAGACTGCAAATTTTGTAATTTCAGTTTTAATGAATGTTAATATTTAAAGGAACAATAAGAAAATAATTTCTGAGTGACTATCTGGCCGGGTCCTTCAACTCAGGGCCAGTACTCCCCTCGAGGTGGCCTTGGGTGCATCTCACCCCAACTCGCCACCACCAGCCCAGGGTTACTGCACCATCCCTGGCAGCTCCCCTGTACCCACAACTCTGTGAATAGTCCTTTGTGTATAAACTCTCCTCTAATCACCCTTATCTGACTGAGCCATCTGTTGGGACTCTGCATCACACAATGGCTTCACACTCTAACAGTCCAGAGCAGTTCCCACATCATGACATGCTTTATGCTTTGAGTATTATCTTTGGTTTTCTTTGCTATTTGTTGTTTTTTTGACTATCAGTGATGTTTACTATTTTTCATATGCTTATTAGGCATTTTAAATTTCCTTTTTCTGAAAATCACTTATGCCCTTTGCCCATTTCTCTATAAAATTTTAGATTTTTTAAAAATAAGTTTGAATGATCTTCAAATATATCTTGTCATTTGGATGAAAGGAATAAACATGTACTTGACTTAGCTTAAGCAAGAATGGGAGTTTAAGGACAGAGGGGTATCTCTCATGGAGCCTAAATGAAGGATTAGTGCTGGGAATGGACTAGAACTAGGGACTGGAGCGTCATATTCAGACTGGGAATCCTCTTGATCCATAGTTCATTTCTCCTTTTCTCTGCATGTCAGCGTCATTCTGCTTTATCACTACAAAATGATTTGCACTGCTTCCTGGTCCACGGGGTAGAAAATGATCATTACCCAAGAGCTCCAAGTGTATATAACTCCACTATTCAACAGGGCAGCCAGCAGAGATGGCAATCCTATACCCAATTCCAAGCTCCTCGGTCAGGTGACCAGTTGAATGAAAGTCATGTCCTACTAAGATGGCCAATTCTGGTATAACCGTATATTTAAGTGCAAAGAAGTTTCCAAAGAAACTTACCAATATTTTTTGGATCTGTCTCTTCAAGCAAGGGAAACAAAAGCAAAAATAAACAAATGGGACCTAATCAAACATAAAAGCTTTTGCACAGCAAAGGAAACCATCAGCAAAATGAAAAGACAACCTACTGAACGGGAGAAGATATGTGAAAATGATATTTCTGATAAGGGGTTAATGTTTTCTAACGTTTCAAAACCAAGAGCACTACCATGCTAAACTATAATAGTAATAGTTTTAATGGTCACTGCTGTGCCTACAAAGACCTCTTCTAAGATCCTATAGCTTTAAGTAAGCAGGATAATTATTAATATTAAGGTATTTCACCCTAATTCAGTTCCAAAGGTACATTCAGGTAATATAATTACTCTGTAAGAGAGGTTAGACTTGGATGTTTCCATATAATTGCAGGCATCACAACTGTCGATTACAAAACTTAGTCACTGGCACAAATTCAAACTTCACTAATTAAATGGAGGCACAATCCCACTAAATAAACTAATTAAATGAAACTGCCTGGCTTCATTACAAAGTGACTTTCATATGTGAAGAAGGGCTACAGCCTGTTAAAAGAGCACTGGTGCTTAAAGCTCAAATGGACACCAGTTATGAGCAGCACGCCTGGGTCACTTCCAGGCAAAACCTCACAGCAAACATTCTACACCTGTAAACCTTCACAGAACGATTGATAATATCATACAAATAAAAGGCCAAACCGCAAACCACCCCAACTAAATAGTTAATACACTGTGAACAATCCAAAGCCGTTTCTTGGTGGGGAAGGCAGACGGTAACAGGTGGTCAGCAAGGGAGGTACAGCGGTGGATCAATTCTGAGCTAGCTGTTTGGGTCTGTCAATCCTCAGACTGCAGCAGTTTCTGACTCTGTGATGGATATCAAAGGCTGTACACCCGTGGGACCTCATAGAGATGAAAGGAACCTCAGAGTTCACCTCTGCTGACCTCCCATTTTGACCTGGACCCCGCCCAGGTTCCAACCACCCCTACTTAAGCCTACTTCTTGGCTTCTCGATAATCACGCCTCACCATCCTATCTACTCAGTCTAACTTCCTCATGCACTTATAGGTCTCACACTTTTTTTTTAAAATCTCTCTCTCTGCTTTATCTGTTCTCATTTGGGTTGCATTCTCTGTTCCTAGAACAGGCAAGTTCCCCGATCCCTGGTCTAGACTACAGCGCTGTATTCAAAATGACCACTCCTTTACCAGTGCCTCAACCACAGCCTGGCCTCCGTCTCCCATCCCACCTTGGCCTGACCTGTGAGTGCAGCTGCCACTTCCAAGTTGTTCCCTCACCCCTCCTGTGAGGCTTATCAACTTACTGCCTGTAAGCTCCAAATTCACCCTTTTTCACTGCTCTGTGAAAATGAATCTGGGTTCTTCAGATATTTTTCCTTTGCTGGTTGGCACTGAAGTCTTGTTAGTAGGGGTGCTGAAGAGACACTGAAGGAGGAAAAGGGGGTTTGCTTCCTGTTCCTGGTGTCCTCACTGAGCAGGCTCCCGCAGCACCAGAGGATTCTCCAGGGCTTCTCTAGCTTCTGCCTGAGTTCCTCTAGTAACTTAAGAGTCCTGTATTTATGGACAGTCTATCCAGTCTCTTCAATAAGAGATGCTGAGAAAAGTGGAACATGTAAAAGAACGAAATTAGAACATTTTCTCATTCCATATACAAAAATAAACTCAAAATAGATTAAAGACCTAAGTGTAAGATGGGAAACCATAAAACTCTCAGAAGAAAACATACCCAGCACATTCTTTGACACGAGTCTTACCAATATTTTTTGGATCTGTCTCTTCAAGCAAGGGAAACAAAAGCAAAAATAAACAAATGGGACCTAATCAAACATAAAAGCTTTTGCAGAGCAAAGGAAACCATCAGCAAAATGAAAAGACAACCTACTGAATGGGAGAAGATATGTGAAAATGATATTTCTGATAAGGGGTTAATATCCAAACTATACGAAGAGCTCATACAACTCAATATCAAAAAAACAAACAATCTGATTAAAAAATGGGCAGAAGACCTGAATGGACTTCTTTTCCAAAGAAGACAAACAAATGGCCAACAGGCACATGAAAAGATGTTCAACATCACTAATCATCAGAGAAATGAAAATCAAAACCACAAGGAGCTATCATCTCACGCCTGTCAGAATGGCTATCATCAAAAAGATAACAAATAATAAATGTTGGCAAGGATATGGAAAAAGGGAAACCCTAGTACACTGCTGGTGGGAATGTAAATTGGTACGGCCATTATGGAAAACAGTGTGGAGGGTCTTCATAAAATTAGAAATAGAACTATCACATGACCCAGCAATTCCAATCCTGGGTATAAATCAGAAGAAAATGAAAACACTAATTCGAAAACATACGCACTCCAATGTTCATGCAGCATTATTTACAATTGCCAAGATATGGAAGCAAACTAAGAGTCCATCAACAGATGAATGGATAAAGAAGATTTGGCATATATATATACACAATGGAATATTACTCAGCCATAAAAAAAGAATGAAAAATTTCACTTGCAACAGATGGATGGACCTGGAGGGTATTATGCTTAGTGAAGTTATGTCAGACAGAGAATAACAAATACTGTACTTTTTCACTTATATGTGAAATCTAAAAAATAAAACAAACAAATGAATATAACAAAACTGAAACAGACTTGCAGATACAGAGAACAAACTAGTGGTTATCAGTGGGGAGAGGGGTTGGGAGAGGGGCAAGATAAGGAAAGGGGATTAAGAGGTATAAACTAGTAGGTCTAAAATAAGATACACGAACTCTCCTGGTGGTGCAGTGGCTAAGAATCCACCTGTCAATGCACGGGACACAGGTTCGAGCCCTGGTCCAGGAAGATCCCACATGCCGTGGAGCAACTAAGCCCGTGCGCCACAACTACTGAGCCTGCCCTCTAGAGCCCGTGAGCCACAGCTACTGAGCCCATGTGCTACAACTACTGAAGCCCGCACACCCTAGAGCCCACATGCTGCAACTACTGAAGCCCACTCGCCTAGAGCCCGTGCTCCGCAACAAGAGAAGCCACCGCAATGAGAAGCCCATGCACTGCAACGAAGAGTAGTCCCCGCTCTCCACAACTAGAGAAAGTCCGCAAGCAGCAACGAAGACCCAACACAGCCAAAAGTAAAATATAAATAAATTATTTAAAAAATAAAACAAGATACAAAGATGTAAACTACAGAACAGGGAATACATTTTATTATTCCCAATATTTTATAATTACTTTAAATGGAGTATAATCTATAAAAATATCAAATCACTATGTTGTAAGCCTGAAACTAATATAAGACTGTAAATCAACTATACCTCAATTTTAGAAAAAAAGCAGTCTATGCATTGGTGGACAGGCAGAATATACCTAGTTTCTTAAACTAAGCTGAACTCTGCCCTCCTATTCTGCCCAACCTTAGGGGTAATTTCCTTGCTCTGAAGCAACCCAGAATGACAAAGCGTTCACATAATACCTTCTCAGATGTTTGAAAACAGATTTTGCTTCTTCTTTGCCTTCTTTTTCACCAGATTAAAAATATCCACTCCCTGAAATCGTCTCTGATATAAATCCTCAACATCTTAACCGCCTTCTGGATGCACTTCCCTCCCACCAGCTTGTCAGTGTCCCTTCTAAAGCACTGCCCCAGTAACAAAACATAAGGCCCCGATGCAGCCTGACAAGCCTGGTGCAATGTAACGAGACTATCGCTCCCGGTGATTAAGACTCTGCACCTCCCTTCAATCAGTTAGGAGCCAAACTAGAGTTCTGGAAATTCAACATTCAGAGGTGGCTTGTGGGTAAACTGAAACTCCCAGATCCCCTGCACACAACTAACTACCAAGCAGGATTTACTCATCCTATACTTTTTTCCTCCATCAAGAGAGACTCTGCCTTCTTCTAGCACTGCTAAATTGTTTTTTCCCCCTACTATTCTTAAAGCAATAGCCCAGATTAATCTGCTGCAGTATGGAATGAGAATAAGAAGCCTCCAGTAAAAGATAATTCCATACGACCTAGAATGATCTTTTATGTTTGGATACTGCCAGGCCAGGCCCAGGCCCAGTTCAAAATATTGTAGTATGTTCATTTTGGTGATAATATTTCCAATTATATGTATTTATATATATATTATATATATTACATAATATTATATATACACACACACACAGCCCTTTGGACAACTCTTTCATTGAAGCCTCATTTAATGTTTCATAGACAATATAGTGTCCAAGTTAAAGAAATACACAGGAACCTGTAACAATCTAGCCATTTCATTATATAAAACAATAACTATGAAGTACATGAAAAGCAATGAGAAAAGAAAACATTTCTAATATTCCAAAGTTACACGTTTAAGACTGATCAATAGTGATATCCAAGCCTGACAAATTAAAATTAAAAAGCCTGTGATTAAAAAGATGTGATTAAGTAAATAATGTGGTGAGGAGACAATATACAAGGTCCTACTAATAAATCTCTTTCTGAATATGCCCTGAACTATAGATTAGTCTCACTATTATGTTATATACTAAGATACATTTTATTCGAAGATCAGCATCTTTCAACCACCCTAAGCATCTACTTAAGATTTCCCTTTTTTTAGACCATATTTATAACAGGCTAGCCTACGAAATGCCACTAAATTCATATACTGGATATGCACAATCTTTTATAACTTTCACTATTGCTCCTTTATCTACTAATCACCACAATTCCTCTAAAGGAAGTCCTTCCCTAAGACTATACTGTCAGCATCTTCTCTCAAGTATACTTCTTTTCCTCCTTATCAGGTGTCATTGCACAAACTTGAATTCTGGCTTCAAATCCTAATTGAACCATTAGAATTTATTTCTCTCTCTTCCTTAGCTTAGAGTGTACAAGTGAGACTACACCCTTTCCTATTAAGTTACAGCCCCAAGGGCAGCTTATAATGAAGCCAACGAAGTGTCAAATGTTCCTGTTCTAACCTAAATTAAAAATGCTGAATTTCCACCATTTCCTTTTTCAGTTTTCCAGGGAGAAATAGTTTCCCCGTAAATATCTACTGCTGAAGAACACATACAAACGAAGCACAGTAGAGCCTTGAAAATTCAGTGCTCACAGAAAGCAAAACTGTCCTGTTTCTAGTCAAGGGGAATGCAGAACATCTAAATGTCCACTAAAATCCTATCTCCCTTCTTCCATGGTTACCAAGTGTTCACTGGAATGTGGCTCCCAGCCAGCACTGTATCTCTCAGCCCCCTTGCAGCTCAATATGGCCATCTGACCCGTTCAATGAAACATTCAATGCAACATGAACATAAGCGTTATGCGACATCTCCAGGCCAAGTCTAAAAAACCCTTCCAGGCTCTTTTGAGTTTGGAAGCCACGTACTGAAGACGACAGAGGAACTGGTCAGCTTAGGGTCCCTGAATGACTGTGGTGCAGACCTACTGCTGACCTAAACAACTACCTCAGAACCACTTCCTGAGAGAGCGAAAATTGACTTAAAGAATACAGAAGTTCAAGTACTGTTGAGTCTTTTGTTTCAGCAGCACAGCTTATGCTAATCAACAGAGATAATAGAAAATTCATTTAAAAAAAAAAGGTTTGGGGAAAGGAAATGGAGGAAAACCATACATAATGACTGTAACCTCTAATGTTGGGTTCACATGAAAGACAAATGGTGCCCGTGGTTAAATAATTCCAAAGAGAAATAACCTACTGGAATAAATGGCTGGGCCAACGCACGGCCTCTTGATGATTACTCGGCCAAGTCTTCACCTCTTCACCCATCACATCACCTCTCCCACAGGAATGAGAACTCACCACAGGACTCTGCCCCTTCCCGATTTCAGACAGCAGCTCATTATCTCAGTCCCAGCCGTCCATCCTCTTCCTTCTCTCACGTGCCAGGCGCTGTGGCCTCATGGTTAGACGTAAGCCTAATAGTGGAGAACTGCTGGAATTCCTACACGTCTTCACGTTCTTCCTCTTGTTTGTCCAGTGTACCAGTTCCTGTTATTTCAGCTCCATGTACAGCGACCATGACTTCATGACTGGTCCTTATCAATGTACTCACTTGCCTCATCCCACTATACATACACTGAAGTACTAAATCCAGATTCATCTTCTAAAATAACATTTCTATGACTACTGCCAAAATCTTGGTATAGAGTCTACAGATCAGGGGCTGGCAAACTACAGCTGGCAAATGGGCTGGATCTGGTCCGTTGCCATTTTTGTAAATAAAGTCTATTGGAACACAGCCATGCCCTGCATGGCAGCTTTTGCACTGCAATGGCAATACTGCGGAGTTGTGACAGCTCATAGGCTGCAAAGCCTAAAATGTTTACCATCTGGACCTTTATAGGAAACGCTTACCAACACCTGGTATAGACCAACATCATTTCTCAGAAAGACAATGGCAGCTATCTTCTTATACCTCATTCGTTTAGCACCACTACTAAGCACCTGTACTAGCAGAATAAGAAAAACCAAGATATATAAATATATATATATGGCTCCAAAAATTTTAAAGATATGGTACTTACTCTTCAGCAATTACTAGTGTACAGAGAAAAAGAATATTCATGGGGGAGCAGGCATGCTGGTAAGATACAGACACAAGAAGCCCTGATATAAGGGAGTGTACAAGTACCAAACGAGAAGTAAAATGAGTCAACTAGGCAGACACAGGAAGGAAAGATGGGAAAAAAAAAATGGGCAGAGGGCCTGAGTATACATTTTTCCAAAGAAGATACACAAATGTCAATATGTACAGGAAAAGGTGCTCAACATCACTAATCATCAGAGAAATGAAAATCAAAACCACAATGAAGTATCTCCTCATACCTGTTAGAGTGGCTCCATTCAAAAAGACAAGAAATGACAAGTGATGGTGAGGAGGTAGGGAAAAGGGAACCCTCCTGCACTGTTGGTGGGACTGTAAATTGGTGCAGCCACTATGGAGAACAGTATGGAGGTTCCTCAAACAATTAAAAATAGAACTATCATATGATCCAGCAATTCCATTTCTGGGAAGTGGAAATGAAAACACTAACTGGAAAAGATATCTGCACGCCCATGTTCACTGCAGCATCATTTATAATAGCTAAAACATGAAGACAACCTTAGTGTCCATCAGTGGATGAATGGAGAGAGAAAATATGGTGTACATATACACAATGGAATATTACTCAGCCATAAAAAGAAGGAAATCCTGCTACTTGAGGGGTGGGTGAAATGGATGAAGGAGGTCAAAAGGTACAAACTTGTAGTTATAAAATAAATAAGTCCTGGGGATGTAATACACAGCATGGGGACTATAGTTAATAATACTGCACTGTATATTTGAAAGTTGCTAAGAGTAAATCCTAAAAATTCTTATCACATGAAAAGAAATTGTAACTATGTATGGTGATGGATGTTAACTGGACTTATTGTGATGACCTTTTCATAACACATACAAGTATCAAATTATTATACTATACACCTAAAACTAATGTAATGTTATATGTCAATTCTATCTCAATTTCAAAAAAAAAAGGAGGAAAGATGATTTCCATCTAGTAATCAAGACAGGTTTTATTTATGAAAATGGTGAAGCCAAGGTCAGACTTTTAACCAGGAATAGAACATGGGCATGGCAGGTGGAGACAGCAGAAGGCAAACTGTTATTTATGCTCTATAAAACATATTCCATCCACGAATTGGTTGTTTTTCAACTTCAGGTTTCAACCATCAGCAACCATGCTTTGGGCTTTTGTAGTACTGCTTTCTGTGAGCCTCCAATAGCATCGGTCTCATAATGCCTCTGGCTTTTCTCCTTTTTTTTCTTTTCCTGCTCTTCTGCTTTAATCCTTCCATTCAGAGACTTCTGGTTGGGCTGCTCTTCCACTGGACAAGATAAGGCACAAGCTAAGCTGCTGTAACAAAGAGACCTAGAAGCACGTGGGACTCAAGAGAGATGTTTGTTTTTCTGGTAGGCAGGCAGTTGAGGGTAAGAGGACATTAATGCCATCCAGGGATGCAGGTGCCTTCTATCTAGTTGTCCCACCATCAGCTAGAGGGTTATGGCCCTGGCATCAGGGTCCAGGCTGGCTCACCCCTTCCACATCTACATTGCAGCCCACAGGAGACAGTAAAAGGTAGAAGAGAGAAATCAGTTTCCTAATTAAGGATGTGAACAGAAATTACACTTCTATGTCACATGAGATATCCAGAACTTGGTCACACGCTAGCTGCAAAGAAGGCAGAAGAACGTAGTATCTAGGAATGGTCCAATACACTAGAGCTGGAGCGGCAAGATTAGTTACACCTGAGGAAATAGGCTCGGAAGTAAGAGGATCGCTTGTGTTTTTCAACATAATCCATCCCCAATCTAATTTTTTAATGCAGTGCTCTCCAAACTGTATCCTGTAGACCACTCTCCTGGGAGAAGTTACTAGGAATGCTGTGGAGTAACAGAGATCTGTGATCAACCTCCTTCCTGCTCCCAGATCGTCCCAATGCCCATTAGCAAAGGTACGTAGTGAAGGAACACATCTAACTTGGTATGGCTTAACCCAGAATTCTTCAAACTTATAAGAAGAGGGAATTTGCTTTTCTGAAACATCTATTAACATCCTAGGAATCAATGTCCTACAGGATATCAGTTTGTGATACAGAGTTTAATTTAATAAACATAATTCCTATAAGGTTTGAATATGGTGTCTAAAGCTCTAATACAAGTCAAATCAAGGACCATACTTCCCAGAGAATACTTCCTGCTGCCCCATCAGGGTGCTTACTAGACCCCCAACTCCTTTCCGATTCCACCCTCTGTGCTTATGCCCATTCTTCCTACTCCAAATATGTCTGCTAAACCCTTCCTTACCCTGCTCTCAGAGCTTAGTCGAAATCCTACCTCTTTTCATCTCTTCAATTTCTAATGATGTTTCTTCTCTGAATTCTTTTAGTATTTGTCTCTGATGTTTGACTCTCATGAGCCAGCCGGTGAATGAACACGTATGTATCTCTTTCACGTGTCTCGTCTTCCCCATAACTTTTAAGGATCTTCTCTGCAAGCTTTCAGATCTAGCATGAAGCACCACAACTCCTCCACTGAGATCTCAGGGCTGAGATAAGAGTCGAAACCCACTTTAGACACACGGGAAACATGAGCAATTAAAATGCGACAGACCAGGGCTTGGCTCTGAAAGACCAAGAGCATAAGAAGTGGCACCTACATCTCAGAGTAGACGAACCTAACACCAGGATGGGGGAAATAGAAGCCAAACTTTCAGCTAAAACATTCTGAGGACTCAAGCCAGAACCAGCTCTTAGAGCTCGTGAGGGTGGCGGCAGCACAAGCTCAGGTAGCAGCTGGAAGCTCCACTGCCATCCTGTTTACCCCCTCTGTCCCCAAAGTCTAGAAATGCTGGGACAGTAGCATGAATATTCGGGATTTATCAAAAGTCCCTATTCAAAGACCTCAGATTCTAGGCTGTACAGCAAAAGAGATGAATGGCAACCACTATACAGGTTTACCGATCCAATATTTGAACATTCAACAGTATTCAACATATTCTGCTATGTACCCTGAAGGCACTCCCTTAACCAGCCACCAAGTTCTGCAAGGCCAATGGATGATAATCTTACTCATGGCAATTCCATGCTCTAGAGGAATATGCCCCGCTTCTGCAGTGGTAACGGGGGCCTTGTAATAGGTAAAGGTCTGCATGTTTCTTAATGTCAAAAATTATATTCCTTTTTTTTTGGGGGGGGGGCGGTTTCCAAAAGGTTAATTTTATATTTTGCCCAGGAAAATATAAAATTGTATCTTACAAATAAAAATTTTTATAATTGATTTTAAAATTACCATTCTAGCTCGTGCACTACAACTGCTGAGCCTGTGCTCTGGTGCCCGCGAGCCACAACTACTGAGCTCACGGGCCACAACTACTGAAGCCCGCGCGCCTAGAGCCCGTGCTCCACAACAAGAGAAGCCACCGCAGTGAGAAGCCCGTGCACTGCAACGAAGAGTAGCCCCCGCTCGCTGCAACTGGAGAAGGCCTGCTCGCAGCGACAAAGACCCAATGCAGCCATAAATAAATAAATTAAATTAAATTACCATTCTAAATTATTTAAGTTTTCATGACTGAGCTTTTAGTACCAATGATCTAACACTCTGAGAATCCCATTTAGGAAAGTCCTCAGTGGAGAAAAGCGCTGCCTTCCCCACATATAAACAATCATCCTAAATCACCACCACACTTTCAGAACAGCCAAGAAAACACTTACACGCCAGGTTGTCCTTACAGAATTTATGTTTCACTAAACTATGTTGATTATGTCCTTTAAAAACCCTGATGTGAAAGCATATCTACAACAAAACAATTAACCAAATATAATTGAAGGCTGCTTTCTTTCACTAGAAAATACAACACATACAAAGATTACTTTGATTAACTTTAAAAAATCTTCAATATTCAAGCCTCATATCACAAAAGGTGGATAATAATGATTTAGGTGCCCCCCCCCCCCCGGCTAGAGTCAGTGGGGAAGAGGAAATTGAGAAGTTCAGACCTGAAGAGAATACACCCTTAAGGAGTCTATATGATATTGAGTTCTTTATCATCTATCCCTTCATTCCTCTACCCAACAAGCATTCATTATGCACCTACTGTGACGGGGCAGAAGCCATCAGAGATAAGGAGAAATCTGGGATTGACATGTGTACACTGCTATAGTTAAAATAGATAACCAACAAGGACCTACTGTAGAGCACAGGGAACTCTGCTCAATATTCTGTAATAACCTAAATGGGAAAAGAATTTGAAAAAGAATAGATACATGTATATGCATAACTGAATCACTTTGCTGTACACCTGAGACTAACACAACATTGTTAATCAACTATACGCCAATATAAAATAAAAATTAAAAAACAAAAAACCAAAGGGCTGAGAGAATCCAGGTGGGAAAATCATATGAACCCAACTAACTACAATACGGGGTAAGATGAAGTACTGCAGTTACCGTGGGAGTGAAAATTAATTCTGCCGGCAGACACCTGCAGAAACCACATAAAAACTGGGGTGAGGTGGGGGTGGGTAGGTATTGGAACTCAGCCTTGGGGGATGAGAATTCAGGAAGGTGAAGAGGGAGGGTGATGGGGGCGGGGGCAACGCTGCCCAGGGAACATCATAAAGGCCACCAGGGACAAGCCACAAGGAGAGGTATTAGTCCATCGTGGCCAGATGTAGGCCTCACAGGGCATGGGGTAGCAGGTGGGACTGGAGGGATGAAGCCACACGATTTCTGGATCAACTGTTGCTTATGTTTTACAGTTGGCTTACCTTGGTTTGGCTAATAACCCACAAAAGCGTATTTACAAGGTCAAAAGAAACCATACTTTCTCCTGAAAAACAAAAATTGCTTCACGATGCGTTATCTGAAACATTCCCAAAGCAGAGTTGCAGAAATGAGTTATCGGACTATAAAATGTCACAACATATATCCTCTAGCAAGGGCTTCGACAGCCAATGCTATGCTGATCTGTTTGCACACATTTTCTAAAAAAAATGTTTTTTCAGGTTTATGGCCACATTACTGTCAGTCTCTCTAATAAAAATGCACACCTGTATTCCAGTTGCATGACTGGCGGAAAAAGCAGTTATTCATCAACAGCTTTTAAAATCCCCTCTTCAAACAGCCCACTCCCCTACTAGGGAAACTCATCTACCAAAACAGAATATTTAACAAAAGAGACAGCCACACGTGAACACACACACACACACACCAACACACATGGTCAGAAAAACAACAAGAATTCATCAAGAAGAATGATAACTTCTTTCCTCCAAACAGGTTCAGGGCATTTATTATTTATTGTTATGCCTAAGAGGTTGAAAATAAGCAAATCCATCTTTTGGTCCCAGAAATGAGATTTGAGCAATGCATTCATTATAAAAACACTCCTACGACAAAATAATTGAGAGTTCCCAGTGGAGTTAAATATTTTAGGATTACCACCTGTGTCAACAGCACTTTTATAAACCAAACCGCCTACTCAACCTGGTAAATACCGTAAGACCCGCAGACAGAACCCAAATTCATGGTGTGACCCTTGTCAATCTTGAAGACTTTTTCCTCCCTTAGGTCTGCCACAATAAAACCTGTGTACCTGTCAGTTTCTTAATATGAGGTTCAATGTTTTATGTTACTTCTTGTTTCTGCTCACAGGCTATAAAAATTTCAACTCTAGCTCCATCTCTCGCCTCTCTTTTCACTGCTCCCTATTTCTGGCCCTCAAATCAGAGATCTTCTCTTCAATGGACTTTGTTGATAGCGCAGATTTCACGTATCATTTCTCACCAGTATTGTGAATCCTACACTGAGCTCCAATTATCCTCAAAAGAGCTGCCAAACAAAAGCCTGGACTGCATGCTCTCCGTTCCCGCAAACTAAGGTTAAAATGATGTAAAATCAAATGACATCATTTATGAGTTAATTTACATAGGAAACTCAGAATTAAGAGATTTAACAGGACTTAGTAGTTGACCCAAACTCGATTTTTACCCAGGTGAGGAAAGTGGAGGTGGCAAGGAAATAGGAAGATTTAGAACAGGTGAGGGTGGTAAGAAGAAAAAAGGTGAGGGGAGAGTAACCACCACCTTTAAGAGACAACAGTATTTGTCAATTAAATCTCAATTGAAACAAAAGGAGAACCATAGCATCAAAAGTAGATTCTTGGAGCAACTCAGTTCAGTGCAGTCAGTAGGTGTGGAACACTTTCTGTGAGTGAAGCACCAAGCAGGCTTCTGCCATTAACTACGTAGAACATATTTGTTCAAACACCAAAGAGCTGACTTTTGAAATCTAATAAAATCTTATTTATGCACCACTTTTTTCCCATTAAAAGAGATCACAGAAAAATGAGTGAGGATATGAATGGAGGGAAAAATGAAGGCAGAGAGGATGAAACCATAAGTATGGTAAATACATAAAAGGCATGTCACAAGGTCTCAAACATTTGTTAGAAGGTGGGTTGAAAATCTGACCGTAAGCTTTCTGGCAGCCAGTGCGTAGAGAGAACACCCATGGCTGTATACCTCACTCCATAATAAACCCCAAATCAGTTCAGGAGAAACCCAATTCTAAGACTAAGACTAGACAGCAGTTTCTTTCATGGGTCCTCGTAAAGAGTACCACTTAACTGACTACCAGGTTTCGTAGGCCTGTTTCTTAAAAGGTATGCCAATGAGGAAAGTTTAGTAAAACATTTGGGTGAGGGATCCCATACCACGCAGTCTAAATACCTAGCTCAGAGAACAGAGCTGGTATTTGTTTTAAAAACCAGGAAAATTAATACTGTGGTAAGTTAAATGGGATCAAAAATTAGATACTTCTAGAATATAGCTAAGATAATGCTATTTTATTATCTATTGGTTTATAGCCTGTACGTTAGGCCAAGATGTCTACTCTATAATGGCTTTAGGGTTCTAATGCTAGATTCTCTTGAATAAGCAACAAGTCACAGTTGAAATCAATGGAATGACAGAATTAAGTATTAGAGCAAGACAATTCTTAATTCCTAAGAGAATACTATCATGCCATGCTCACCCCATGTCAAATTCCAATTTCTTTTTAAAGGGGAAAGTTATTACAATCATTAGTTAAAACTGCCACTTTACTGGCTGCCTAAGATCATAAAAGAGGATTTTCAACCATTAAGACAAACATTCTGACACGGTAAAATAACAAAATGGCAATTTTAGAGATGGAAAGGGCTTTTGAGACCACTTAGACAAACCTTGTTTTGAAAAGGGAGTAAAACAGGCTCAAAGTAGACTGAATGACTTGGCTAAATTCAGGAGCTAAGTGGTGGCAGGGCCGGGTTAGCCCTCAGATGTCCCAGTTGCCTAATACCAACTGAATTAGCTGCTCATTTCTATTCTATGAAGTAAATACATCTGGTTTTATAAAGCTATTAGATTAACCAAATTGAGCCTCTGGTTTTCTACCGTAGTTTCATAGGGACCTCATTCAACAAATATTTATCTGCCAAGCCACAAAATGATTTCCCAGCTTAGAGCTTGCTGTAAAACAGAATACTGGTAAATTGCGATAAACAGTAAAGTAAACCAAAAATAAGCAAATGAAAAACCCAGCCCTAATACCTAAGTGCCGGGAAGGTAGTAATGTTTAACATTTAATAGACAAACCGGTCTTAAACTACTTTGAGACCAAAGCATCCATGTCTTTTCTACAATGTAAGTACAATCACCAACATACAAATCAACCACTGTCCTCAGGAGAGAGCTCTGAAACGAGGATTATAGTACACAACGCGCCAGTTACAAACACATGAGGTAGAATCATAGGAACGTGTCAAACGAGGATGACATGTTTATTAAATTCAAAAGATGAAAACAACGAAAACAACTTCTAAATTAACATTTGGTGGTGGCATTATAACATGTATATGCTTTGTTTCTATGAGTTAAAAAAAAAAAGCACACTCAATACTTAAACTTCTCTGCAAAGTACACCTGATTTTATAAAAATTTTAAACCTAGCCAATGTAGGGACCCAAATACTGCACTGGCGGCTTGAAATCACATCAGGGAGTCTCTCCAACTAAATAGCAGAAGAACCAAATTAAGGAAGGCACAATCAGGCAAGAGCTTTCTGTTTAGTGATAATTTATCAGGCACCATGATCACTCAAAGCTGTGTCCTGGAGAACAAGACAGGCCAGCAGGAGCTGTGGATTGCTGGGACAACCACTCAGCCACAGCGCTGCAAAGAAGCAGAGATGCTACGACTGGAACGTAACCGTGGACAACAGGCCATGCCTTGGCCGAAGGTAATATGGCGTGCTCTGGCTCTCTTATGCTTCAGACCAAGACTTATGCTTCAGACTTATGTCCTTTAAAAAGCAATTCTGGGCTTCCCTGGTGGCGCAGTGGTTGGGACTCCACCTGCCGATGCAGGGGACACGGGTTCGAGCCCTGGTCTGGGAAGATCCCACATGCCGCGGAGCAACTGGACCCATGAGCCACAACTACTGAGCCTGCGCATCTGGAGTCTGTGCTCCGAAACAAGAGAGGCCGCGACAGTGAGAGGCCCGTGCACCGCGATGAAGAGTGGCCCCCGCTCGCCGCAACTAGAGAAAGCCCTCGCACAGAAACGAAGACCCAACACAGCCAAAAATAATAAATAAAAAAATTTTTTAAAAAGCAATTCTGCTATACTAAACATACTCATGTTGACAAACTTTTTTTCTACCCAAAAAATCACTGGTGATTACTCACCTACCATGTGAAGCATAAAAACTGTCTATTTTTCAAAATCACTAAATGCTCCTCTAAGGCACACTCCTTTCAGAAGAGGCCAAATATAACTGGGAATGCTTACTTGAGATACTATTAATGACAAGTCCTTTCAAGCTAGGATTTTATGAGCTGTCAGGTCACATGTATCACTTCTTTTTTTCCTGCTGCTTTCAGAGGCTCTAGGGATCTGAATGTTTACAGCAAAAATGTATGGAAATAACACCTGTCTTTAGCCACAGGACTTTTCATATCAAATGGAGCAATCACAAAACAGTGAGACCTTAGAATGAAAGATGTCCCTACAACCAGTTAATTTGACTTGCAGAAAATGGTTTAGTAGCCCTAGCTAAAACTCCTAGGCAGCCAGGATATTTCTGTCAGTTTCTTTATGGTACAATTTCAAACAGCATATAAAGAAGCACACTCAAAGCTTCTCTTTATTCTTTGGGGGTCTTTAATCAGACAAGTGAAATGATGGAAACATTTCTATTTCTAAGGTTCAGCAAATTGACTTAATAGCATGGACAGTCAAGACCTAAAACAAAAATCTTCAGATTAGAAACAGTCAAACATAAGGCTTCTTAAGATGATTCCCCTATGATTAAGCCTAATAAGCTCCACTGTATCACTTTCGACCTCTTTTAAAAGAGTATCCAATTCCTGCTGGGGCATGCAATGGCACTACCCTGGATAGCATCAGGTGGGAAACATGAAGAGTTTAGAGTTGATAATCTGCGAAAGAGCAGCCAGTCTTAGGATCCATAAACATTCTACTCAAAATGTAAATAGGTTTAACAGAAAAGTGAATCAATCATTTAAGTTTATATGGTGTACAGTGAAGGGGGTTCCTTGTATTGGGTTGTCTTACTGTTTAGTATATCTTTGACTGTAAAGTGCAACATTTATAATAAAAACACAAATTTCACAAAATGAAAAAAGCCTCTCTCTTCCATTAGTCTATTAAGTCTACCCTTTTACATTTTAAGAAGTTTGCCCCTGTCCTAGTTATAAGGAACAAAATGCCCTTCCTCATTCCGTTTCTAACATTCAGGGAAGGCATTTTAAAAATGCACTTAAACATTTCTTCCACCATTCCAAACTCTGAAGCCCTGAGAGAGCTGGAGTGGGAAAAAAAGAGAAAAATTAACAGGACGTGAAAGTGACAAGATACTGAATGACATCGCTTACTTTCTGCTTTTCTTGCAAAGTGCACAACTGGAAGAAAAAATAAATCTTTTCCCGGTTAACAATCTGAAAATGATTTATGAGGGTGGGGAGGCGGTGCTGGGAACTAAAACGCAAACCACGCTCTCCGCAACCGCGCACACCTGGAAGGCTCTCATTTAAAGGCTGTCTTTCCTCATCAGGCTCAGAGTTAGGGCTCCTGGGCGCCTGTCAGGCTCCATCACAATTCCAGTTACAATCAGTACTTTCCCCCGTCTTCCTGTGTCTTTTTTAGTGCACATCCACTCTCCTCCCTCCTCCCTCCTCCCAAGCGACGGCTCTACACAGACCACAATACAACTGTGTCAGGCCAACCGTTACTCACCAACACACACTTATGATTCCCCCGACTCTCAAGTCTCGGAACAAAACGCGAATTTTTCTTCCCTCTTTGAAAGGGAGGTGCTCGCGGTTTTCAGGATGGAAATTCCACCCTCCTACGACAGTGCACACTCGGGGCACTCACTCTGCTCGCGCTACCGTTTTCTTAGCCCTTTTCGGCCATTTCGGCACCGACGATCGAGCCGACAGCAAAACGGCTCTGAAAACTTACAGAAGACCGTAGTTTGGACGCGGAGAAACTGCCTGCCGGGGTAACTGTGCTGCTCCCCGGGCCGCAGCCCCATGGTCCCCGCACCCCAACTTAACCGAGGTGATGCGCCGACGCACGTCCTTTCCTTCCTGGCCTTTCCTTCCCTCGGCCCCTGGGGGTGACCCCGACTTTGGACCCCGGGGCCCACTTCCGCGGCCCGGGCGACCACCTGTCGGGGTCCTCCCGCGCGCGAAACCGGGGAGCCAGCAAAACGCAGTGAACGTCCCGGCCGCCGGGCTTTCGCTCCCGCGGAAGTTGCCCCACGCAAACTTTTCCAGCCGCCTCCCCCCAGCTTCCCCCCACCGCCGGGCTCGGGCTTAACCTGGGGCATCGGTGGTCGCGGATGCGTTCGGCCATGGGTTCCTGGGGTCTGCAGCAGACGCGCGCGCCAGGGCCAGGGCCAGGGGCCCCTCCGAAGCATCATTCCGCCCGGCGCGGCGCTCCCACCCCAGTCAGCGGGCCATCCTCCGAGCGGGACGACTGGGAGAGGGCGTTCCCGGTGAGCGCAGCCTCGCCTGGCCCCCGCCTCCCAGCGCAGCGCAGCGCGGGGCGGGCTAAAGGGAGGGTGTGTCACTCTTCTCTCCTCGTCTTCGCACGCAACTGGGCGCCAGACTGTTTTCTTTCCTCCGACCAAAATTTTAAAACGGAAGGGGGAGAGAAAGAGAGCGCGGGGGAACCGCCCTTCGCATCTCGGGTTTCCAGGGGCAGCGCGGACGCTGGGACGGCCTCGCTTCTTCCAGCGGAAGCCCCTTCTGAAATGAACGAGAGCGAGCGGGCCCCTCGCACCTTGCGGGCTGTTGATTTCAAAACTCGTAATTCTGGGTACTCAGTGCCCTTGGGGCCGTCTGCTGCCTTCCACCCCGCCAGCAGGGAGGCGCGGGCCTGAGTGGCCATCTGGAGAGAGGCAGGGTCTCTCTGAAAGTTTCCCTCCTGGACTGAGAGGAAAGGAGGGAGAGAAGCAGGTCCACCAAGGCGCCACCTCTCAGTTGGCTCAGTGCGGGCTGCGGGCTGCGCTGCTCATTGTTGAGCGCTGTGACGGTCACCCCAGACCTACTTCTGCCAGACGTTTGCGGTGACCCACCCAGAGCTCTTTGGGACGATCTCTCCCACAGTCGAATTGGCTTCTCCTTTGCAGCACGTTTTTAACTAAAGGAGCTAAGGAACAGGAACTGTCTTCTCGACAGCTGGGAAATCTAATGTTTTGTCTTGGAGACTTTTTGTTTGTGAAAACAAACACAAACCATTTAAGAGCAACCTAGTCCAACTTTCAAATAGCTTACTTACAACAGAGTTGCTAGATAAAATACAGAATGCCCAGTTAAATTTGATTTTCATATAAACAAAAAATAATATTTTTTAGCATAAGTATGTCCCAAATATTGCAGGGGTCACACTTATACTTTTCTATGAAATATTTGGGATATACTTATACTAAATTATTTATTATCTGTAATTAAATTTAGCTGGGCATCCCATATTGTTATTTGCTAAATCTGCAAGAGGCTTGAGTTAATGAGTCAAAGCTAGCAAACAGTGCAACAAGTGGCAAATCTCACCTGATGACGATCTCCTTTCTTTATTGTGTTTTTTTTTTTTTTTTTTTTTTTTTTTGTGGTACACGGGCCTCTCACTGCTGTGGCCTCTTCCGTTAAGGAGCACAGGCTTAGGACGCTCAGGCCCAGCGGGCATGGCTCACGGGCCCAGCTGCTCCGGGGCACGTGGGATCTTCCCGGTCCAGGGCACGAACCCGTGTCCCCTGCATCGGCAGGCGGATTCTCAACCACTGCACCACCAGGGAAGCCCCTCCTTTCTTTATTGAAAAAAAGATGTAAGTTTCTATGATAGCAAAACCTCTGTCACCACTTAAGGCTGATTCATATGTGTTAATGAGCATCTGTGTTTCAAAATACCGTTGCCCTGCACAGATAGTGACGCATTAAACATTAAGTCCACATGGGAAGTAATTTACCTTACCCGAGTCCTTTCCTTCTATCTGCTAGTGCTCCAAATGAAAGAGATTTGTCTACCGTGAATAAAGCTGCAATAAACATGGGGATGCAGGTATCTTTTTGAGATACTTATTTCATTTCTTTTGGATACATATCTAGTAGTAGGATTGCCGGATCTATATGGTAGTTCTCTTTTAATTTTTTGAGGAACCATTATACTGCTTTCCATAATGGCTGCACCAATTTACATTCCCACCAACAGTGTACAAGAGTTCCCTTTTCTCCTGTAGCCATAATATGGAAACAACCCAAGTGTCCATCAAAGGATGAATGGACAAAGAAAATGATATATAGATGTTGTTTATATATATAATGGGATATTATTCACCGATAAAATAGAAGGAAATCCTGCCATTTTGACGATATAGATAAACCTGAAGGACATTATGCTAAGTGAAATAAGTCAGAAAGAGAAATACTATATGATCTCTCTTATATGTGGGTGCTAAAAAAGTCAAATCCATAGAACCAGAGAGTAGAACAGTGGTTTCCAGGGGCAGGAAGGTGGGGAAAATGGGGAGATGCTGGTCAAAAAGTACAAACTTTCAGTTATAAGATGAATCAGTTCTAACAGCCTAATGTACAGCATGGTGGCTATAGTTAATAGTACTGTATTATACACTTGAAATTTGCCAAGAGAGTAGATCTTAACTGGACTAACCACACCGAAAAAAAAAAAGGTAACTCTGTGAGGTGATAGATGTGTTTATCAACTTGATTGTGTTCATTCACGATGTATACATATGTCAAACCATCGCATTGTACATTTCAATATATACACTTTTTATTTGTCAGTTAATTATACCTCAATAGAGCTGGGAGGGGGTCGAAGAAAGAAGTTTTATTTGGAGAGAAATGGAGAAGAGGAGGAGAAAATGTCCATTTTGAGCACAGAATCTGCTGCTATATCACTCTAATACTCTTTTTCCAACAGGGTTTTTGGGGGCTACATTCCCTTCAATTGCCTTTTCATAGGACAACAATTTTGTAATACTTTCTATGGAGAGAATAGAAAAGATTAATGTCTTCTCTCTAGCATGCTGATTTGTTTTTACATATCACTGAGAGTTTAGAAAAGTGTTTTTAAGCGTTAAAACTCACTATTGGTAATGTCATGTTAATTCTTATGGTTGTTCTTAAATTGGCAAAAGTTCTATCAAGTGTTTTTCATACCTGAGCTGTAACATTTGGAAGAACAGTCCACAAGTAGCTTCTGAGTCATTCATTCCAAGCATCATTTCTTTTTTGTTGTTTTTTGGGGGGGTTGTTTTTGTTTTTGTGTGTTATTTTTGTTTGCTTTTTGGGCATCATTTCTTTTTACTAGCCACACACTCTGGTCACTTGGCACTGCAGGGCACATTCATACTGCATTGCAATCTCTGGTCCTGCACTTTTGTCACAGCAGTAAGTGAGAGGAGTATTCTTGGAAGTCATTCCTACATGGGCATAGTTAACAATACTTAATAATACATGGAAATCACTGTGAGCCACATACAATTATCCCACTAAACCCGAAATAAATGTATCTCCAACTCAACTTACTTTTTGTTGGATCTTGAAAATGGCCATGGCCACTCAGCCACCTGACACAAGGGGACATGTGTCAGAGGGGTGGTTGGAGAGGAAAGAGACAGTGAGTGGTCTTAATCGATTCCAGTTAAAATATTTTACTTTTAGAAATATTACAAAAACATCTCACCAAGTGAATGCATTGCTAGGGACCAATGCCTCACCAGGTGCCTTGGGAAAGGCTTGTACAAGTGAAGACCCCTGAAAGCTTAAGCTAAATCAAATTCGCTGACACCTAAGTCATCAATACATGCTATTACTATTACTCCAAACCATTCCGTAACAACTTAGTGCCTGCCTATTTTGTAGAACTTATCACACTTTTTATTTACATTCATATCTGGCTCTCCAGCTCAATTATAAATGCAGGGGCAGGTGCTCTGTCAGAGTGCCTGGCACAAGACCTGTTTTAAATTGGAGACTCCGTCAACAATGAATAGATGAAACTATGCCAATAGACAGGAAGAGATATTGCAAGAACAACTCAAAACCAATGCGACCAAAGAAAAGTCCGGGAGCTGTGGCTCCAGATGGGAAGGATAACAATATGCAGAGAAGAAAGAGCCCTGCCAGGGCTGGAGGACAAGGATCAGAGATCTCTGTTTCACAAGAGATGGAAAACAGATCCTGCTTCCTGTTTCACAAGAGATGGAAAACAGGTACAGGAAGGGCCTTTAAAACAACCAATGTGGGCTTCCCTGGTGGCGCAGTGGTTGAGAGTCCGCCTGCCGATGCCGGGGACGCAGGTTCGTGCCCCGGTCTGGGAAGATCCCACATACAGCGGAGCGGCTGGGCCCGTGAGCCATGGCCGCTGAGCCTGCGCGTCCGGAGCCTGTGCTCCGCAACGGGAGAGGCCACAACAGTGAGAGGCCTGCGTACCCGCAAAACAAACAAACAAACAAAAAAACCCAATGTGATTCCATTTATATAAGATGTCCAGAAAGGGCAAATCTATAGAGATGGAAAGTAGAGTAGTAGTTGCCTGGGGCTGTAAGTTGGGAGTGAGGCAAACAAGCATGAGGAATCTTTTTTGGGGTGATGGAAATGTCCTAAATTGACTGGATTGTGGAGATTATTGCATGTCTGTAAATTTGCTGAAAATCATTTGTACATTTTGAGTGAAATTTGTGGTGATTATTGCATAAGTCTGTAAATTTGCTAAAAATCATTTGTACACTTTGAGTGAAATTTGTGGTATATAAATGACACCAATAAAGTTGTTTATGGTTGTTTTTTTTTTTTTCTGAAAAGGGAAAGCAGAGATTCAAATGTGAAGAGGTTCTAATACGTAAGTATATTAATGAACTAGCTCGGAGTAACTGTTCTGTCTCACCAAGATTCCCACACATTGTGGTGAAGTGTGTCGTGCACCAAAGTGATCCACGTGTGCTGAGCCACCATGCGGACAGGGCAGCCCCAGTAGTCTTTCCATCTGCGGTGTCCAGAGCTCTCTCACTCTGCTGACCCCCCAAATTACTAGAGTGTGGGTCTAGTAAAAAGAAGCGACATGTGAAATGAATGCCAAGAAGCCGGTCTGTGGCATATTCTTCCCAATATTACAGCTCACATATGAAAAACACTTGAAGAATTGACAAGACATTGCCAATAGTGAGTTGTAAAGCTGAGACACTTTTCTAAACTATAATGATATGAAACAAAACAACATGCGAGAGAAAATTCTCTTTTCTATTCTCTCTATAGAAAGTATTGCAAAATTGCTGCCCTATGGAAAGGCAGTCAAAGGGAATGTAGCCAAAAAACTGTCGGGGGGGGAAAAGTATGACAGTGATGTGAGCGGCAACTAATTTTTTAAAATGTTTTATTTTGGGGGGTTTTGTGCTTTAAAAATTTTTGTTATTTATGACTTATTTTCTCACTCTTAAATATTCATTACCACGCCAATATTGCATTCCTAATTATTATTTTTCTTAAAGACGGTCTCCCAAATTATATATAACCTCAGGCTCCACGAAACTTGGATCTGCCTCTGGGGGTCAGGCATAAGCACTTTGTTTAGTTATTATAAAAACCTTACAGGGGCTTCCATGGTGGCGCAGTGGTTGAGAATCTGCCTGCTAATGCAGGGGACACGGGTTCGAGCCCTGGTCTGGGAGGATCCCACATGCCATGGAGCAACTAGGCCCGTGAGCCACAAGTACTGAGCCTGCGCGTCTGGAGCCTGTGCTCCGCAACAAGAGAGGCCGCGGTAGTGAGAGGCCTGTGCACTGCGATGAAGAGTGGCCCCCGCTTGCCACAAGCAGAGAAAGCCCTCGCACAGAAACGAAGACCCAACACAGCAAAAATAAATAAATTAATAAACTCTTACCGCCAACATCTAAAAAAAAAAACAAAACCTTACAAATTACTGTTATTAACTCCCTATCCCAGATGAAGAAACTAGTAGGTTAAGTAAGTAACTTATCTAAGGTCATATAGTCAGAACTCAAGCCTGGAATTGTATAACTATGATGCCAAGATTTTTCAACTCCAAGACCCCAAGATAACCTTGACCTTACATTGCCTGTCTCTTCTGACATCGCTTAACCACCTGACCTTCCCATAGCCACAGCTGGGATTAGGGTGCGGTGAAGGGAGGTGAATCAATTGCAGGGTCAAATCCTTTCTTTATTTTCAATGTTGATACTCTGTTCATCATAAATTTTTTGCATTAATTTCGATTTTTAAAAATATTACATTTAAATATTATCTCAATGACTGAGTTTTTTGGTGCCCCTTTAAATTTGGTGCCCAAGACAAGTACCTCAGTTGCCTCACCCTAGTTTTAGCCTGGCATCAGATCCTTAATGAGGACATGAATATCCAGATTTGTGCTTTGACTTCTAATAAAGGTGGTCCCCAAATTTCCCCATTGACTTTCATACAACTGGCCTTTGCAGACGTTATTCACTTATGTCCTCAAACTATCATTTGAGAACGCAGTTTTTCACAGATAGGCTGACCAGTAATGATACTGGATTATCTACCATTGGTATCACTTGCCTACCATTGGCAACGGGGCTAGATTCAGTCAAGGTAGAAGGAAAGTTTATTTACGAAAAAAGTTTTATATTTATGTCACCTGGTCTTACTTGTAAAATCATCTGAATCCAGCAACTTCTCATATATCCTCCGCAGATGCCAGTAGCACTGGATTGCAGAGGTGGACTGGCTGAGGGGTCCCCTCGAGTATCCTACTTGGAGGTCCCTACGCTGATTGAATTCTAGAGGTAACTAGAGAAGAATATTCCTAGGCTTTCATTTTTAACAGAGTCATAAAGAACTTAGTACCCAAATGGAAATACATATTATTTTCAAACTCTGTAGGGAAGATTCATAATATAATGACCGTATGTCAGGCCTCAGAGGAAATCTCAAAAATATTTTTTTAACTTCCTAACATATAAGTTTATTCATGAAATTAGAAGGTAAAGCATCACTACCATTGGAATTTGAATAACACACTTATTAAAAATATTCATGGATTAAGTAGGAAATAAGTGGAATTTGAGAACTATTTTAAAACTGTATAGCAATGAGAGCACTTAATATCAAAACGTTCACTACTCAGGAAAATGTATGGACTTAAATGCATTTATTAGAAAACAAGAAAGTCTGAAAGTAAACTACGCTTACAATCTAAGAAGCTATAAAAATAGCAAAACTAAGCCTAAAGGATGTAGTGGGAAGAAAATGATAGTGGTAAAAGCAGAAAATGAATCAGACTTCCTCTACCCTTTTTTCTAAAGCAACGTCTCCCCAAAATAGTGAGTCAATAAAACCAAAAGTTGTTTTTTTTTTTTTTTAAAGGCACCAAGACTGACAAACCTGACACAAGAATGATGAAGAAAAAAGAAGGAATACATATACATAACAGAAAGGATAGAAAAACTAACCCCCAGGAATTGCTTATATCAATCAATTTAAAACTATACAAACCAAACTTGGCTCAACAAAGAGAACCTGAAGAGACCAGTAGTCATAGATTGAAACAGTGTTTAATGATCTACCTGGAAAAACGTCCCAAGCCCAGAGCTTACTGGGCCAGTTCAACCAAAACTTCCAAAATAGATAATACCTATCTTATATACCTGAACTTTAGCTAACTGATATGAATTGTTAAAAGCATCAAAACAGATGGGAAGCTATCCAATTCATTTAACAAAACTAGCATAATGCTGATATCAAAATGAAACAAGTAAACACGATAAAAGCAGGTCACAGACCAATCTTACTTATAAAGTAAATAAAACAGATCTTAAATGAAGTGTTAGCAAATGGAACCAGTAGGGTCATAAAAGAATGATCAAGTAAAAATTGATCCAAGCTGCCAGGGTCAATTCCTAAATTTCACATTCTCTTAATCCAAACACGTCCCATCTGAACTATGCTGGGGGCTGCTTTATTCATGAATTGTTCTCTTCCGCCTCCTACAGTAGGCTGTCTGGCCGTCTCCTGTTCACATCACCCCTCTGTTCAAAGCCCTTTGAAGGCATTACACCTTCGAGAATGAAACCCAAAGGCTTCACCATAGCCCACGAGGCCCTAAAAGATAAGTCTGGCCACACTACCTCCTACTCATTGTCTGTAGCCCTCACTCTGCTTTATTTTTCTTCTTAGCATTTCATCATCACCTATATTTATTTTTTATCTGTCTCCCCCAACTAGAATGCAAGCTCCATGATGGAAGGGACCTTGTCCGTTTTGTTCACTGCTCTAAACTCATCACCTAACAGAGCCTGTCACAAAGTAGGTTCTTAAATATTTCATGAATGAATGAAAGGATGAAAAATAAAACAGGACTTGTAAGTTTAAAACTTCAACCACGTTAAGAAGAACAAAATCACACATACTTCTGGTTATACGTGCACAAGGGTGTGTCAGATATTGTTCAAGGCTCTGATGATAGAGTGATGAATGAAAAAGATGAGTTTCTTGCCCACGTGGAACATAGTGGGGAAGTTAACAGAACAAGAAATTAAAGTGGAATAAATGGAAAAAGACCAGGGCCCAAGGTCCCAATTAGCGGGGAGGTCCAGGTAGGCTTGGGGTGAGGGTCAGGCTGACATCAGTGCACATGAATAACGGGAGGAGGAATGGCAGCTAGTCAAATGAAGAGGTGAGGATGTGTTTCTAGCAGAGGCTCCGGCATGTTCAAAGGCCCAGAGGCATAAGAATTCATAAGTCTCTCCTAATAAAGAGATTATCAGGTAGAAAGTTAAAACTTGATATCAAAGAAAACTTAGCATAACAATTTTGGCTCTCTGGTGAGCATCACATTTTGAAGTCTGGTGGTAGATGGATGTAATGGAAAAAGACCGCTTGCTTCTGTATATCCAGCAGTACTGGGTGGGCTGAAGCAAATATAAGTGTGGTTAACAAATGAATCCTAGGAAAAAGGGAGTTAAGGTGGCAGTAGCCAGCACTAAAACTTTTGGTCCTTCGTCTCAAGCAGGGAAGAATTTCAGTGAAGGTAGAAACTGGTAGGTACGAGGCAAACCGACACTGGTGATACGAGGGCAGAGAGCAGGCTCAACATGGGCAGAGCATTGCTACTATTACTGCTGGGCTGTGATTCTGCCAAGACGTTGACCTACATTTACTGAGTACTTACTGTATGTCAGTTGTTAATGTACAACTTTACACATTTGTTCCATATAAGTCTCACAAGACTCTTACCACAGAACTATCATCTCTAGGGACTTCCCTGGTGGTCCAGTGGTTAAGACTCCAAGCTCCCAATGCCGGGGGCTCAGGTTCAATCCCTGGTCAGGGAACTAAGATCCCACATACCACAACTAAACCCATGCACCACAACGAAGACCCAGCACAGCCTAAATAAATAAATATTTTTTAAAAATTAAAAAAAAATGATCATCTCTAGTGGGACTGTTAAGGCTCAGAAGAGTTTAGGGACTTGGCCCAGGTCACACAGCTAGCAGAGGGACTAGAGCTCAAATTGTGTTCTGTTTGGCTCTCAAACACTTCTTTCTACTGGAGGTGGTCTAATATGACATGACAGATACAGGGCTAGAATCGAGTTCTTCCTTTTCTCTCTCAAATTTGTTCACATTGCACCTCTCAGATCGTTTACCATTTTCTATTTAGCACGGTACAGGCTGTTGGTTGGCATTCTTTACCTAGTGGGAGACAGAAATCTTCATTTTTTGAAGAGTTTGAGTCATGTCATCAGTGACCCCTTCTTTTACTGGGTTACTGTAGTATTTTGTTAATTTTTTTTTTAAGCTGACATTCTTTTCTTGTTTTATTTATTTATTTATTTATGGCCACACGGTGCGGCTTGTGGGATCTTAGTTCCCCAAGCAGGGATCGAACCCGTGCCCCCTGCAGTGGAAGCATGGACTCCTAACCACTGGACCACCAGGGAATTCCCAGTGTTCCATTAATTTTGAATGTAGAAGTATTAAGAGGCAGTCTGGAAATTTCTATAGGTTCCAGATATAGTCCTCCCTACCCCATTATATGGCAGCAAATTAATTCCTATTCACAATCAGGATAAATCCCTTTCTGACTTATTGGCATAAGGAGCCCCAAGCAGTCAGCTGGTAGTCATAACTTCCAATTCAGTAGGAATGATATTGTGTCCCTCGGTGGAAGCTTGCTCCTTTGGGGAGTAAGACCCTAAAATTCTGTGAATAGGTTAAGATGGAATGCTGATCCCGTCTTGATTTTCAGGCCTGGCTATGGGAGAAAAATGCTGGTTTCGGAATCAAAGCATATGTTGCATCCTGTAGGACAGTACATCAAAAGTCACTCTGTGTCTTCACCTTTCTATCAGGCCAGCTGCTTTTGGGGGTGACAGGTCGTGGTAAGACCAGTGAATTCCCACTGCCACACTTCTTTTGCCGTGAAATGAGTTACTTGATCAGAAACATTGTGGAAATCCCATGGTAATTCTGTAAGCCCATAGATGGTGGTGTTGGCAGAAATGCTACAGGCAGGGTAGGAAAATCCATACCCAGACTGTGTGTCTATTCCACTGAGGACAAACTGCTCCATGGCGAAGGGTCCAATGTAATTAACCTGCTATCATGTGGTGCCTTGTTTCCCCAAGGAATAATGTCATATTGAGAAACCAAAGTAGGTCTCAGCTGAGGACAGGTTAGGAATACAGCAGTGCAGCCATTTCAGCCTTGGCGAGGGGATGCCCATAGTATTTAGCCCAAGCGTAGCTTCTATCCTCGCAAGTAAAGCAAATCTGTACACAGGCCATTGAGCAAATACTGGGGTGACTAAGGAAAGAGGCTGACGTTCACAGATGGCTCACCTGAATCAGGTGGGCAATTTCCACTGCAGATGCCCTGTGGTGTACGTTCACATGGAATACAAATATCTTCACAGCGTCACCCTGTGAAATCCATTCAAATACCTGTTCTCTAAACCTTTGTCACCAGTTTCCAATCCTGTTCCTTCCAAGTCCCTGGTCATTTAACTAGCCGTTAGCTACTTGCCTATGAAGCTGTGTAGGCCTATATCTCTTGGGAGTCTCATTGTCTAGACAAACGTATGGCTTGAAGTTCTGCCCACAAAGACTTCCCTTCACCACTAGACTAGTCCTACAGCAGTCCAGTTGGTGCCATAATTTTGTCTTAAAAGGAGGCTGGTTTTTTCTTCCTTCTTTAACTGATCAGAGGAAAATAGCCCATGAGGCCATGGATGTGAACTGAGGGAAGGTGGCCATGCAGCAGGAGTGGCCGTAAGAATCCGAGCCACCTGTTCATGCAGCTTGCTTCAGGACAGCTGAGGCTGGTACCTTACATCCTGTTCACATTTAGTGACAGACTGCTTCTGGGCATGTGCAATCTTATTACTCGCTTCGGGCATCCAACGTCTTGCAGTGCACAGCTCAGTAGCAGGCTAGGAGCTGTTCTCAAAGAGATAAAAGGTTTTTTTTGCAGAAGATATGGCTGTGCTCCCGAACCCTAGAGAGGTCTGTAATTTCCAGTTGAGCCCCGCATGGCATTCGCATTTGCCACAGACACTGCAGTTAGACTTGCTGGGTCAAAAGAGCCCTAGGGGCAGAGCGGTTTGCACCACAGCCTTCCTCGATGTAGAACCTTCTCTTGCTCTGACTGCACTGCAAATTGGCAGCCTTACCAGTCACTTGGTAAATGGGTCAGAGTGGCACAGTGAAATGGGGCGTATGTAGCTTCTAAGACCCCAAAAAGTCACCAAGCATTGTACGAGGTGTTGTGGAAGGTGACCTGGGGGGAGTGACTTGTCTTTCATTTTGGAGGCTATCTTGCAACATGCTCCAGACGCCTGAAGCTCCAGAAACCTGAGAGGTGGTTACACTCCTGAATTTTCATGGGGTTTATATCCACCTTCTGGCACTATTCCCATTGCATCCATCTGGTTTTTTTTCAATTTCCATCCAGCATGGTATAGTATGTTTCTTCTTTCATCCAAAAGAGACTGTTTCTTTACTTCTGTTTCCAGATCTTCAACTCATTTTATCTCTAACTTAGAATCATTTAAAACTGAATCAACAAACATTTGCTGAATGTCTATTATGTGCCAGGCATGGGTGTGGGAGGCACTTGCCTTAGTTTAAGAGAGAACATAGTTCCTGTGTTAAAGGAGAATGTCAATGATAATGCTGACAAGGGCTATGGCAGAGAAAAGTGGAAGGTGTTATGGAAACACACAGGAGGGGGAGTGGTCAGGAAAGGCTGCCAGAAAGAGGTGATCTTTAGGCTGAGTTCTAAGGATGAGTGGGGTTCAGTCAGTGAAGCCAGGAAGGGATCGAACGGGTTTCCAAGTAAGGGGAGAAGGACATGCAAAGCCTGGACATGGAGAAGGGCAGCCCCTATAGTGATGTACAATCAATCTTCTTTTACTTTCAGTTACCCTTCTGGTTCCTACCCATTCTCTATCCCACTTTGGTTCCCATTCCTTCCTAAACTATCACTCAAAAGATTGTGGTAAGTTCTATGAAGACAACTTAGGTTCACTAGATTTTGGGGAAAAACACCTTTTCAGACCCCTTATTTGCTTGGGGACATAGTACTCAGGGTCCTAATTAAATAACTCAGCTTTGGGCTTCCCTGGTGGTGCAGTGGTTGAGAGTCCGCCTGCCGATGCAGGGGACACGGGTTCGTGCCCCGGTCCTGGAGGATCCCACATGCCGCGGAGCGGCTGGGCCCGTGAGCCATGGCCGCTGAGCCTGTGCATCCGGAGCCTGTGCTCCACAACCGGAGAGGCCACAGCAGTGAGAGGCCCGCGTACCGCAAAAAAAAAAAAAAAACAACTCAGCTTTAAGCTTTGACCTTTCTTGCTTAAACATCTTATTCCTTCATCTCTCCGTCTCCCTGTTATTCTTGACTCTGCAAATAATTACCTATCAGTTTCTGATAATAAGAGTTAGTCTAGAGGCACAGTATCCTTCATTCTAGTAAAATCACTCAGGTTTCAATAGGACGCACATATTAATAGGTCTTTCCTATTGTTACTATGCAAGTCATAAAACATTAAGTCCCAAAAGAGCAGGATTTGAAAGAAATTGGAATATAGAAAAAATTCCATAAAAACGTCATTAAATATGGGACAGGCTTTCCAAACTAGTACAGTGTTTTACAGCTTTCCCAAGGGTCATTCTGAAATGACTCCACTGTAAGAAAGGCTAATAAGTTTTCCACTAAATTAACTTAACGTGTTTCTATTACGTAGCTATACAAGGACAGGAGCTTGGGGATATGTGAGTTGGGAGACAAGAAGTACTAAAAAGACTCAAGGTAAAATCCCTGACCTAAAGCAAATTTCAATGTAATAAAGAATTGAGAGAAACATATACAAATTGCTTTTTATTTATTTCTAAAGAGAATAGGCTTAACCATGATTTAATATTATAAAGCCATAGCCTATTAACTTTAAAAGAACCTAATAATTATATTTACAAATTACTTAAACTAGCACACATGTACCAGCCACATCATCAATAAAGTGTTACAAGCAAGGAAGAGGGGCTTCCTGGTGGTGCAGTGGATAAGACGCCACGCTCCCAGTGCAAGGGGCCCAGGTACGATCCCTTGTCGGGTAACTAGATCCCACATGCATGCCACAACTAAGGAGCCCACGTGCTGCAACTAAGACCGGATGCAGCCAAATAAATAAATAATATATATATTTTTAGAAAGTGAGTGTATAAGCAAGGTAGAAGGGTAGGTTATACATATTTCTGTTTTAACGATGAGAGTATAATCATTTTACGTCTACCAAAAAGTATATTTCAGAATCTAGTTTTAGACAATTATAGTGTAAAAATAAGCATACACATCACTACACCCTAATCAAATTATCAACAAATTAATTGGCTATTGAGCGAAAATAATAGGTACCTGAAAAACAAGAATAGTCACTTGACTAAAACCATGAACATGTCTGAGCAGTGATGATGCACTCATAAAAACTGACTGATCACCAGCTGTAGGGTAGTTTCTGTCCGTTGTCTGACAGACTGTCTGTGGCATAGCACCTGTCGCTGGAGGAGGCCATCAAAAAGACGTGACTGCCAGTTGACCCTGGCACCTGGAGGCTCCCCACCTGCTCCCCTAGCCTTGGATGCTGTATTCTGCTTGCTTTCCCTGCTCCCAGCAGCTGCTCCAAGGATCCAGTCTTGAAACACAAATACAGTGTTGAGGCTCCCTGGACTGTGTACGTGACTGAAGCCAGTTAAGGTCTCTATATAAACTTTTAAGATTCTGGCAGGTAGGTGTGGAGTCCTACTGGTTTTGTGGCCGCCCGAGACAAGCCTTGTAAGTAAGTTCCCTTGCTTATTAAAACTTCCACCTACCAATCTGGCGTGGCTGCCTCTTTCTTCGGCCTCTCCCTACCCTCTGCATATGTGGAGGCATGTTTCAGATTTCACCCAAGAAGCTCCCGAGGAGGTGGCAACCGAATTATCTGTATACACGCACTTCAGGGAGTTTTTGCAAAATTACAAACTTGCACAGGAACCAGGTTTCTTAGGAGAACAGAAGTAGAGTGTCAAGTAATCTTTAATAAAACAGTGATTTTCATTTGTGACTACCAATTTAGCAATCTGTAACAACTCATTTAGTGGGTTACTGGTAAGCAATGCTTTTTGGCCCCCAAATTGACATGAAAATCTACAAAACTGTTTATCGTTTACTAATGGGAACTAAAGAAAGGGCTTTCATTTTTGGATCAGCTCATGACCCATGAGAAGGCAATGCGTTAACAGCCTCTGTGTCTCCTAATCGAGGCTAACTTCTCTGCTGCTCATAGGTATTACAAGAAGGCAGGAGGAAGAGGATACCCAAGTTTTTGGTTGATGCAGATTCCATCTCTGAGTTTAGAGATAAAAGATGAGTGATTTGGGCTTCCCTGGAGGCGCAGTGACTGAGAGTCCGTCTGCCGATGCAGGGGACACGGGTTCGTGCCCCGGCCCGGGAAGATCCCACATGCCGTGGAGCGGCTGGCCCGTGAGCCATGGCCGCTGAGCCTGCACGTCCGGAGCCTGTGCTCCACAACGGGAGAGGCCGCAGCGGTGAGAGGCCCGCGTACCGCAAAAAAAAAAAAAAAAGATGAGTGATTCATAAAATATCTACCTACCATTTTTATTTTTCAGGATGTCTCTGTTTCATGTGCCAAAGAATAAGGTTTTGTTTTTTTTTAAATCTTAAACTGTCTTCTTTCAGTGATTAGCAATTCCACCTAAATAATATCTTCAGTGTTGTTTTCAGCTTCGTTAGTTTTCATCGTCTTTTGGCCTTTAAAAGTATTTTTAGTGTCTTCAAATGTTACTTTGAATAGAGGACTCATAGTTTTCTTAACAACACTTTGCTAATATGTGCATTTCATAGCCTCGTGGGTTGACTACAACAGATTCAAGCTATAAATGGCTTTCAAACAGGTTTTAGCACACAAATATACATTAATGTATAAATAAAAAATAGAATTCTTTTTCCATCAATGCTCTTGATTTGTGCTATGGATATATTCTTTAAGAGCAGTATGTAAACTATAAACCAAATTGTATGTTCCTATTAAACAACGGTTCTAGTAAGGGATTAGGAGATTTTCACATCACCTGGGATACTCTTAAACTGCCGACTTTAATGACAGTTTCAATTAGTTGAAAAGGGGCTCAGAGAACTCCTGGTAAGCATGCCCCTTCCTCTCGTCAACTTCCCGCCTCACAAAACAAATGGCCAGAGACTTGCTGCCCAGGAGGTGACGAGGATGGTTACCTGTATACTCCCCACAAGGATCGATCCCCTCAGGCCGATGTTCTTGCTGATGTCAGTCTTCACATTCTCTAACTGAAGTCTGGCCGTCTTCAGAGGACAAAGCCTTGCAAGGTGGCTGTTTCTGATCTCAAACCCGAGGTGGGCATCCCTCTGCTCCTCATTTGTAGACATCCAGATTAAACTTCCCTCAAATCTCAATTCCAAGCATCCCATATCCTGACCACCACTTCTTATCCTTCCAGCTCATTCCCTCTGGTATCCATACCCTAACAGCTCTCTGACCTCAACAGGACCTCCAAACTACTAAGCCCATGACCTTTTTCTATCCATCACTCAGTATGTGCCCCTTTCACTTAAATGACACAGTATCTTCCTTGTATACATCCTCAATTCCCTTGCTCTTCTGTTCCAACTTAAATCCAACTTTCCACCAGGTAGTGAATGTGGCTAGAAGGAAGAGGCATGCTAACTGGGTTCACTTGAAGTTCATGGCTCACATTGCAAGAAGGGCCCTCGGTGCTGCTTGACTGGTCAGTCGCATCTCTCACTCTCCTAGGCGACTATTTCTTGGAATCTCACACTCTTTCCCCTTTCGCAGCTGATAACTCCAATTGCTTCTTTTATAGGGAAAATCAGAGTGATCAGAAGCTAACTTCCACATTCACTCATTGCAAAGGTCCCCCCGGGACGGTTTCTTCCAGACAGCCACATGGCTTTAGGGCTCTGCTCAACTGTCACCTTTTCGGAAGGGCCTTCCCTAGTTACTATCAAAACCAGCATTCTTTTTTTTTTTTTTTAAGACAGTCATGTTTAATTACCTCACAACTGAAGCTGCCTTTGGGGCCAAGGGACAGGCTGTGAACCCAACACTCGAGCTGCACTCTAACCCTAGGTTTAGTCAACACGATTCTTTTCTCTACACAACAAGGTACAAACACAATATTATCTAAAATGCTACAAAGTTACAAAACTCCAAACAGAAAACGTATAGTACTGACTGTACAATAAAAGCCAAAAAAACAATGTACACGTTGCCAAGGTAACCTGCACGACCCACCATGTATACCAACACAACGCGGCGGGGGTCGGGGGGGGGGGGGTGTTCTGTGATGACCCGACAGACTCTCAAGTTACGAGTTTCAGAGAGAAAGGGAGACATGGGTGTGTGTGTGTGTGTGTGTGTGTGTGTGTGTGTGTGTGTGTACAACATAAGTACACGTGAAAAGAACCATTTTGGGTATTTGGCCCTAGAGGTCAGAAAAGGACTCATGCAGGGGAGCACGGCCAGGCTAACAAGAACGGCAGTTGCGTAAAAGCACACTTTTCCCGTGGGACCCTGCAGGCCACCAGATGGGCCCCAGGTCATCTGTGGAATGGGAAAACATGCTCCCAGGCTGGGGCTGTACCACCTCCTGGAGCCCCCTACTCCTCCCTGCGGCTCTGCCACTAAACTGCCTGTCAGGAACTAGAAATGCGTAAGCTTTAGCCAGAAGACTGGAGGGCATCTTTATAAGCACGCCCCCAAACCAATAACGCTCCTGCAGCCGGAACTCTGCCGCCAGGGGAAACGTGGCAATTACTGCCTTCACCTTCGAGGCCTGCCCGGGTAAGGGATTTCTTTCCAACCGATCCTCCTTCGTCTAGAAAAGTGACAAAAGTGAGTTGGCGGGAATACAAGTCACAGGGCAGAGCTTCGGTGGCCCTGCGCACCGGGAGGAGTTGAAGCTGGAGCAGCTCCTGGGACTGCGGCGGCTGGGGGACCTGAGCCGAGGGGGACGCGACCTTCTCCTCCTCCGTGGGGGGGGGGGGGGGGGGGCCTGCACCACATGGGAGGCGGTGGCGGCACTCTCCTTCCTGGGAGGGCTGAATCGCCTGGGGGGTGGCCGAGGCCAGGGGGCCAGCACAGCAGCGGCAGTGATCTGCTGGCCATCGATGTGTCCTCCGTCCGCGTGCTTCAGCACCTTCTCAGCTCCATCTGGATTCTCACACTCCACATATGCGTAGCCTGTAGACAGATGGGGGTGCATCCTTTCTACAGGCACGTCAATCATTTTAATTTTCCCGTAGGTGGAGAATATCTCCATATGATCCTCGGTCACATTCCTGGTGAGCCTTCCAGCGTGCACTTTGGTGGGTTTAGGGGAAGGGCTCCGCCGTTTCCTTTCCTTTTCATCTCTTTTGGGTGGTTTGGATTTGGAGCGGGAACGCCGCCTGCTGTCATGCCTGCGCCGAGAAGGGCTCGGAGAGCCAGGGGAGCTGCTGGAACTTCCGGAGTGGCTCGAGGCTGAAGAGGAGCTGCAGCCGCTGCTGGAGCCCGTGCTAAAACCAGCATTCTGGATTCCTTATCTGGCTTCATTTTTCTCCGTTACATTCACCACACCCGACATGTAAACGTACTGTCTTTCCCCCAGTCCTCCACAAGCTCACTCTGCAGTGTAAGCTCTGTGAAAGCAGGGATTTTATGTGTTTTGGGCCTAGAACAGTATCTAGCAAGGATTAGTACTTATAAATACTTATTAACTGAGGAACAAACTATCCAAAGACAAAACATTTCATCTTTCTTAAAGCAGAAACACGATACTTTGCGTTGTAAAATTACAGTACTCGGTTGCCCTTGGAGTACTGCAGTCGATCCTCGCGGCCCACAAGAGTCCCCTCCCGGATGCAGCACGGTGTGGGGACGGCTGGGAAAAGGTGGTGGGTGTGCAGAGCATCTGACGTCTACTATTGGCTCGGCCGCTAATTAGTAACGTCATCCGGGGTGAGTCATTTAACCTCTCATTTCTAGCAGGGAATGCGAGAGAGTACTTTTATTTTTATCCAAAGAAAAGAGGTCCACCAAACACAAACCGGTAGAAATCACTCACCACGCACATCGAGAGCCTTTTTCCTTCCAAAGTTCATCAATGGGACTTTCACAGTGTTTATAATAAAATTTTATTTACAAGCTAATGGATCATGAACAGTTTTTATATAGTAAATAAGCTGTTAGTAAATGAGTTTTTTTTTTCCATCAGAATAAAATCACTCTCAAAGTTCAAGATGGTAATCTTAAAGTCAATTCAACAGGATAGTCACAACGTTATAAAAATTTTCTTGCTATGCATGTGCAGGAAAAAAATGCCTAATTTAACCAAGAAAAACAAATTAAGGTTATGATTAGTCAATAATCATATGTGTTTTGAAAGTAGTGGTTTTTTAGAATACAAACAGAATAAGTACTTGATAATGTCCACAAATTAATGAAAACATATTCACATATATTACCTAGTGAAATGCGGTATCACTGCATTTCCCCAAGCAGTAAATTCAATACATCCTATATGTAAAAATACCACCAACACTCCCCGACCACAAACACACAAACACCAAGCCGTATTGTCAAGCAAAATATTTTTAATTAGTAGGCTGATCATAAATAAATCCACATAAAAGATTTAACAGAATTACAAAGAGTTTTGTGTTTCTTTTGTGGACTCAATTCGTAATATGCGTTAGTCAACCTCATTCTCTAACTGCCACCAAAAGAGTTGTCATCCAACAATGCAGCACAGTTTAAGCAATTCATATTCTGTAGTTACATTTTTACATTTTCTTTACAAATGTAACATTTATGTACATTATATATATATTGTTTTCTATAGTTCATGTACTGAAACTCTATTGTTTTTACAGGGAAAATACTGAATTCATTTAATGAATATGAATCATTCCTTGTTAAAAAGTAATTCATAGAAACAACACGGTACCACGGCCTTTTGGCATCTCTTGTCAGAGTTCAAGTCCAGAAATGTTATATTAATTATAAGAAAAGGGAATTTATCTAATATTACATTATGACATATCATCCCACGTAACTACGTAAGTTTGCCGGCTTGCAATGAACAGAGCACTGTACTGCTGCACTACTGCAAATGTGTGGAAACCAATTCAAAATATACTTCGCGAAACAGCATCATCTTTACCATTAATTTAGGATGAAGAAAATCTGTCAGGTTATTTCTTCCTCTTTACCTTTTGCCAAAGCCTCAGACCAGGTGCTATGCTACACATTGTCTCTTGTAACAACAAATGCCTACATTTCAACTCTCCTATGTGCTTCTCTGACAGATTACACTTTACCTAGGTTATAGACCATTTTCTTCTTATTCAATTTTATTCCACTTCACTTACAAATCTGCTGCTGAATGTGAAGCAAAAATTCATAGTAAGAGAATGCGGCTTCTGTCCGGTCTTCAATCAAATGTTGAAAAAATTCTGTTTTGGCAGGACTCTCATCTCTGAAGAAGAAAAAGGGGTTTTTATCTATAATGCATACTATTAAAAAGAATACTTATACATCAAAAAAAATGACTAATTCATAGGAACTTGAAAATGAATAGGGGATGTTAATCAAGTAATAGCATTCTACCACTGGAAGGTATTTTGATATTATTATTTAAAATTTGCTTTTGAAGACAAACAATTTCACAAAGACTGGACAGGATAAGACAATTTCATAATTACGTTATAGAAGTACTTACTTTACCACGTGAAGAATTGGGTTTAATGGTCTGTTGTCTCTAAGCCAGGTTATAAAGGATCTAGCTCTTTCTGATGAAAGGGTGTCTAGCTCTGGAAGATGTGTCTGGTAAAAAATGTAATTAGGAGATTATTTCCTTTCTCAGAGACTTAGGCAGTGTTAGGACTCAATCATGACTGCCACTATCACCAACCAACTGCCAGCACTCGACCCCCAGCCCAAACAGCAGCAACCAAACACGTGAAATTTACACTGTCGATACATCTGGTTATGTTTTTCTAAGTCACAGATACACGTACTGATAAGTATGTGACTGACATTTTACCTGAATACTATACTTTTTTCCAGACAAGTCAATAAAACATACACAATGATTAGTATCTCACATATATTGTTACACTTTGTATGTTTCTTCTAAAGGAAGTATTCAAGAGAAGGGGGCTATCACTAAGCTCCAATTTCACTTATAAACAACTATACATTATACCCTATTCTAATAATAGGCATTCTTAGGGAATTTTATGTTTTCTTTAGTTCTTAAAATTTAAGGGCAAGGAATTTTAAAGAATAGTGTGAATGTGTAAATATATTTAAACACTATATGCAAGACTATTTTAGATACCTAAAAAGTCTATTCTTTGCGCATTATTCTCTCTTCAGGTTGTATTCTTTTTAACAGATGCATAGATATTATTTATTTAATGCTACAAGTATATGTGTACATATAAATACTTCCATGAATATACCTATAGGATATATTCTTAGGAGTAAATAATTTACTGTTTTCTACACTGTGTGATTTTAATTTGAACAGATATTGTCAAACGATCCTCCAAAAGACTGTGTAAATGTAGAGTCCAATCAATAGTATTTGACAGGCCTGTTGACCTATTCCCTCTGCATTACTGCCTGTTATCAAATTTAAAAAAATTTTACCAGCTGGCAAAAATCTGATAAATGAAAGAAATGCTACACTGTTATTTTGTTTTCTTAATTACAAATGAAGTTGAACACTGTTTCATATGGCCACTACTGTATCTTCTGCCCATGAATTACCTGTTCAAATCATTCCTCATTTTTCTTTTCTTATTTGAGGGAGTGTGGGTGTCCTTTTCTTAAAGATTTGTAAGAGAACTTCTTATCCTAGAGAAATAAGCCCCTTCCCAGTCATATGAGTTACCGATAATCTTCTGATTTGGTTGTCTTTTGGCTTTATTTATTTTACCAGATAGAAATGTTTTATTTTTATGCTCTCAGATTCTTTAACCTTTTCTACCACTGACTTACAAAGGCCTTACCCATTTTAATATAATAAATATTATTTTTCTAATATTCCATTTTTTCAGTGATTTGAAATGCAATCTTTACCGCATTCTATTTTTCATGAATTAGATCCATTTCTGTACTCTGTTCTGTTCCACTGATATGTTTATTGTGCCAGTATTACAGTGCATAGATACAGCTATAAAATAAAGTTTACTATTTTATTTAGCAGGACCTGTTTTTCACATGATTTCCCCGTTGCTGATAGTATTCTCTCTTTTCAAACTTTTCCTTATTATCCTCATTTGTTGAGTCTTAGAAATGAACTCTGGGATTAATGTGTCAAATTAAAAAAAATAAATCAAACAGCAAATGTGGTAAGAATCACATTGACTTTATATTCATTTAGGAGAAAGGATATATTTACAATAAGGTAGGCCTTTTCCATTAAGTATAGAGAACTGCTTTCAGAATCATATTTCTTTGGTACTAACACACATACAGTAAAGGCCTACTGAAGAAATTATGTTTATTATCAGCAAAATAATTTCAATTAGAGAAGTTAAAGCTGTTGGAAAACAGTCTGGCAGTTGCTCAAAAAGTTAAACTTAGAGTTTACCATATGACCCGGCAATTCCACTCCTAGTTACATACCCAAGAAAGCTTGAAAACAGATGTTCACACAAACACTTCTACATGAACTGTTCATGGCAGCACTATTCACAACAGCCCCAGAGTAGAAATAACCTAAATGCCCATGAACAGATTACTGGATAAACAGAATGTGGTATATTCATACAATGGACTATTATTTAGTCATAAAAAAGAATGAACTACGGATACATACTACAACATGGATGAACCTTGAAAATACTGTGAGAAGTAAAAGAAGTCAAACACAAAAGGCTGCATATTGTGTGATTGCATGTACTGTATATGAATTGTCCAGAACAGGCAAATCCGTAGAGATAGAAAGTAAACTAGTGGTTGCCACGGGAAAACAGAAAGGAAGAACTGGGATTAGGAACCAAGATGGCAGAGTAGAAGGACGTGCTCTCACTCCCTCTTGCGAGAACACCAGAATCACAACTAGCTGCTGGACAATCATCGACAGGAAGACACGGGAACTCACCAAAAAAGGTACCCCACATCCAAAGACAAAGGAGACGCCACAGTGAGATGGTAGGAAGGGTGCAATCACAGTAAAATCAAATCCCATAACTGCTGGGTGGGTGACTCACAGACTGGAGAACACTCATACCACAAAAGTCCACCCACTGGAGTGAAGGTTCTGAGCCCCACGTCAGGCTTCCCAACCTGGGGTCCGGCAACGGGAGGAGAAATTCCTAGAGAATCAGACTTTGAAGGCTAGTGGGATTTGATTGCAGGACTTCAACAGGACTGGGGGAAATAGACACCACTCTTGGAGGGCACACAGAAAGTACTGTGTGCATCGGGACCCAGGGGAAGGAGCAGTGACCCCAGGGGAGACTGAACCAGACCTACCTGCTAGTGTTGGAGGGTCTCCTGCAGAGGCGGGGGGTGGCTGTGGCTAACCATGGAGACAAGGACACCGGCAGCAGAAGTTCTGGGAAGTACTCCTTGGCGTGAGCCCTCCCAGAGTCTGCCATTAGCCCCACCAAAGAGCCCAGGTAGGCTCCAGTGTTGGGTTGCCCCAGGCCAAATAACCAATAGGGAGGGAACCCAGCCCCACCCATCAGCAGTCAAGTGGATTAAAGTTTTACTGAGCTCTGCCCACCAGAGCAACAGTCAGCTCTACCCACCACCCATCCCTCCCATCAAGCCTCTTAGACAGCCTCATCCACGAGAGGGCAGACAGCAGGAGCAAGAAGAACTACAATCCTGCAGCCTGTGGAACAAAACCTACATTCACAGAAAGGTAGACAAGATGAAAAGGCAGAGGGCTATGTACCACATGAAGGAACAAGAAAAAACCCCAGAAAAACAACTAAATGAAGTGGAGATAGGCAACCTTCCAGAAAAAGAATTCAGAATAATGATAGTGAAGATGATCCAGGACCTCGGAAAAAGAATGGAGGCAAAGATCGAGAAGATGCAAGAAATGTTGCATCTAGAAGACCTAGAAGAATTAAAGAACAAACAAACAGAGATGAACAATACAATAACTGAAATTAAAACTACACTAGAAGAAATCAATAGCAGAATAACTGAGGCAGAAGAACGGATAAGTGACCTGGAAGACAGAATGGTGGAATTCACTGCTGTGGAACAGAATAAAGAAAAATGAATGAAAAGAAATGAAAACAGCCTAAGAGACCTCTGGGACAAAATTAAATGCAACATTCGCATTATAGGGGTCCCAGAAGGAGAAGAGACAGAGAAAGGACCCGAGAAAATATTTGAAGAGATTATAGTCAAAAACTTCCCTAACATGGGAAAGGAAACAGCCATCTAAGTCCAGGAAGCGCAGAGAGTCCCATACAGGATAAACCCAAGGAGAAGCACACAGAGACACACAGTAATCAACTTGGTAAAAATTACAGACACAGAAAAATTACTGAAAGCAGCAAGGGAAAAACGACAAATAACATACAAGGGAAATCCCATAAGGTTAACAGCCGATTTCACAGCACAAACTCTACAAGCAAGAATGGAGTGGCATGATACACTTAAAGTGATGCAAAGGAAGAAACTACAACAAAGATTACTCTACCCAGCAAGGATCTCATTCAGATTCGATGGGGAAATCAAAAGATTTACAGACAAGAAAAGCTAAGAGAATTCAGCACCACCAAACCAGCTCTACAACAAATGCTAAAGGAACTTCTCTAAGTGGGAGACACAGAGAAGAAAGAACCTACAAAAACAAACCCAAAACAATTAAGAAAATGGTCATAGGAACATACACATCAATAATTACCTTAAACATGAATGGATTAAATGCTCCAACCAAAAGACACAGGCTTGCTGAATGGATACAAAAACAATCTATATGCTGTCTACAAGAGACCCACTTCAGATCTAGGGACACATACAGACTGAAAGTGAGGGGTTGGAAAAAGATATTCCATGCAAATGGAAATCAAAAGAAAGCTGGAGTAGCAGTACTCATATCAGATAAAATAGACTTTAAAATAAAGAATGTTACAAGAGACAACGAAGGACACTACATAATGATCAAGGGATCAATCCAAGAAGAAGATATAACAATTATAAATATATATGCACCCAACATAGGAGCACCTCAATACGTAAGGCAACTGCTAACAGTTATAAAAGAGGAAATCGACAGTAACACAATAATAGTGGGGGACTTTAACACCTCACTTACACCAATGGACAGATCATCCAAAATGAAAATAAATAAGGAAACAGAAGCTTTAAATGACACAGTAGACCAGATAGATTTAATTGATATTTATAGGACATTCCATCCAAAAACAGCAGATTACACTTTCTTCTCAAGTGTGCACGGAACATTCTCCAGGATAGATCACATCTTGGGTTAGAAATCAAGCCACAGTAAATTTAAGAATACTGAAATCATATCAGGCATCTTTTCTGACCACAACGCTATGAGACTAGAAATGAATTACAGGGAAAAAAACGTAAAAAAACAAACACATGGAGGCTAAACAACATGTTACTAAATAACCAGGAGATCACTGAATACATCAAAGAGGAAATCAAAAAATACCTAGAGACAAATGAAAATGAAAACACGACAATCCAAAACCTATGGGATGCAGCAAAAGCATTTCTAAGAGGGAAGTTTATAGCTATTCAAGCCTACCTCAAGAAACAAGAAAAATCTCAAATAAACAATCTAACCTTACACCTAAAGGAAATAGAGAAAGAAGAACAAACAAAACCCGAAGTTAGCAGAAGGAAAGAAATCATAAATATCAGAGCAGAAATAAATGTAACAGAAACAAAGAAAACAATAGCAAAGATCAATAAAACTAAAAGCTGGTTCTTTGAGAAGATAAATAAAATTGATAAACCATTAGCCAGATTCATCAAGAAAAAGAGGGAGAGGACTCAAATCAATAAAATTAGAAATGAAAAAGTTACAACAGACACCGCAGAAATACAAAGCATCCTAAGAGACTACGACAAGCAATTCCATGCCAATAAAATGGACAACCTGGAAGAAATGGACAAATTCTTAGAAAGGTATAACCTTCCAAGACTGAACCAGGAAGAAATAGAAAATATGAACACACCAATCACAAGTAATGAAATTGAAACTGTGATTAAGAACCTTCTAACAAACAGAAGTCCAGGACCAGATGGCTTCACAGGTGAATTCTATCAAACACTTAGAGAAGAGCTAACACCTATCCTTCTCAAACTCTTCCAAAAAATTCCAGAGGAAGGAACACTCCCAAACTCATTCTATGAGGCCACCATCACCCTGATACCAAAAGTAGACAAAGATACTACAAAAAAAGAAAATTACAGACCAATATCACTGATGATTATAGATGCAAAAATCCTCAACAAAAACCTAGCAAACAGAATCCAACAACACATTAAAAGGACCATACACCATGATCAAGTAGGATTTATTCCAGGGATGCAAGGATTCTTCTATATACATAAATCAATCAATGTGATACACCATATTAACAAATTGAAGAATAAAAACCATATGATCATTCAACAGATGCAGATAAAGCTTTCGACACAATTCAACACCCATTTATGATAAAAACTCTTCAGAAAGTGGGCAGAGAGGGAACCTACCTCAACATAATAAAGGCCATATATGACAAACCCACAGCAAACATCATTCTCAATGGTGAAAAACTGAAAGCATTTCCTCTAAGATCAGGAACAAGACAAGGATTGTCCCCTCTTACCACTATGTAGTATTCAACATAGTTTTGGAAGTCCTAGCCTTGGTAATCAGAGAAGAAAAAGAAATAAAAGGAATACAAATTGGAAAAGAAGAAGTAAAACTGTCACTGTTTGCAGATGACATGATACTATACATAGAGAATCCTAAAGATGCCACCAGAAAACCACTAGAGCTAATCAGTGAAATTGGTAAAGTTGCAGGATACAAGATTAATGCACAGAAATCTCTTGCATTCCTATACACTAATGATGAAAAATCTGAAAGAGAAATTAAAGAAACACTCCCATTTATCATTGCAACAAAAAGATAAAATACCTAGGAATAAAACTACCTAGGGAGACAAAAGACCTGTACGCAGAAAACTATAAGACACTGATGAAAGAAATTAAAGATGATACCAACAGATGGAGAGATATACCATGTTCTTGGATTGGAAGAATCAATATTGTGAAAATGACTATACTACCCAAAGCAATCTACAGAATCTATGCAATCCCTATCAAAGTACCAGTGGTATTTTATATGGGACTAGAACAAAAAATCTTAAAATTTGTATGGAGACATAAAACACTCTGAAGAGCCAAAGCAGTCTTGAGGGAAAAAAATGGAGCTGGAGGAATCAGGCTCCCTGACTTCAAACTACACTACAAAGCTACAGTAATCAAGACAATATGGTACTGGCACAAAAACAGGAACATAGATCAATGGAACAAGATAGAAAGCCCAGAGAGAAACCCACGCTCCTATGGACAACTAACCTATGACAAAGGAGGCAAGGATATACAATGGAGAAAAGACAGTCTCTTCAATTAGTGGTGCTGGGAAAACTGGAGAGCCACATGTAAAAGAATGAAATTAGAACACTCCCTAACACCATACACAAAAATAAACTCAAAATGGATTAGGGACTTAAATGTAAAACTCTTAGAGGAAAACACAGGAAGAACACTCTGACATAAATCACAGCAAGATCTTTTTTGATCCACCTCCTAGAGTAATGGAAATAAAAACAAAAATAAACAAATGCCACCTAATGAAACTTAAAAGCTTTTGCACAGCAAAGGAAACCATAAACAAGATGAAAAGACTACTCTTAGGAGAAAATATTTGCAAACGAATCAACAAAGGATTGATCCCCAAAATATATAAACAGCTCATGTAGCTCAATATTAAAAAAAAAACAATCTAATCCAAAAATGGGCAGAAGACCTAAACAGACATTTCTCCAAAGAAGACATACAGATAGCCAAGAAGCACATGAAAAGCTGCTCAAGATCACTAACTATTAGAGAAATGCAAATCAAAACTACAATGAGATATCACCTCACACCAGGCAGAATGGGCATCTTCAGAAAATCTACAAACAACAAATGCTGGAAAGGGTGTGGAGAAAAGGGAACCCTCTTGCACTGTTGGTGGGAATGTAAATTGATACAGCCACTATGGAGAACAGTATGGAGGTTCCTTAAAAATCTGAAAAGAGAATTACCATATGACCCAGCAATCCCACTACTGGGCATATACCCAGAGAAAACCATAATTCAAAAAGACACATGAAACCCAATGTTCATTGCAGCACTATTTACAATAGCCAGGTCATGGAAGAAACCTAAATGCCCATTAACAGATGAATGGATAAAGAAGATGTGGTACATATATACCACGGAATATTAGTCATAAGAAGGAACGAAATTGGGTCATTTGTAGAGATGTGGATGGATCTAGAGACTGTCAAACAGAGTAAAGTAAGTCAGAAAGAGAAAAACAAATATCGTATATTAACACATGTATGTGGAATCTAGAAAAATGGTACAGATGAACCGGTTTGCAGGGCAGAAGTTGAGACACAGATGTAGAGAACAATCGTATGGACACCAAGTGGGAAAGTGGCGGGGTGGTGGTGGTGGTGGTGGTGGTGGTGGTATGAATTGGGCGATTGGGATGGACATGTATACACTGATGTGTATAAAATTGATGACTAATAAGAACCTGCTGTATAAAAAAATAAATAAAATTAAATTAAAAAAAAAGAAAGGATAACTGGGGGATATAGGTTTCTTTTTGAGGTGAATGCTCTGAAATTAGATACTGGAAATCGTTGTAAACATTGTGAATATACTAAAAACTAATGCCCTGTACACTTTAAAATGGTTAAAATGTGACTCATGGGAATTTTATCTCACAGAACAAATTTTAAACAAGTACACAAAATCCACTGACCATTTTCTGTGGTATTGATGCAAAATTCGGATACCCGAGCACATCCTCTATAAAGTTACTGTCACAGCTTTTTCCAATCCAAATGTAAAAAACCTAAAAATAACAATAACAAAATATTAAAACTCCCTAATCAGAAACCCAGTATAGCTACTTTTCTCAAAATTATCAAGCATAAAAGAGGCAAAGTATACTAACTCAAATCAAGTAGGAACAAACATGAAAGTAAAAAAGGAAACCTGTAACTGGCACATTTGGAATCTACATTCAGGAATCTAGAGTGGTTCATATCTTCTCTGCTTAAATGTCAAGGCTTCTCATAAAATATATTTTATTGCTTTCCTTACCTTTTTCCCAACAGGAATGTAATGCTTCAACCAGGATAACTGACTTTCTCTATATCCTACCCACTAGTTCCATCATTTCAATTACTGTCTCTGGACAGTAACTAATGCCTTCCACCCCTACCCTATTCCTGCCCCACCCCATACTGTGGCTATCAGAATCCCTTTCCTGCTCACAAGGCATCATTTATGAAGCCATCTTGCCCATTCTGACACGCTTCACCACCACCCTGTCCAATGACGTCTCCTGAACTCCTAATTATTAATGGCATTTCAGACAACGGATCAAGTTAAACTAGATAAATTCTTGAGATCCCTTTGAATTTTATGATTCTTGATGGTAAAATCGTTGAAGACAGGAATTTATCTCTTTACTTCTCTTAAATAAATTGACCACCTGTGCCAGTTACCAATTTACTGCCTTTGAGTTCCTAATCCACCTTTCATTGCCTGATCTGTGATAACAGAGCTGGACCCTCTAAGTGTTTCTCCTTTTGCCAGCTGGAAGTGTTAAGCTTTTGTCAGTAGTGGGTGCTTACAGAGCCACAGTCCATAAGGAAAGCACCGTCTCGTGTCAGTTTCTCTGCAGACAATTTCTGAAGAGGTGGCTGAGGTACCACTCTGTCATTAACATGTATTGCACCCTGAAAAGAAAAAGATGGAATGTGAATGTACTTACATTACTATTATTACAGGCTGGAAGCTAATGGCCACTAGCTCTTTATGAAATACTGAAAAATGATACTTGAGAACTTTGTAGGATGCAAAAAATTACAGCTGACCTTTGAACAACATGGGTTTGAACTACATGGGTCCACCTATATGCAGTTCTTTTCAATAAATAAATAAATAAATACTACAGTACTACATGATCTGCAGTTGGCTGAATACAGAACAGAGGACACAGAGGACTGACTATAAAGTTACACACGGATTTTCAGTTGCACAGGGGTTGGTGGCCCTAACCCCCTCGTTGTTCAAGGGTCAACTATATTGATAATACATTACCACCTTGGCTGTAGAATCAAGATGCTCAGATGTATTTAAATTAGAAGATTCTTGAATGTATTCAAATTTAAAAGATAAAAACATGAATAAGTAAATGACCTGTCCATTTCCTTCCCTTCTGGGATCAGGATATGTTAAAACTATGACTACTAAATCTGCTGCAAAGGACTTTTTTACATTCCTCCAGTAACAAAATACAGAGATGATTCCAAATAGCAGAGTTTTAACACAAGGAAGAAAAAAGACATTACAGATTTGCATATTAAAAATACTGTTGGGGCTTCCCTGGTGGCACAGTGGTTGAGAGTCCGCCTGCCAATGCAGGGGACATGGGTTTGTGCCCCGGTCCGGGAGGATCCCACATGCCGTGGAGCGGCTGGTCCCGTGAGCCATGGCCGCTGAGCCTGCGCGTCTGGAGCCTGTGCTCTGCAGCAGGTGAAGCCACGACAGTGAGAGGCCCACGTACCGCAAAAAAAAAAAAAAAAAATACTGTTGGATACCAGATTTGGTTTACAATAATATAATCAAAGTTTCACTCTGATCACATCAGAAACAGTCAATATCTTCAAAATATAGATGAAACTGCCCACTCTATAGCATACCTTTGCAGTAAATGTAAGCAAACCCACAAGGTGAATTACTTCCCATATGAAACTATTTTTGAAAACTCTGTAACTATGACAGTATCTAATAGTTCTATTGTCCAATCAAATCCATAGTTAGTGTCCTTATTTAATGTATTATTACCACAGGGGAAAAACAGATGGAAGAAATTGCTAATAATACATTACTACCTTAGCTGTAGAATCAAGACACCCAAATAAATTTAAATTAAAAAATTTCAAACACATTGAAAAAACAAATCATACCTCATCTGTCAGTCTGTCTATCCTGTATAAGTTGGGATGAATCATTTTCATTAGATGAACAAGTGGCTGACACTTTATCTGACACATGGCATATACACGATCATCCAGGCGTGTGCTTGTACCAGTTCTAAATGCTTTCTACATGGAAAAACGATACACATTTTTCAGTAAAACATAAATATAGTGGACAAATATTAAAACAAATATATACCATCAGTCATGGAAAAAGCACAGCCTTCAAAGCAGACAGGCTTGGATTCAATTTTCAACTCTGACATTCAATAGGTAGGTATGTGAGCAAGTAACTCAGCTTCTCAAAGCTATACTGTCATCATAAGAAAAACAGGGAAAATACTACTCACCTCTCTAGGCTGCTGTAAGGATTAAATAAGATGATGTATATATAACACCTATTGTGGTGCCTAAGACTTGGGAAGATGTTCAATGAACAGTAGGTCCTTTCCTTCAAGTCTCTTTCCAGGAGCACACACTACGAGTGCGCTATACGCACACCATTATTCAAGCTGCTCCCACATGTTAAACTGAGAGCATATGGCTGTATGAGACTCATCATGTATTTGTATACCGTCATTTCCCACTCACATTTTCCTGTTCAAAACTTTTCCAATGCTAAGCTGTGTAATTGGCTAATCAAATATTTAAAACCCCTCAGAAAACCTAGGTTTCATTTTTCACCTATGTATCAAGAATTTCAAAAGACTTTATTAAATCTAACAGTATATAGAGAACTACCTGTTTGAGAAGGGCCAAAACATAGAGAGGAAACAACTTGAGGGAGCTGGGTGCTATCAACCCAGAGTGCTGTAAATTTGAGACAGTTGAGCCGTATGCAGATAATGAATCCACCACAGCGTTCACTAAGGCGTCTCTTGCATCCGATAGACTTGATGAAATTGATCGATCCACAGCTATAAAGCAACCAAAATGAAAAAGAATTTAATCATTAGATGCCAATGAATACTATGAGATACAATTTACATGCAATATTTAAGAAAGCAACAAAAATTCCATTTTTAGGTTAGAAAAATACATTTCACTTGCTCCCTCAATTTAAAAGCATCTGGGCACTTCCCTAGCAGTCCAGTGGTTAAGACTTCCACTGCAGGGGGTGTGGGTTCAACCTCTGGCTGGGTAGCTAAGCTCATGTATATGCCGTGCAGTGCAGCCATTAAAAAAAAAAAAAAATCTACTCATTAGACAATTTTGGAACTAAATCTGAATAAATCTGACAATCAGAACAAATCTAGATTGTTTTGGACCTTTTTGTTTTAATCTTTTTAAGTCTAAAAACACTTAATTGCTATTGATATTAGAGAAGATGTACCATCCATCTACTTCTGAGAAAGCTCTGGGTATCTTTTCATTACTCAAACAATAGTCACGTGTATAAAGCATCGTTCTTTTCTGCATAAACAATGCAAGTTCTGCAATCTGAATTATCCCTTACGATCCTCTAATATCTTCTCTGTCAAAGCATTCCTTACTCAACAAAAAAAGAGGGCAAACTAAACACAGGTTCTCTAAATATAGACAATGAAGAGCCAGGTATCAGTGTGGAACTTATTTTCCTCCAGGTACATATTTTAGTAAAACAGAGATACAAATGCCCAAGTATTAAAAATAAAACAATTGTTGAAAAATAGTTATAGTATAATTAATTTGAAATATAGGATAAAAATGATAATTAAAATATTGGGATCCTTAGTAAATGTTATTAAACTTTTTCCCAAAATAAGTACTAATGTTTACCTTTCTCCAGGACTACATGGAAAATAACAAGGTTCATTTTACCTCTACATTCATCTAAAAGGTAAATTCATTAAAAACAAAACACTGTGTTATACTAATTCTCCAAAGGAGTTTTTTAAACTTACATATAATAAAATTTACTTTTCAGAGTGTCATATATGTATGTCAAATGCATAGCCATGTAATCACTGCCACAATCAAGATCCATCATTCTAAAAGTATCCCCTGTGGCTGCCCCTTTGTAGTGAAATCCTCCCCCTGCTACCAACCCTGATAATCACTATCTATTCTTCATTCCCATAATTCTCACTTTTCCAGAATGTCATATAAATGGAATCATACGTATGTAGTCTTTTGAGTCTAGTTTCTTTCACTTAGCATAATGCCTTTGAGAGTCACACCCATTCACATATCAACAGTTCGTTCCTTTTTATTGCCGAGTTATATTCCATTATACGGATGTACCATAATTTGTTCACGCATTCACCATTTGAAAAACGTCTGAGTTGTTACCAGTTATTAGTGATTATGAATCCCACACATAATTTTTAAACTAAAGAATTAATAAGAAATATAAGAACAGTCCAATTCACACTGTTGCAAATGAAAATGTAAAACATATACTTTTTTTTTTTTTTTTTTTTTGCGTTATGCGGGCCTCGCACTGTTGTGGCCTCTCCCGTTGCGGAGCACAGGCTCCGGACGCGCAGGCTCAGAGGCCATGGCTCACGGGCCTAGCCGCTCTGCAGCATGTGGGATCTTCCCGGACTGGGGCACGAACCCGTGTCCCCTGCATCGGCAGGCGGGCTCTCAACCACTGCGCCACCAGGGAAGTCCAAAACATATACTTTTTAAATAAGGGATTTCTAGGGTAAAAAAAATGCCCAGGTTTCAGTTTTTAGGACAGGAAAATATATTTCACCTGTTGCTTCACTTTTTTACTCACCCATGTTTGCCAGGAGGCAGATGGAAGCTTGTACATCAGCCCCTGCGTACACATCTGCTAGCGAACTGACCACTGGCAAGCAAAGTGTGTGCACTCTAATTCTCCGCTCACCTAATGAAAGGATGGATCCATGTCATTGCAAAATACATTAGACCAAGAAAGAAAGAAAGCAGACAGGTTAAAATATTATTCAAGCTATTGTTTTGATTGTATTAAATCACCATTTAATTTTGATTTTGAAACGCAAAAACAAAGTTTTACAATAAACATGTTTTAAAGAAAATTAAACATTCTCCAAATCTGAACAAAGACTATGAACATATATTTTTTATATAGTCGAACATTAGGTTCTGGTTTTATCTTAATATCACTCACTCTAAATTATACGCAACATAATAAAATGTCAGAAAACTTAGACTATGAAATAACAAATGTAGGCCTGAAGTGGCATGCAGAATTTCTTATGTTATGGGGAAAGAAAGAATGCTCAGGATGACACAGGTAGATTTAGTATGAGTTATTATAATAGCATGATCCTGGGAATACAAATCTTCCACAAGTCAAAAAAGATATCTTTAAAGATTCAAAAATGAATATAAAAAAAAGAATGGAACATATATTTGATTAACTAATACAAATTCCATTACTTCCCACTGGTGTTCATTCTTTCTCCCTATTCTCCCAGCACGTGAAAGGAGGGGAGAATTACTGTTGCAGGTTATATTTCATTTCTGTTAACATTACCCTTGCTTGATGTATATAACAGGGCTGTCTGAAAGCACACTAAGGAAGTATCCGTCAAACTTTCTTCAATTGACAGCTGTACTGCAAATCCAGCATCAGGATTGATGTTGGCGAGGGATAACAAGTCAGTGGAACGGACAAAGAAGTTTCCATGAAAAGTGTGCATGGAAAGACCTACAGAAGAGAAAACTTGTTATAAAAGATGAGGTAACATTAGTATCTTTACCTCAGGCTAAAGCTACTTTCTTTTTTTTTTTTTTTTTAATTGCAGTATGCGGGCCTCTCACTGCTGCGGCCTCTCCCGCTGCAGAGCACAGGCTCTGGATGCGCAGGCTCAGCGGTCATGGCTCACGGGCCCAGCCGCTCCGTGGCATGTGGGATCCTCCTGGACCGGGGCACAAACCTGTGTCCCCTGCATCGGCAGGTGGACTCCCAACTCCTGTGCCACGAGGGAAGCCCTAAAGCTACTGCTTAAAATAAAAAATATCTCTGATTTTGAATCAAAAGGATAACTGGGGAGTAGTATTGGATTGTTGGTGGAGGTTCTAAAATATCAATTCAAAAACACCAAGGCAGGTTATATAAAAGGAGGCTACACATTTAACTTGTATTGACGATCTTATAATATTTTCCTATAGGTAATTTGAAGTCAGACAAAAAAGACCTAACGTACAAAATTAAACAAATGATGGTTACTATACAACTTACTTAAGAATAAAAATAAGGGATGAGAATCCCTCCAGCAAACATTCACATAAAAGAGATAATGTAAATTGAAGACCATTTGAATGATTAGGAAGGCAAAGATTATTAATCTGACGATTTTCACTTAAGATCTTCCCTATTCCTCAAATTCTTCTGAAATCACCTCCAACGTGGACTTTCTCGTGGGTTCTTTCTAGTAAAGCAAAACATTACCTTTGCCCACTTATTCAAATTGCTTAAAAAATTGGGCAATTATTTAATAACTATATTTAAAACAGGGTATAGCTAACTGGACCAAGCAGAAAATCGTTTATGATTATTATAGGTAGTCAAAGGTCATCAGTATATGAATGCTTATTAATTTTGACAAAAGTATATAAATATAAAGTATAATTTATATAATTTCATACCTTTAGTACACCTTATTCTCATAACAGCTTCAAATCCAATTTTTCTTGTGAGGTATCGTTTTAGATCTTTTTGTAACTTTTCTGCTTGTGAAGGATTGTGAGTATAGTGGAAAGATGGGTAATAATAGATGCACCCTGCAGAATACTTGGACATGCAAGCTTTAGAAAGAAATATAAGTATTAGCTACAGAAACAATAATATTCTACTTGTCCAATAGCAGTGCACATTCTGTATTATGAAGAACTCTAACTCGTAGTGAAAAAAAAATAAAGTGGTCAAAATGGGGATAATACATGTATCTGAGAAACATAAACATTTGTAAAATATATAATAAATTTACTGTTGAGCAGAATGGTAAAGGAATTGTATTTGAAAAAAACAACAACAACCCATAATAGCATTTTATATGTGTATAGTGCTTTAAAGTTTACGGGTAATTTTCATAGACACTATCTAATTCACATCTTTCTCCCCAAACTATTGAGAACTCTTAGTAAAGAGTTTAGATTTAATTATATGCTAAAAATGTTTATGTAAACAGATAAACACAATGGTATCTCCTTACCTAGAGAAGCGAGATCAGAGTACTGTGAACTTAAAAGGAACAGATCCACTGCAGTCTGCTGCCCTGAGCAATCTAAAGCAAGTTTCTTATAAAAATCAGTTGCAGGGCCAAGATGCTGTACAACCTAAGTCAACAGGTCATAAAGTAAGAGCTAGAAACCTTGAATTATGCATATATTTCTGTCTGTTAAAATAAGAAGAGGATATCCTCTGTCCCCCTATCAAACTAAGGAGTTTTTAAAATGTCTAGGTAGTTGGCACAAATTTCCTATGAGGATAATAACAATCGCTAACATTTATAAAGCACTTATGTGCCAGCACAGATATTTAATATAGATTATTTAACCCTCATAATAACATATATCTCATAGAGTTACCAACATTTTACAGATGAAAGAACTGAGGCCAAAAAAATGATTATGTAACTCGACCAGTTACGTTGTCATTCAGTGGCAGATGCTGGAATATAATAAACCCAAGAAGTCTGGCTCCAGAGTGAGTGCTGTTACCCATTACTGTACGGATACTTTTACATAACAACATGAGAATAACAGATTAAGGAAAGTTTTTCCTGTTGGTATGAGGACACTTGAGTTGAGGAGGTGGCACCGGAGAAGAGTTAAGAATGCAAGAGCCGGGCTCCAAGTTCTTAATTACTATGCTACATTGCACAGCAAAATGTTTCAATCTTCTTAACTGTAGTGTATGACTATTATATCAGAGTTTAAAACGGAAGAGATACTTAAGCTTTTGAGTCCCAGGCAGATAGAGAACATTTCTAGAAGTTAAATGAGAAAAAAAACCCTAAAACTGTATCAAAGAATCAGTAAACACTTTGCTCTGTTCAAAACACCTCAGTATTTTGTAATGGATTACAATATAGTGCTATTCTTCTTTAGCAAATTGGTAAAGAATAAAAAAGCAACAATACTTAATGGTGGCTAGAAGATGAGTCCTTAAGAGTACAGGTTGATAAAACCCCCAGTAAGTAGAATACAATAGTAATTTAAATACAGTTTACACTCATTGATCCAATTATTTCACTTCTAGGAATTTATCTTATGGAAAAAACGAACACGTGGCTAAAGATTTATAACACTATTAAACGTGTTTACTTCATACTCATAACTAGTTGTAATGGCATTTTCATACATATATAATTTGAGGTCAGAAAAAACTTATGTACAGAACAAAAATGATTGTCCCAGTTCATTTATTATTTGAAATAGGGATTAAAATACCCTGACCAAATCTTCATGTAAAACCCTAGTAATATTCAGCCTCATATTCTTTTTCTTTTAATAGTGAAAACACTGGCGACAACTATTCAACAGCTAGCAGGCAATTAATTAAATCGAGTTTTTCACATTTACTAAAAAACATTTTTTAGGAGAATTTTTAGGGACCTCAGAAGATGCTATGTACTCTTCAATGAAAAAAGTCATTTAAAAATATAGAATAATGTATGATACCCAGTTATGCTTATTTGTATAACTAAATGCTATTATCCTGACAGTGAGATAATTGACTTATATTTGTTTCCACTTTCCAAGTTTTATACAATGATTTATATTACCTGTATAATAAAAAAGTTTGTTAGTATGTGCATGTTAAATTATAATATCTCAGATTTAGTAAGTATTATCACTTGTGAAATAGAAGTGGAGTCAGAAAATCAAGTCACATCTTTACCGTAAAATACTTAATAACTTTTGGCAAGACCATTTAATCTGTTTCCCCATTTGTAAAATGAAAGGGTTAGAGTAGATAATTTCTAAATTTCTATGACTTGTAAACAAAGTAATAAAAAGAACACACTGCAACACAAAAACAAAACAATAATTGAATTAAACTCTCTAAAAAGAAAACCAGTTTTATTATTATTTTTTTTTACTATCAATGAAGTAGAAAAATAGAAATAACAAACAATTACACAGTCTATAGACGTAGAAGACACGATCTTAAATATGACAGAGAAACTAATATAAAATACCTTTGTGCTTGATCTCTGATTAGGATCTTCTCTGGACTGCAGAAGTCCTGCCCCCAAGGAAGGTAACTGTGTCTGAAATACAGACACACGGCCACCTGTTGGAGACATTAATTTAAAGGCAGCCTGGAGCGCAGGACCCAGGGCACTGTGTGTTTCTCTTGTATTGGTGAACATATTTGGTAATGCATTCAATAAGTCTTTTATAAGCTGGGAAAACAAAGATTAAAAATTGAATTACTGAGAAGGCAAAGCAATATTATTCTTTAAAACATTCCAGAGTATAGTACGTGCCACTGCATTTTGGAGGACTGTAAAGTGAGTAGTCAACAGATATCTACCTACATTGTCTACTGCAATGTTAATATACACCAAGTAAACACATGTTCAGCATTTTAGTAATCAGTTGAAGTAAGAGAAATACTTTAAGAAAAAAATCAATCTCACCTCTTTACTTTCATACAGATTCACAAGTAAGCTATCCGGTGTAGGTAGAAAAACATCTATAGGGAAAACATATATTTTAACCAAATGATAAATAAGCCAAAAGAATTTTGAATTAAAAAATCTTAGTTTTTCTAAGGCCATACATGTTAACGGGTACCATAATATTGCTTTATTAAATATATATATACGCTGTATGTATTATATGTGTGTGTGTGCTCGAGCATGTGTAAGTACACACACATGGGTGTAAAAAACTTAGATCAAGTATTTTCCAGGAAAACAGTTATTTTAAAACAAATACCAAAGTAGGCTAAATTATCCATATAGCATTACGACAAGATGTACTGTAAAATAAAGTAGGCTTAATTCCAAAATTCTGTTTTATTAATAAACAGAGTTTTATTTTATTCACTGCTTACCATCTATATCAGATACAATCAACATCTGAGGCTGTGATAATCCTTCTTGTAAATTGTAGAAATGAATAGTGCTATCAAAGGTCATGAATCCTATTCTTGTTCGTGAATCTCCAGGAAGCCTAAAGAAAGAAATGTTAATTTTAAAAACTATTTTTCATTCCCAATTTTATCTTTTTGGCTTTGCATAGTCCATTGAATTCGCAGTCACTCATCTTTGTTGCACTGGCTCCTATTTCTAGGGCTATATTCTCATATACTTTTCCAGCAAGCTAACTCTTCAGTCTTAAAAACTGTTTCTTGGGGCTTCCCTGGTGGCGCAGTGGTTGAGAGTCCGCCTGCCGATGCAGGAGACACGGGTTCGTGCCCCGGTCCGGGAGGATCCCACATGCCGTGGAGTGGCTGGGCCCGTGAGCCATGGCGGCTGAGCCTGCGCATCCTGAGCCTGTCTTCCGCAACGGGAGAGGCCACAACAGTGAGAAGCCCGCGTACCGCAAAAAAAACAAAACTATTTCTTTGCAGAGGGTCTTCCATTGCCACACATGCTGAAGTTATGTCCGAATTAAGCACTTGAGACTTAAAAAAGGGCAAATGCTTCAATCAAGGATAAAAATATGAAAACTCCAAGTTACTAACAGAATCTAAAAGCAAATCATTTAATGTCTATGGATGTTTTTAATCTTGAATGTCTCAATGTTACCAGTTTATTCACAGGCCAAGATCAGTGATATGCAATTATGGTGGCTACAGCTAGCACTCAGTAGAGCAAGGACTCTCAAACTCAAATGGAAGATGGGGGAAAAGAACCTTTTGGAATAACCTAGTACTTCTGACAAAATATTCATACATAACCACCCCTACACCTCTACACATGTCAAGAATCACTGCAATAGGAAACTACTCTTACTAACAATCTTAAGTCATATTTCTTATGAATGTTGGAGTAGAAAGAGAAATGTATAAACAACTTTGTTTTCCAGAGATTTGGAAGGTTCATTTTTTAAGTTAGTTACGGGTCTCCTTCATGACTAATACTGGTAGACACACAGGTAGGAATTAAAGCCAAGTATAAGCACCCTATGCTATACTCTGTTTCCACTTCCACAATAAAGCTCCTTACTAATGTGCCTGTTCAGTTTCTGGTTTCTTGAAATATTCAGCACAAAATCAATTCCCTCCTTCCCTTTATTTGGCTCATTCTCTCATTAGCACATTTTAAACTATCTTATGAAAAACTCCTTGCTCAGGCATAAATTACAGCTAGATTTCTCTCATTTCTCTTGACACCCTGGCTAAGCTGAATTTTCTGAGTCCCAGTGCTCAGATCTGCTAAGTCAGAGGGATAGTTAGATGAGATCTAAATTCCTTACCAAGTATTAAAACTTTTATGGTTTTAAGAATCAGATATCAAGTCATAAATCATAATAATCTAAGTAGCAGGATCTTTATTCTAAAGTAGCCAGGACGTACTCTTTTAGTGACAAACGAATGAAATCAAACTTAATAAAAACCAACCCCATAAATAAATTGCTAATAAACACTTCATACACGCACACATACCACACACACACACACACACACACACACACACACACACACACACACAATGAGCAAAAAAAATTCTTACTTGTCTAGATTTTCTAACAGTGACTGGCACAAAATTGTCAAATATCCAGCTTCCACTGCATTATGAGACACATCTAAAACAAACAAGTAAACTGCTGGTTGAGGTGGACGAAGCTGAAAGGAATAGAAATAATGTAATTTATTTAGTAAGTATAATTTATTCTTTTTATATCACAACTACTACTGGATATTTACTGAGTGTATTCAGAAAAAAAAAAAAAAGAAGATATGCCAATCAAGAATCATATAGGTCATATGCTAAAAATTAAAGATTACTTCTTACTTCACCACTTCAATTAGACTGATTCCTAAGGAGCCAGAACAGAGTTGGGAATATAACAAGTTGTGAAGAAGAAGTTGAGAGTAAAAGTGACCATGAGTTAAAATGGAAAATATATTAATATGGAAATAGACAAGAAAACAGTAGTTGGGCAGATGTGAAATTGGACACAAAGGATCATAAAAAAATCACAGAAATAAAGAGGGAAATGGGTCAAGCACCAGGAACTTCATACACATTAGTTGTCCCTATTCACCTTTTCCCACTAGCAACATTTTACATTTATGCAGACAACAAAGGTTAGAAGTGAGGACACAGAAGAAATGCAAGTTATTATACAGATATTTTAAATGAGTAGAAATAATAAAGAAATGAGCAGAACTTAGGCGAAGAATTTGTTTTTGTAAGCAGAAAAGAAGAATGAGATCTGAAGAATCAGTATAATTAAAAAACAGGTAGAATTTTATGATGAAGTGGAAAGAGAAAAGTCAGATTCAAGTTAATATCCATTTATCTTGATATTTGTACTGGGTGAACCAGTGAGATGGTGATATCTTTAAGAGCCTGAAAATGGCAGTTTTTGGCAAAAACACGAGTTTTTCTGTTTAAGGAAAATTGTAAAAAGAATATTTATATTCATTCCACGCAAGTAATCAAATCAAAACGACAACAAACTGTAGATGCTAGTGCTCATCATGCAGCATTACCGATGTTTCTTAGTGATATAACTGCATTCTTCTAGGAGATCAAGTAATCTTTACAAAGAGCTTTCTGTTTATTAAGTATAAACTTTCAGCACTATTTCAAAAAATTCATACTATGGACAATTTGAAAATTTAGACAAGAATTCACTTAACAGCAAATTACAAATGACCAATACAATTGCATCCCACGACTAATTTTAACACTGAATAGTTACCATATAATCTGAAGAAGCAATGAACTCCACGGTTGAATTCTGAACTTCTGGCCGTTTATGAGGCTCTCCATAAGATCGGGTAAGGGGATTATACATAAATTCTTCAGGAACTAGATAAGATTAGGAATCCAGTACAAATTTAGTAACACATATACACGCCGAGAAATAAACTCCTCTATCATCAATATTTATGAGGTTTACAACAGTTCTGTGAAGATCTAATGATAAAAAGTAATGCCTTAAGCCCTCTTTAAAAAAATAAATCAGAAGGATAAAAAACTTATTTACTGAAATCTGATGAGAAAACCAGGATACAAGTAATCTTGCTTCTTAGGCTTGTGTCCTATTTCTTATATCACATGACATGGAAAAGAAATCAGACAGAAACACAGATTCGAAAGCAATTATACAAAGAGGACCTAAGAATAACTAAAGGGGACAACAGATACACATGCACACATGTGTTCACACATACTGGCAGAGATCCACACTGAGTTGAATGAACCAAATGTACAAACAGAAGACAACCTTAACTTGTCAGGGTCAAGCATAATTAGTCTGCATGATCTCATCTGCATGGCCTTCACTGCTGGCTTTACGATTTCTTTTTACTTTCCCCTCCCTGTCACTCTCCTCATTATCAATTATTCCCTTGGCCAGCCAAAACGAAGTGTCCCTAGCCTGTATTCTCTCCATTAAAAGTGGCATGGAAGTTTTTAAAGCAATGAGGAGAGAGAGACCAGATAACGGCAAAAATGTCAAAATGTTTAAAATATAAAACACACTTATTTTAAGAATCTGAAACTCACCATCATTAACTCTATAGCACAAATTGCATTTCCATCTACGTTGATCAATGAAGGATACAAAAGGGTTGATATATGTTCGACAAGATCGGCACCTCACAATGGTATTGGATGTTATCACTGGTAATTGCTAGGAAATAAAATAAAGCTGTTGTAGCAGAAAAAGCACTCCAGAGGAAAGTGGACCACACACTGCTCTGCTCCATATACAGAATAGAAACCACACTTGTGTTTTGAAACTGAAACATTTTAATAAAATCCAGTGGTGCACTGAGCAACACAAGCAGCTATCAAGTTTTCTCCCTCTTCTGTCGCAAACTATAAAATAACACTAAAATAAAGTCAAACCAAATGTAATGAAAGTTACTGGCAGACAAGAAAAGCCTGGTTGGCCAAGAAAATAGAATAACCTCAGCTATCAGCTGAACTCAAGGAACAAGAGTGAGAAAGAAACATGCACCATATAAAAATGCCTTTGTCTTTGTTGCTTGCCTGCACCTGGTAACAGACTCTCAAGACCCTGCTTGTTAGACAGCCACACAGTCCTGTTGGGGACTGTGGCCACGAGAAACCAAACACAATGTGCCTCAAACACTATACATCTCTTTATGCTTAGTTTGGGAAAGGAACTTTATATTCAATATAAGAAATTTAGAAAATATGTTACATATTATTCTACCTCCCTGAATTAACCCCTGATAACATTTTAGTATATTTCCTTCTGGCTTTTTTCCTCCCTATCCATACACAAACATTTATTTTTGTACTTAATTTTTTTCACAAAAATAATTTTTATTACGTAACTACATATCATTTGTGAAAAAAATCAGGAAATACGTTTAACTGAAAATAAAAAATTATCCAGAATTCTACATTCCAGAGGAAGTCATTGCTGCCAATTTAGTGTATATACTTCCAGAAGGTATCACATATGGAATATGTATTTAGACAAAAATTTTCGGGGACTTCCCCGGTGGCGCAGTGGTTAAGAATCTACCTGCTAATGCAGGGGACATGGGTTCGAGCCCTGGTCCAGAAAGATCCCACATGCTGCGGAGCAACTAAGCCCATGCTCCACAACTACTGAGCCTGCGCTCTAAAGCCCATGTGCCTAGAGACCATGCTCCGTAACAAGAGAAGCCACTGCAATGAGAAGAATGAGAAGCCCGCGTACTGCAACAAAAAGTAGCCCCCAGTCGCTGCAACTAGAGAAAGCCCGCGTGCAGCAACAAAGACGCAATGCAGCCACACACACACAAAAAATCACGTATGTATATGGGAAATTAACGATCTTGGTTTCGCGATAAAGGTTGCAATTTTATTACAGGTGATCAAATAGTATTTACTGAATGAATAAATTCAAGGTACTTATTGCATATTATAATTATTTTATTTTCTATTCACTTTGCTCCTTTCTATACATCCTAGTAGGAAAGAAAGCTCCATGAGGAAGCAATGACCTCTGTATCCTCAGCACCCAGCATGATAGGTAGTCAATAAATATTTTTTGGTTGAATGAGAGCAAAAGAAACTCAGTAGCGATGAACGTAGAAAACCACAGTCATAAACATGTGTGAGGGAGAAATGCAACTTAAAGTATAAATAGAATGTATCTGGATAAACGTTATTTCTGAAGTTTAGACATTTTAATTTAAATTCAACATATCTGCATGAAATACCAGAGGTATGTGTAAAAATCCAGCAAGCTAGGTAAAGTAAACTTTACTGTGGAAACTTTGAAAAGTAATGTTTTAATTCAATAGACTTGAAGCATTTAAACTTTATTATTACAGAGGTTATTTCATTAATACAGTTGGGAACAATCATATGGTTTTCCTCCCTAAATGCATATCATTGCTGGTGTTTCCTTTATGTTTAAAAAAGAACTCCTAAAGTTTATCTATCCTCTACGGCCTTTCCAACTTCTAAAACTACTAACCTTTCAAAATCCAGCTTAGATCTCATTACTTGTAGAAAAGTCTGCTACTGTACCCAGAGGAAATCCCTTCCAATACTATATGCACCACCTAAGTACTTCATAGAATTTGATTAGTTACATGTATTAGCTTTCCTGCACTGTAGTTATGTGTACTGTAATTATCTGGGATATCTTTGTCCCCTGTTAGATAAGAATTTCTTAGGGGCAACATCAGTGACTTAATTATCTTTGTATTTACCAGTGCTTAGTTTAGGGTCTGTCACAAAGCAGGTGACAGAAAATGTTTGCTGTATTGAAATTGACAGAAATGATTAATTCTAACTTCAAATGAAAGAAAATGAAAAAAATTCTAAGAAAATATACAATCTGAATACCTCGCACATAAGTACACAGGTCAGTACCCACTAATATTTTAAAATATGTTACTTTACCGTTAAGTCTCTGAAGGGATGTAACAACAATCCTAAAGGAAGCTTGGCTTTATTCAGTAAAGCCTGTGTCTGTGGAATATTTGTCAAAGTACACCGAAATGAACTGCAAAGATATAAACAACACAGACTACGTTAGCTATCAGAGATAAAGAACAATATTGACGTAGATAGTTGTAGATAACTAAACATTTAAGGGCATACATGAAAATCATTTGGGTATATTACATAACTATAATTAGGAGGGTCCTGATTACTTTAAATGGGCATATATGTAATTTATATGTCAAAAGGCTAAATTAAGGACTCAACATTTTCATGGTGAAAAAGTACAACACATTCAGGAACAAACAGTAACTCCATCATGACTATCAGGGCATGAACAGGAGGGAGCAGAAAACATGAGTGAAAAGGTACAGCTTTCATGATGCTGTTCTTGCTTTGCTGTCATTCTTCATCTGCTGAACTCCTAATCTTTCTATGAAACTCATCAAAGTTATAGCTTCCTGTGAAACCATCCTCACCCTTGATCGCAAGTCAGGAAGAAAGACTTCTTCCTCTGTGCTCTGAGATCTACTTATGCTTCTGTGTTATCAATTAGTCTGATCTGCTTTAGTTGGTTGTGTACTTTCTTTATCTTCTCCATTTGAGATTAGAGATCATTTTGTCCTTGTGTCACCCTAGCACTATTCCTCTCATAGAGTAAGTAACTTAAGGTCAGTAGACACAGAATCAATAAAGGAGCGACCAAAGAGATAAGAAGCATAGGAACTGGAAACCGTGACAGGAATTTTAAGGAGTGCTTGACAGTATGTAGAGATATCCAGTTATGGGTTGACTCCACGCTGGTGACGTTCCGTGAACACGCCAAGTTGGTTCTGGCTTCAGGACTTCTGCATTTGCTGTTCACGCAGCTTGGCACACTCTTTTTCCAGAGTCACATCCTGCTCTTTCATTTCATTCAGATCTCTATTCAAATGTTAATAACTCCTTGGGAAAACCCATCCCGACTCCTCAATTAAAAATAGTCACCCTCCACCCTTACTACTCCCTACTTCATAGTTATTCTCTGAAATTACATTTACATTATACACGCATTGGTCTGACTGTTCACAATGTGTCTTCCCTAATAGGATATTGGTTGTATGAGATTGAGAACTCTGTTTTGTTTACTGCTTCATTCCCAGCACCTAGAAACAGTGCCTGGCACTTTATTTAGAAGGCATTCAGTACATACTGAATGATTTATGTTAACATGTAGGCACAATTATTATTCCTGTTTTACAGTTGACAATACTGAGGTTTGAGAAGTTGAATAATTGGCAGCTTCACAGCTACTTATCAGTGGAACCATGGTATGAACCTACGTCTGTCAAACTCTAAAGCCTATACTCTAAAGCCTATTACTCTGCTTTGTTGTTTGGATAAGAGATATTTTCACAGGAAACACATAACTGAGTAGAAACACAGACACCGTTCCCTACCTATACGATCTCTTACACATATACATAGACTATATTTACCTACTTGGCGGATGCCTAACCATTCATAGTACAAGGCCATAATCCACATACTTATCGACCTGATGGCAAGTTACATTCAGAAGGACAGGCAGCTACTTTCAATCTAGAATCAATGATTATACATTTTTATAGAAATGATCTTGGCACTGCCTTCGGCACTGATGGGGGTGCTGGTGGTAGGGTGTGGTAGAAGAGGTGGAACCCTTGAAGCACCTCCATTTTCTGTTTCCTGTATTGGAAATCTATATAAGACTTTGGTTGAAAAAAAGAGGAACTTAGTTTTTTTAAAAGCTAGAAAACTACTGCCTTTAAAAAAAGAATATATATATATATATATATATATATATATATATATATATATATATATAGTCTCTAAAGAACACTAATCCTAATGCAAGGAAGAAATGTTGTCTGTGATGTTGTTGTGAATCAGAGTTGTTTGTGAATGTTGTCTGTGAATCATAGTTTACTTTTTGAGGAGAGATTCCACAAGCAGGAGGATGTCTGGGTGCAGAGGAATATCCTATTCTTAGGAGACAGAAGAAAGGAAAGCAGGTAATAACAGAGAACTTTTGGTTTTGGGGGCACTATGAGGTAAGTAACAGAGCTCATCCACCCAGACGATACACCAGGGGTTTGTGGCCACCAGATGGAGGCTGCCAGGTAAACTTCTCCATAAGGTGAGGAAATATTCAATAAAGAAAATCCAAATCTAAATTCAGGCTGGATAAATATGCCTGGGGGCAATGGTCTTCTCATTCTACACTGAATGGGAAAAGAAAATTCAGAGAAAAATTATTTATCTAAACCTGTTCTTGGGATTACACAAATGACGTTTGTATCCTTTTCAAGCAGAGACTGAAGTGCATAAAATTTTAAAGATTTCACCTTATTTAAAAGACATCAGAAGTTACTACTGGTGAAAAGTGAGGAAAAAGAAATTTAAGAAACAAAATGTAGTTAGATTTGGGTTCCTAAAACACTTCACTAAAATAGAAAAAAATTTTCCTAGCATTAGATGATAGGGAATGAGATTGGATGGCGACAGAGATGGGGACAGGATCCAATGACCTAAATTGAATTTTACATCTAGAATTTCTATACAAACTAATTTACAAGAGTTCACATTAACAAAACTTCCAATCAAGGAATTAATACCATAGTACTTTTACTATTTTTGAAAGTCATACAATGTTTTTGACAAGGTTTTACTTACTAAAGGTTATAAATTAAATACTTACTCTGGGCTACAGTTTAATTTTTTGAGGTCTAAATTCAAGTTAGGTACAGGAGCCCAAACAGGAGTCATGGGTAAAATATTTCTCTCCTGAGTAAGGTTTACAGGTCTCAAACTTTCTGGTTGTGAAGAACTCTGAAGACTCAAACCTCCCAGACTGGAGGACAGCTGGTTCATACCAGGATACTGCTGAAAAGGCAATTCAAAGCAAAACAAAAGAACAATGTTAACAAACATGAATAAAATTTATTATCTATATATAGGATGTTAACATACAGAAAAGCAAGAAGATAAAAAAAAATTTAAATCTGGCTTTGTAACAGTAAAATAACTTAATAGGACAGCTCAGTATAAAGCACTCCTGAAAAAACTCAAAGCAAAAATGTTGAATAAATTTAAACCTTATTTGCATGATTAAACTCCACAACAAAATTTAAATAATGCTTTTTTCAACATCAAGAATTTGGTTTCTCTGAATATCTTTCTTACTGGAAAAGCAGGGTAAATGCTTGTTTTTAAAGTTTTTTCAATTTTCAGAATGTGCTGATGCCATAGAAATGACAATGATGTTCAATGAGTTCTGCTTTGCTTATTTTTTGCTTTCCTTTACATTTTTAGTATTATTCTGAATTCATGCCTTTTATTAACTCAAAGTGACTTAACGAATTAGTTAGTATTCACTTTGATGGCCAAACTGCCCAATCTTTGGCCAGTGAGATCCCCTTAAAGCTGACCCCAGTGTCCTTTTGATATGAACCCATTGCCTTTGTTAGCTTCCTTGCTTTCTGGCATGACATTTTGTACCATTCCTCCTTCAGACTCCAAATTAATCATTTATCCAAAAAGGATTCTTGGTTCCTTTTAAGTAAGGATGGTACCTAGAGACCATAATCTGGATAATAAGGGTGTTTACTGCTAGTGTGCTGTTATTACTTCCAGACTTCTACAATACGTAGAGATAGAAAACATAATACATTTTTAAATAGAAGAAAAAGAATAATCAGTTCACATTGACATTTCCAATTCAAATTTAAGATGATGGTGTTTTAATTTAACTTTTTTGATTTTATGCCTGCATCTCTCTTCTCTTTTGCTGAAAATCTTGATTCCTAATGGTAACAGCCTTACTTATTTGTTTTATCCTACAATATATTAAAATAGTTCCAAAATGACAACACTAATATTATAAATGTAAAGTTATTAAAGATTTCTTTGTAGTTCTTTTTGTCCTTGGATTATTTCCCATTGAGAACATACAAAATACTGAGTTTTAAGATTAGTTAGAACAATACTTTTTTTTCTATATCAGAATGTATCCAACTTGATTAACTGGTTTGCTTGTTTTCGTTTGATTTTAATTTTTAAGGATTGCGTTTCATCTTTTTATCCACTTAATAATCTTTTTGAGTAAACAAAATTTACCTAATTCTAATGTCAAAACTTTACAATAATTCAGAGATATCTTGTTTCACTCTTGATCCCTCCCCCTAAATAACTATTTTTATTAGTTTTTGGTTTAATCTTCCATTGTCTGCATCTACAAATATAAACTAATATATACACTGCTCTAAATATGACCCCTTTTTTCACCTAAAAAAAAAAAGTCCTGGCAATAACTCTATGTCTGTATATAGAGATTTTCCACATTCTTTTTTGTAGTTATTGATCACTCCATTATGTGAATGTACTGCAGAATTCCAGCTAATCAGTGCAAAATGATAAAGTCAGGAAAATCACTATTTTACAACCCATATGGAAATAAATGATACAGGTAATGGTCATCTGGAATAGATGATAAACAGATATCAGTAGATGATAAAGCCACTGGATGAAAGCATAATGAGGAACCTCACAATAAAAAGATCAGGTTGTCACCATATGAACTCACTAATCAATCCTAACACCACTAAAAGTGAGACAACCAAGTATTATTATGATGTACACAGAACCAAAATATATTGTATTTTGACTTAGGGAAATAAATAAATGAAGTAATATACCTGACTATAATTGGGCCATTAGATCTAATTTCTAATACATAGAAAATGGAACAGAGGAATGAGTTAAATGACACCACAAGAAGCAATCAGCCAAATTCAGAATGTGGAACATTCTACAGGACAAGAGACCCAGGTTTTTCAAAGGTTCAAAGGCACAAAAAATGGGGGTGGAGCTTTGTTTTTAAATTAAAAAGAGAATTAAGAGGCAAATGCAATTAGTAAGTCTTGCTTAGCTCCTGATTTGAACAAACCAACTACAGAAGAGCAATACTGAAACAGTCGGGCAAATCTGAATATGGACTGAATTTTAAACAACATTTAGAAATTATTGTTAATTTTGTTGGATATGATAGTGGTATTGTGGTTTGCAAGAAATTATCTTTTCCATCTCCCTGCCTCCCCTTGCCCAGGATTAGCTTTAAAGCCCTCAGTAAGAAAAGGTAGGGGTGTGTGTGTATGTGTGTCTGTGTGTGTGTGTGTCTGTGTGTGTGTGTGTCTGTGTGTGTAGAGGATAGGTCAAATAAGTATAACAAACTGTTGACAGTAACTGAAGCTGATGATCCTAAGGAAAAACAACCAAAACTGTATAATACTAGAGATTCTTTCAGTTTTCAGTAGAGCTGTAAAGGAGGAGACAAAAATGATTACATGGATCAGTAACAGTGTATAAAAGAAAACCTCAAACAGACCCAAGTTTAAGATAAGAATTTAGAATATAAGAATTTAAATTTAAGAATTTAGGATACAAAATAAGGGTGGAATATTTAATCAATGAGGAAAGATAGATTATTTAATAAATGTCAGTGAAATTAGAGCTAACTATTGAATATATATGGGGGGGAGAAATGAGATTTATTGTTTACATTATGTACCAAAACAAAACCTTAAAAGATGCAAAAAAGTGAAATCACCAAAGTAAAAAAATATATAGAGAGGGAATTTTTCCCTAATCTTAAGATTGAAAAGACTTTTAAAAGATACAAAGGTAAATGGGCTTCCCTGGTGGCGCAGTGGTTGAGAGTCTGCCTGCCGATGCAGGGGACACGGGTTTGTGCCCCGGTCCGGGAAGATCCCACGTGCCGCGGAGCGGCTAGGCCCGTGAGCCATGGCCACTGAGCCTGCGCGTCTGCAGCCTGTGCTCCGCAACGGGAGAGGCCACAACAGTGAGAGGCCCGCGTATACCGCAAAAAAAAAAAAAAAAAAAAGATACAAAGTTAAAAACAAAAGAAATTATAATATGACTATAAAATTAAACATTTCTCCAATTAAGAAAAAAAACATTAAAATTAAAAACAAGTGTCAAGCTGGGGGAAAAAACTGCAATATATTATTAGACAAAAATGTTACAAACTAGAAGAACCTGAATAGAATAATGGTGAAAAAATATGAACAGGGATTTCAGTAAAGTAACACAAATAACTAATAATTATGAAAATAATATTTTTTCTTATAAAATATAATACTTGACATATTTAGTAATATGGAAAAGTAGGCAAAGACACTTTTGCTAGGAATATAAATTGGTACATTATTTCTCCATACCTGACCACCAAATACTGATCAACTAATGTCTACTATACATCTCCACTTGGATGTCTGTTAGGTATTCTAACTTAATATGGCCAATTCGATTCCTATTCCCAGAACTATTCCTCTGTCTTTACCATCTAAGTAAATACACTACCCTCTATCCAGATGCCCTGCCAAAAACCTAAGTGTTATCCTTGATGCTTCCTTTCTCTCACCCACCACATCCGATCCATCAATAAGTCAAAAGATATCCCTTATCCATCCACTTTTCACTACCTCTGCCAATACCACCTTAGAAGAAAGCACAATCATCTATTTCTGGGATGATGGCAAAGCTTCCATTTGTCCCCGTTTCCATTTTTATCTTTTCAAATACTCCCAGCCCTAATCCGTTCTTCACATAGTAGCCAAATGAGTCTCTAAATACATAAATCAGATTTTATTCCATTAAATAAAATCTCTTATGTTTTCCCTTTGCACTTGATGTAAAATCCAAGCTTCTGACTATGGTTCTTCCCTAGCTCTCTGATCTCATTCCTATTATTCTTCCCATTGCTGAGTTCCAGCCACACTGGGACTTTGGTCCTAGAACATGTTAAAGTTGCTCCTGCCTTAACGTTTCTGTATATATGTTTCCTTAGCCTGAAATCCTCTACCCCCAGATTTTTCCATGTCTGGCTTTTCCTGTCATTCAAATATTAAGTCAAACATAACTTCTATAATGAGGGCCTTCCTGACTGTTTACTCTTTATACCCAACCCCTGCAATTTCTTCCACTACTCTTGATTCATAGCACTTGTAACTATTTGAAATTAGCTTGTTTTTGTTTTTATTTTTTAAAGTCTTTATTGAATTTGTTACAATATTGCTTCTGTTTTATGTTTTGGTTTTTTGGCCACTAGGCATGGGGATCCTAGCTCCCTGACCAGGGATCGAACCCGCACCCACTGCACTAGAAGGCAAAGTCTTAACCACTGGACTGCCAGGGAAGTCCCTGAAACTAGTTTGTTAATTTATTGCTTTACTTACTTACTGTCCCATTGGCCCTGCCTTCCCACCAAGTTGCTTGAGAGAGGGAACTCTGTTTTGTTCACTTAGCTTCCTCTCGTAACCTCAGTGCCTAGAGTAGGGCTGCCACACAGTAGAAACTCAGTTAAGTTTTCACTGAATGAATAAGTAGAGAGAAATTCTAAAGACTGGTAAAATTAGGTGCTATGATTCACTAATTTCACCTGAAGAGATTTCATCTAAGGAAATAATGAGACAAAGGCACAAGATTTGTGCACAGGTGTATATTTTGATTTTGACACTCAAGTTATGCCCAATAGTGGCAGACTGGGTGATTATAAAATGTTATGCAGTTATCAGATGAAGGATATGTAATAATATAGAAAGGTTTCCTCTTATGCTGTTCAAGGATTTTAAAAAAATGCAAAACAATGCCCATATTTATCAGCTTATTTGTTTGTGTAAATAAATCATTTACATGACCAGCTTCTTTACTGGCTTTCTCCTGCAAATGCATACAGCAAGAAACCCAGAAGGATAGCCTCCAACTGTTACTTTTGTATCTTGATGGTGGGTGTATTGATTGATATTTATTTTCTTCTTTTTTGCTTATCTGCATTTTCCTACAGTTGATCATGCACATTTTTTTTTTTTTTTGGTTAAAAAAAAAGCCATACGGTATCTGTATCTGGTTTTTTACATATTCACTAAAATATTTTTCTATTTTTTATTTTCATTTTTAAACATCAACTTTTTACCTGTTTTTCTACCCTGAAAAACTAATTTTAAGTTTTTTTCTTCCTCAAAGGGGAGCCATTGGGGTTTCCCACTACTTAATAAAGGTCATCATAAATAAATGAACACAAAGAAAGCCCTTAGATTTCAGAACCCTCCCACTGGGGTTATACTAAATGCAACATTTAAAGGCATTTCAATTTTACTATAGAAAGCTGCTAAAAGTTAAATTAAAATATTCTAACTAGGATTCAAAAATAAATGGCTGCTTTTAAAATTAGCTTGTTAATGTTAAGATTAGATTAAAATCTATAACCTTTTTTTTAGTACACAGGTAAGAATTTAAAAGCACATCCTAGCTATGTGCTTAAATCATTATTGCTCAGTTACCCTGAAATAGTGGTGTTCCATCTGGACCAATAAAGTCATAAAGAAAATCTAACAAAATGGAAGGCAGGGAAATCTGTACTAACCAACCACATTTCTCCAGTGCCTCTCCCAGTTTCCTTCTTTCTTCTGTGCTTTAATTCTAAGATTAAATTCCAGAAACAAATGGTTTTCTTATTTCCCCTCTAATTTTCATCAGTTCACCACCAGATGAAATTTCTGTAAGGTGAGTCTACTATGAGCAGTTTTTTATTGTAAGTAGAATGCTTTTGCCATTTAAATCGTTTCCTTATATTTTATTTTTTTCCCAATAAATATAAATGTAAAATACTTATTGTCCTATTAAACTGATATGGTATTTAACAGGTAACTCCAAGAAGGGTCATATCAAAAGAGGTCATAGCAGTAATTATGAACAAATGTATTAATGAGCATGCATGTGTATGGAGGCTTTTACCAATTTCAGTTATATGTCACCGAGAGTTCTTCAAGTTAAGAACTGAGGCCAAAATCCCAAACCACACTTATACCATGTCATTTTTTGAAGAGAAAGCCAGCTTAGTAATACAGAATTTAAAATAACATTTACTTTAATCTCCCGATCATAAAATTAATACCTGTACATTGCAGAGCCCCTGAAAAATAGAAGTACAATGCAGAAAAGAAAAATCACAGTAATACCTTTTATCTTCTTCTATGTACGCATGCGCGTGCACGCGCGCACACACACACACACACACACACACACAAACTGGAATCAAATTCTATGTATGTTTGATCTAGACTTACCTGTATTCATACCTATGATCCATTTGAATCAACAGGGATTTGTCAGAATTGATAATAGTTTCACAATTTTTATATGATTTTCTTTTTATGACTAAATACATACCTGAGCATACTGCTGGAATCCAGAATACGCTGGGCTACCGGGCGGCACTCCGGAATTAAGTGGTGCTGCAGCATTCTGATATCCAGGCTGCAGAGCTGGATAACCATACCCAAATGGCTTGGCCATTTTTGAAGGCTGAGGAGCAGCTGGAGCTGGAGCAGGGGCAGGAGCGGGATCAGGAGCAGGGCTGCTTGCCGATGAGGAAAGCATGTCTAGCAAAGGGAAAAGCATGGTGTTGACAACTGAAAGTCGGGACTCCACAAATACTCTTGGCTGAGCCATAGCCTTTGGCATCTCCCTTTTTGTTAAAACTTTTTTATTATGAGAAATTTTGAACATACACAAAAGTAGAGAAAATAGAACAATAAACCCCATATATCCATTACTCAGCTTTAATATTCATCAGTATTTTGCTAATCATGTTTCACATGTTCCTACCCCATCTTTTTTTTTTAACACGTATTTACAAGAAAACCCCATTTTGTACCATTTCATTGACAATTACTTCAATTGGTATTTCTAACAGATAAGACCTTTATATTTATGCATATTAAATATATATACCACCACGTACCATATAATATAAATATATATTTATGTATATTAAAAATACAGTTATTTTTCCTTTTATTCTCTCAGCAGAAATGGCGCTAAGAAGCAGAAGACAAAGCAAAGCAATAAAAAGAGTGTCGGGCTTCCCTGGTGGCGCAGTGGATAAGAATCCGCCTGCCAATGCAGGGGACACTGGTTCGAGCCCTGGTCCAGGAAGATCCCACATGCTGCAGAGCAACTAAGCTCGTTCGCCACAACTACTGAGCCTGCGCTCTAGAGCCCACGAGCCACAGCTACTGAGCCTGCATGTCACAACTACTGAAGCCTGCATGCCTAGAGCCCGTGCTCCGCAACAAGAGAAGCCACCGCAATGCGAAGCCCGCACACCACAACAAAGAGTAGCCTCCGCTCGCTGCAACTAGAGAAAGCCCACGCACAGCAACAAAGACCCAATGCAGCCAAAAATAAATAAATAAAATAAATTAAAAAAAACAAAAAGAGTGTCAACTACTCTTTGCTCTAACTTGCCTTTTTATCTGACCCTGACATTTATTAAAAAAAAAAGTCCATGGAAGGAGTGGCATATTACCACAATCCCCTAGAAGTCTGCTTTATTGGCAGAGGCAAAAATGAAAGTATGAAAGACAGTCTAGAATAGTGTCCAGCTCCTAGAACAATGTCTGGTATGTAGTAGAGGCCAAATAAAATGTAATGAATGAATGTTCTTTCTTTATTTAAATTTAAAACAGAAACTAAAATTTGATTAAAACTGGGGCAAGAAAACTGTAGAAAATTTTATCACCATGTACAAGAATAACAACAACAAAAAGTCAAATCTAAAGTACATGTGTATTTTAATCTCTCATGTCACTGTATTTCACTGTATATTTTCATATAAAAATTATATTCTTCACCAGCAATCAGACTCTGCAAAAAGAAAATATGTTCTTAAAAGCATCTGACTTAAATTTATTTTTTCAAAGTTTATTGAGGAATCATCTTTCTACTGACTCTCTTCACTCTCATTTTGAAGAGACCTTCCTAGACATTCTGCTGTCTATTGTCTTGTGCTAATTAGGCAAGCACTGGCTTACTGGCTTTCTGGTAACTTCCCAGACTTCTTAAAAGGACTAGAGCGTCAATGCAGTGTCATATACTTAGATTTCCTGCTTGTCTCTCCTCACTGTGATGGGACTGTAAGTAGAAAGGTCTCTTAACATGACAACAGTCATCAGCTTAAGAAGTGAAGAACTGGAGTCCTAAACATGGGGGTCTAAAACTTTTCCCACCCTTTTTAGGAAAAGGACAGTATTTCATACATTTCTGTAGTCCCTAAGATCAACCTAGTACCTGACACATAGACTTAATTCAGTTAATCTTACTGTGATAGATGTTCATAGCTTTCCTTAATTTTGGTGCAGTATAAAATAGCTAGAAAATTTACCTAAGGTTATTCACTTACTGCCAAAGCACAGTTCATAACAAGATTAAGATTTGTTGATTAAATGAATACAGATAAACACAGCAAGGTCTAACTCCAAGGCCATCATCTTTTAACTATACCACATTAGATGTTTTATTTCAGGTTAATTTGAAGCTCATGAAATATGATAGTTGAATAAATAGTATTCATCTTTTAGTGAATGAAGTAACTCTTCTAGAATATTTTGACAATGGTAACTGCTTTTGGAATGGTCCACAACTTTTTACACACACACACACTCTCTCTCTCTCTCTCTCTCTCTCTCTCTCTCTCACACACACACACACACACACACACACACACACACACACACACAGAGATCCCTAGGGAAAGAACCCTTAACCACAAAAGACTGAGTAGCTTATTTAAGTATTCTTGAAATGTTAAAAGGGAACTCTGTACTAAGCTGAGAAGATTAAAGTTTTCTACTGACTCATAGAACAGTGATAGCAAGATGGTGTGTGAAGTCCAGCACACTCCAACTTCAATTAAGCTTCATCCTGGATAATTAACAACATGATAAGAAATAAAGCGAAGAGCAAAATTACTTGTTCTGTTAATCCTAAAGTTTGGAATCATTAGAAAGAAAAGACAAAGAAGGAGGTCAGGTGTGGTTGTCAGGCTGTTGGTGACAGGAGACAGGCAAATAAGGAAGATCACAGCACAAGATGCTATAATGAAATAACTAATCATTATAGAAGTTCAGTTCGTAATTTTTTAAAACACTATCCACCACTCCTGTTCCTACATATGACCAAAGTTACTTCCAGATATGGTTAAAAGTAATGCCTCCAAAACCTACCCCCAAGTTGGTTAATCTATTTACCTGGTGGAGGCAGCCAGGAGCCATAGGGGGAGTAAAGAGTCAAAGACTATTTATATTCAGAGGCTAGCTGGAAGAAATTCAAGGACCTAAGCATGAGAACAGAAATATAAAATTTATTTAAGGAATTATTAGCATAAAAAAGAAGGGAAAAGAAGAGAAAAATTATTCAGTATTAAGTCTTTTAGAAAGAGGAAAAAGATAAAGAGCATGGTAGCAAAAATCAAATAATAAATTTCCTTGGCCTCCCAAAAACAGCATCCACAGTTGTTATGTGACAATTACACCATTAAATTAAGGCTGAGAAAACCAGGAAAATGTCCCTTTTTTTCTGTTAAAAATATAGTCTGCTAATTATGTATAGTACATGTTCATGTTTGAAGTAATTGATGGTCAGTAACTTTTCAAATAAACATCAAATATGAACAAAACAAATTACCTGGATAGCTGCCTCCTTCTAGGGCATCATAACTGTTGGGCATTGGAGAAGCACTGCTTGTGGTAGAAGAGCTGTCAACACCTAAAAGGAAAACCAAAATATCTACTAAGTTTAAAATGACAACGTATCTTAAAGCAACCTTTGGCAATTTTGAAAAAGATGTTTTGCTGATCTAGGAAAATTCCTGATCCTAAAAACATGAAATGACTGATGTTTAATGACATTTAAAAAACCATACATAAATTCCTGATAATACAGGGGGTGAAAGTGGGAAGAATACGGAGCTGATAAAATTTAAGCAGACACACATGAAGGCATCTTAAAGAAAAGATACACAACTTTCAAAGTAGTCAAACACACAAACATCAATTTTAGATTGATAGAAATGTTAATAAAATCACATCTCAAACATTGGATCTACCAAATCACAAGCTATTAAATACCCTATATCACTATCACGTTATTTTAAGATAATTAAATCTTAATTACTTTTATAACTCAGCATAGCTGTATGAAACCTTCATAAGAGAGGAATCTATGGCTTGGGTTGCTACCTAGCATGTTACTAAGCTTTTCTATGCCTCGGTTTATTCATCTGCTCAATCAAGATTAAACAGTACCTGCCATATTTAATAAGGTAACAAAAATAAAAGGTACTCTAACAAATATGTGTTAGATTATAAGAATTTTTATTACATGTATTCGTTCAAAACTTGAAAGACTAACGGGAATATTCAGTGGCCATTTACGATAAAACGTAGTGGTGTCACACAGCTGGTAGAACATGTATTTCTCTCATTCATTCACTTAACAAATATTTTATTGAGAGCCTACAGTTAACATAGGTAGATACACTAGAGTATATACTAATGAATAAAACTGAAAACGGGGCTTCCCTGGTGGCGCAGTGGTTGAGAGTCCGCCTGCCGATGCAGGGAACACGGGTTCGTGCCCCGGTCCGGGAAGATCCCACATGCCGTGGAGCGGCTGGGCCCATGAGCCATGGCCGCTGAGCCTGTGCGTCCGGAGCCTGTGCTCCACAACGGGAGAGGCCACAACAGTGAGAGGCCCGTGTACCGCAAAAAAAAAACAAAAAAACAAAACCAACTGAAAACGCACACAGCCTCGCTCTTTTGTTAAAGATCTTGGTCTTTTTCACCAGAATATAAAATTCTGTAGTACAGAGGTTATCCCTGGCTCTTAACACCAATATTATAACCGGGTTTAAACTATATTTTAGGTAAATTTTCAACTGTGATATAGAAAGAATAGATATGCATAACTATCTTCCATTGAATAATTTTGGTTAACTACAAGAACTCAGTGTATTGACTCAGGGCATAATAGCTAAAATTTTTTGTGTAGAAACATTTTGTTATCAGTAACATGATCTGGAGGCAAACGGCTGTAGTTACATTAGACTCTGTCATTTAATTGCTAAATAACTTTGGGTAAGTGACAATCATCATAATACTCTCTCTCGCAAAATGAGAACAATTTTTAAAATGCCCTTTGTGTGCTTTTTAATGTTCTTGTGATGCTTAGATGAGACTGGTTATGAAGCAACTTACAAAACATGAAGGCTATAAAATAAATAATAGGTGAAAGACACTAATACATACCAAGTGCTTTCTTTGTGGTAAATAGAATATTGTTGCATATATAGGTCATTACTCTTAATTAAGAATGGGAAGTAATGGCTCTTCCTTTTCCTTGTATTTGTGAATTTATAACTAAAGAAGAATGCTGATACACAAGGTCAAAAGTCTTGAAGTAACAGCGTTAAAAAACAATACACCAAAACCCAAATATTCACCAAGAGATGAATGGATGAACAAAATGTGGTATATCTATACAATGGGATATTATTCAGCTATAAAAAGGAATTAAGTACTGATACAGGCTACAATATGAATGACCCTTGAAAACATGCTAAGCAAAAGAAGCCAGACACAAAAGGTCACACACTGAATGATTTGATTTATATGAAATATCCAGAATAGGTAAATCTCTGGAGATAGAAAGTAGATTGGTGGTTGCCAGGGGCCGAGAGGAGGGGGAAATGAGAAGTTACTGCTTAATGGGTATAGAGTTCTTTTCTAGGAAGATGAAAATGTTTAGTTTTATCAAGTTCACTACATTTACAAAGGTAGAACTAGACAGAAGTGGTGACTGCATGACAACCCAAATGACAGAATCAGAGACAGGTGGTGGCTGCACAACATAGTGAATATACTAAGTGCCACTGTGTGCTTTAAAATGTTTACTTTATGTTATGTAGATTTCACCTCAAAACAAAACCAAACCAATATGCCAAGACATCTCAATGGGGAAAGAATATTCCCTTCAACAAACTGTGCTGGAACAACTAGATATCCACATGCAGCAGAATGAAGTTAGACCCCTTCCTTACACCTTATGCTAAAATTAACTCAAAATGGATCATAGACCTAAATGTAAGTGCTAAAACTCTTAAAATATGGGAGTAAATCTTCATGACCTTCGGTTAGGCAATGGATTTTTAGATATGACACCAAAGGCACAAGCAACAAAAGAAAGAAATTAGATATACTGGACTTCATCAAATTAAAAACTTTTGTGTTCCAAAGATATCATTAAGAAAATAAAGAGATAACCCACAGAATGAGAGAATATATTTGCAAATCATGTATCTAGTTAATAAAGGTCTAATACGCAAAATATTTACAGAACTCTATGACTCAACAATAAAAAGACAAATAACCAAATTAAAATGAGTAAGGGATCTGAACAGACATTTCTACAAAAAAGATAAACCAATGGCCAATAAGCACATGAGAAGATGCTCAACATCACTAGCTATTCTGGAAATAAAAATCAAAACCACAGTGAGATACCATTTCACATCCACTAGGATGTCTGTAATTCAAAAGACAGATAACAGAAAGTTCTGGCAAGGATGTGGAGAAATGGAAGCCTCCACGAGATTGTAAAATGTTGTAGCCATGTTGAAAAACAGTCCGACAGCTTCTCAAAAGGCGCCAAACAGTTATCACATGACCTGGCAATTCCATTCAAGAGAAATGAAAACATACACCCCCACAAAGAGTTATGCATGAACGCTCACAGAAGCATTACGCATAACAGCCCAAAAGTGGAAACAACCCAGATGTCCAACAACTTACGAACAGGTAAATAAAATGTGATATATATCCACACAATAAGATATTATTTAGCAATAGAAAGGAACACAGGACTGATACATGCCATAACACGGATAAAACTTGAAAACATTATGCTGAGAAAGAAGCCAGTCACAAAAACCAAATAGTATATGATCTATTTATATGAAAGGTTCAAAACAGACAAATCTATAAAAACAAAAAGTAGATTAGTAGATTAGTGCGTGTATGTGTGCATGCGTGTATGAAGGGGGACAAGAATAGGAAGTGACTGCTAAAACATGGAGTTTCTACTTTGAGGTGAAGAAAATGTTCTAGAATTACACAGTGATGGTTGCAGAACTTTGTTTAAATTTAAATGAGTGAATTATATCTCAATAAAGTTATTATAAAAATACCATAGAGAACAAACGTATGGACACCAAGGAAGAAAGTGGCGGGGGTGGTGGTAGTGGTGGTGGGATGAACTGAGAGATTGGGATTGACATGTATACACTGATGTGTATAAAACTGATGACTAATAAGAACCTGCTGTATAAAAACATAAATAAAATAAAATTAAAAAATTAAAAAAAATACCATAGAAGCAAAAATAAACAAATGAGACCTAATCTAACTTAAACGCTTTTGCACAGCAAAGGAAAACACCAACAAAATGAAAAGACAATCTACAGAATGGGAGAAAAAAATTGGCAAACGATGAGACCAACACTAGGTTAAATATCCAAAATACACAAACAGCTCATATAACTCAGTACCAAAAAAAACCAAACAACCCAATCAAAAAAATGGGCAGAAGACCTAAATAGACATTTCACCAAAGAAGACATACAGATTATCAACAGGCACATGAAAAGATGTTCAACATTATTAATTATTAGAGAAATGCAAATCAAAACCACAATGAGGTATCACCTCACACTGGTCAGAATGGCCATCAATAAAACGTCTACAAATAAGAAATGCTGGGGAGGGTGTAGAGAAAAGAGAACCCTTATGCACTGTTGGTGGGAATGTAAATTGGTGCGACCACTATGGCGAACAGTATGGGGGTTCCTTAAAAAAGTAAAAATAGAGCTACCATATGATCCAGCAATCCCACTCTTGGGGGTATATATCCAGAAAAAATAAAAACTCTAATTTGAAAAGATATATGCACATCAATGTTCACAGCAGCACTATTTACAATAGCCAAGACATGGAAGCAACCCAAGTGCCCATCAACTGACAATTAGCTTAAGGACATGTAGAGTGAGTGAGTGAGTGAGTGTGTGTGTGTGTGTGTGTGTGTGTGTGCATTTATATATATATACACACACAGTAGAATATTACTCAGCCATAAAAAAAGAATGAAATATCGCCATTTACAGCAACATGGATGGACCTAGAGAAAATTATACTTAGTGAAGTCAGACAGAGAAAGACAAATACTATAAGATATCACTTATATGTGGAATCTAAAAAATAATACAAATGGATCTATATATAAAACAAAGCTTTTGCACAGCAAAGGAAACCATAAACAAGACGAAAAGACAACCCTCAGAATGGGAGAAAATATTTGCAAACAAATCAATGGACAAAGGGTTAATCTCCAAAATATATAAACAGCTCATGCAGCTCAGTATTAAAAAAACAAAAACAACCCAATCCAAAATGGACAGAAGACCTAAATAGACATTTCTCCAAAGAAGACATACAGATGGCCAAGAAGCACATGAAAAGCTGCTCAACATCACTAATTAGAGAAATGCAAATCAAAACTACAATGAGGTATCACCTCACACCAGTCAGAATGGGCATCAGCAGAAAATCTACAAATAACAAATGCTGGAGAGGGTGTGGAGAAAAGGGAATCCTCTTGCACTGTTGGTGGGAATGTAAATTGATACAGCCACTATGGAGAACAGTATGGAGGTTCCCTACAAAACTAAAAATAGAATTACCATATGATCCAGCAATCCCACTACTGGGCATATACCCAGAGAAAACCATAATTCAAAAAGACACATGCACTCCAATGTTCCCAATGTTCACTGCAGCACTATTTACAATAACCAGGTCATGGAAGCAACCTAAATGCCCATCGACAGACGAATGGATAAAGAAGATGTGGTACATATATACCATGGAATATTACTCAGCCATAAAAAGGAACGAAATTGGGTCATTTGTTGAGACGTGGATGGATCTAGAGACTGTCATACAGAGTGAAGTAAGTCAGAAAGAGAAAAACAAATACCGTATATCAACGCATATATGTGGAACCTAGAAAAATGGTACAGATGAACCAGTTTGCAGGGCAGAAATTGAGACACAGATGTAGAGAACAAACGTATGGACACCAAGGGGGGAAAGCGGCAGGGGTCTGGGGGTGGTGTGCTGAATTGGGTGACTGGGATTGACATGTATACACTGATGTGTATGAAACTGATGAGTAATAAGGACCTGCTGTATAAAAAAATATATAAAATTAAATTTAAAAATTAAAAAAAAAAAAACAAGAAAAAACCCCCAAAACAAAACAGACTCACAGACATAGAAAACAAACTTATGGTTACTAAAGGGGAGAAGGGAGTGGGACAAACTAGGAGTACAGGGTTAACAGGTACACAATACATACTACTTAATCATGCTGCTTAGCTTCTTCTTTCCATGTCAAATCAAATATTAATGCTTACAAATATTGCCCATTTAGATAATAATGCTATAGTAACAAACTTTAAAGTATTAATTTGATAGAAATATTCTATTTTATTTATTGGATAATTTGAAACCTGCTAGTTTAAAATTCACTTTCAGGGCTTCCCTGATGGCACAGGTTAAGAAACCGCTTGCCAACGCAGAGGACATGGGTTCGAGCCCTGGTCCAGGAAGATCCCACATGCCACGGATCAACTAAGCCCATGTGCCACAAGTACTGACCCTGCCCTCTAGAGCGCGCGAGCCCCAACTAGTAAGCCCGGTGCCACAACTACTGAAGCCCACGCACCTAGAGCCCGTGCTCTGCAACAAGAGAAGCCACCCAATAAGAAGCCCGCGCACTGCAACAAAGAGTAGCCCCCGCTCACCGCAACTAGAGAAAAGTCTGCACACAGCAACGATGACCCAATGCAGCCAAAAGTAAAAATAAATAAATAAACTAAAAATAAATAAATAAAAGAATAAAATAAAATTCACTTTCAGGGACTTCCCTGGTAGTCCAGTGGTTAAGAATCCACCTTCCAATGCAGGGGACACGGGTTCAATCCCTGGTCGGGGAACTAAGATTCCCACATGCTGTGGGGAAACCAAGCCCATGCGCTCTTGAGCCCGCGCACCACAACTGGAGAGCCTGCACACCTCGACTAGAGAGAAGTCTGAGCACAGCAACGAAGAACCTGTGCGCCACAACGAAGAGCCTGCGCGCTGCAACAAAAGATCCCACCGGCTGCAACTAAGACCCAATGCAGTTGAATAAATTTAAAAAGTTTTTAAAATTCACTTTCAGAAGAAAAGAACAAATGCAAATCTCTATTTTGAACTTGTTAAAATATCAAAGCAACAATAAAAGTTATAAATCCAGATGAAACACTAAACAGACTCAAACTTTGCTAAAACTTATTGTTCAGATTAATTCTAATTAGGTTACGCCATTACTGCCAATACAAATCAAAATGATTTTTTTTAAAAAGGTACATTATGAAACATGTCAATATTCTAAACATGCTTAAAAACACCTTCACTAGTTCCCCTACCATTTTATAGAATAAGGTCTAAATGCTTTTATACTGCCATAAAAAAAACTTCAAAATTTGTCTTCCACTTTCCTTGTCACCTCCATCTCCCACCTGTTCTTGTACCACCTTCCCTCTTTTACCTTATGACACAGTCACACCCAACTTCTCACTCTTCATCCCAATACACTATTTTTTGTGTTATGTACCGTACATATTGGTCTGTTAGCCTAGATTTTCTTTTTCCACATGGCAAATTCCTACTCATCCTTCAAATTTCAAACCCTTCCTAAAACCTTTCTGACATGCCAATGGAAATCATTTCTTCTCCTATATAGGGACATTTTCTTAACCCCGAATTACTGTACTTTTCAAGCTGTACTGTAATCACAGGTGATATCTGCTTCCCTGTCATATTATTAGTATATAGAGGCAGCTATGCTACTGTATTGATATTTGGAACAAAGATACCAAGCAAAATACTGCTTTCTAAATACGAGCTAGTTTTAGTCAAATGAGAAGCTTTGGTACTTGTCACCACTCTTAAAACCTCTGATAGGTCCAGTTTGCCTTAGTCACTTCACGGTACAATTAGTGATAACAAATATTCTGAGATCAAACGGAGGGTGAATATGAATGTAATACTTGGGAAACATTTTCCCTCATTCTTTTACTGGCTCTATGTCACAGGTTGAGAGAAGAAAAGGGGAAGTCAGAAAAGAGGGGGAGCTGAATCTGAGGAAGTAAGGAGTAAGGTCAAATGACTAGCTCAGAATCTGTGAAGTTGGGGGAAAAAAAACAGGATGCACTGAAGCCTTCTAAAAAAAACTTAAGCCATTCTCTCTCTATGGGTCAACAAAGTCTAATATAGTTACTTACTAGTATTGTTCAACTTGAAATTAACCAGGTAATTTGAGATTTCACTTCCTCATATCTTGTATAAAACAGGGAAAACTGTAAGTCAAATTCCATCTCTACCACTTACCAGTTGAGAGAAAATGGACCAGAATCCTAACATTTCTGAGCCATTCCTTATTTGTAAAAACAGATGTTATAACACCTACTCCACAGGCCTAATGTTAAGATTAAACAGCTATAACAGATATAAATTAAACAGATACTAGCCAGAGACTCAGGAAATGTTCTTTTTTTCTCTTCCCTCTTCCTATGCTAAAACAGTGCTACAAAAGAGGGGAAAAGAAAGACCAAGACAAGAACCTCCTGATGGATAAGGCTAATCGTTTGCTCTCAGACTTCAACCAAACTTTCCTTAACATTTATCACTGAGAACCAAGTTACTTTTGATTTGTAAAAACGGTTCTCTTCTTTCGGTAATACTCTGTTAATACTCTCCCCCGCCCTCCAATCTTCATTCTACCTTAGTCTAAGAACTCTTATTTCTCACTGGCTTATTCCAAAAGCTTCAAGCTCTAATCAATTTCTTCTGTAAATGCAAAATCAATTTGCATTTCCAAAATGCAAGTTTGGTTATGTTATTTTCTCATGTAAACTCCTTCAGTGACCTCTCACTACCTTCAAGATAAAATCCAAACTCCTTACTAGGAAACGCAAGGTTCTTAAAGATCTTACCCAGCCATCCTACTCACCCTCACTCAATTCTTCTTGCCACTGCTCTCTGCAAACCATAGGTCCCAAACTCACTAAAGTTCCCCAAACATGCTACCTTCTCTCAAGCGTCTTGCTTTGTTTCAAAAAGTGTCTCTGCCTTTCCCCAGATCCCTCACTTGCCCAATTCCAAGTTCTTTCAGATTCAGTTTAGGTTCCCCTGCCCCCACTCCAGGAGAATCCTCCCTGTCATCCCACCCTACATCTGGTTCCAAATTCTCCTATGTATTCCTATAAAACACTATGATTAACACAGGACTCACTATCATTTTGTTCTATATTCCAAATCAGACTGTGAGCTTCTTGGGTTTTTAATCAAGCTCACAAATAGGGCATTATTAATCTGTTTATAAATTGGTTGTTCAGAACTCAGAATACACTTTTTCAAAGAAATAATGAAATAACTGGTATTTATTATCCCAAGTTGTTTCATAAGCACTCTTAAAAAACCCATAATCCATATTATTGATTAAACACTATACATTTATGACAGGCTGGAAAAAATAAAGCATTTGCAAATGTTTAGTATTTCAGTTAATTAGTTTTAGGGCTAGCCTAGACATCCAATCACCATCCAATCACTATTTCTATTTGAAAGTGCCTTCTGAATTCTAACTCTGGACACTGGTACCAAATCTCCTTCTGCTATAGCCCTAATACTCTGCCCTCTTCCACTGCACAGAGTTGGAGTTTCCAGCTATAGCAATTATATATACATGATGTTTGCAAGCTAGAACAGGCATCATCTGCAAACATATGAGCACATTTTGTTTTCAATGTATATGAATACTGAAAACCCTGAAACTAATACTGTTCTTAATGGCATGGATATCTTTTTATATCCTTCACAGACCTAGGACATGTATTCAATTTCTAAAATTTAAAAAGTATACTAAATATGTATTGAATTTAGTTGAAAGATATTTATTTGTTAAAATAATCACATAGTATATCAGTTAAAGAGAAAGATAGATTTGAACCCTTTTAGGGATTTTCTTTGGCTGGGGGTAGGGGAGTGGTAGAAGAAAAGGGAAGATGTTGATCAAAGAGTACAATCTTCCAGCTATACATGTTCTAGGGATCTGGGGATCTAATGTATAGCATAATGATTGCAGTTAACAATACCATATTATATACTTGAATTAAGAAAAAAAGAATTTTCTGTGGAAGTTAGAGATAAGGCCAATACTGTGCTGTTATCTACAGGAGTTGACTTAATTTGTTCTGTATCAAAATACAACATTACCTTTTAAAATATCCAAGCAAACCATAAACATATTATTATCTTTGACATAGTACCTGGCACTGAATAATTACTATTAGCCTGTCTGAAAGTCAAATAAAAATTGACTAGCACCTTAAAATTCATTATGAAAAAATCAGAAGTTTTTTCCTAACGTCATTTATAAAATATAGAATCAAGCTGTCACATTACCAGAGCCATGGGAGAGAGCTTCCTGTTGTCCTCTGGCCTCTTCCTAACCTGAAAACTCCCGAGAGGAAAGGCACTGGGAGTATGGACAGCAGGTGACAGAACATTAGCTGACAGTGTCTCCCAGGGACTAGGGCTGATACTGATCTCTGATTTTTTACTCTCCCCTTTCACTTTATTTCACTGCTTACTCCCTTTCACTCCCATTTTCAAGTTAGTATTCCTTACTAGTATAGGTATGATGGTACTTGTCTTCAGTACTGAATCTAAAACTAATAAAAGGTCCACTCTAGCACTAACAACTGAAGGAGTGAATACCTGTGACTCAATAAACTTAGTGAGGAATTTAAGATATAACCATTATGGGAACCTGATAGCTTGCTATCTGCTCAAGTTTTAAGTTTATTCTCCAACAATTCTGAACTTTTAGAAGCTGCCAACAAAACATAAGACTGTCTCTAGTACAAAATCCTATTTTAGTTTCCAAGTGTGCATTTAATGAGGAAACCTTAAAAAGGAAGCCTATTTGTAGCATGTAATTTAAAAAAATATAATTAGATGGTTTAATGTAAAATCAGAACTGAAATCAAAATTTTCTTTTAAAACTGAAAGTTTTAGATAAATATCCGTGTACTTGACTCCTAGATAGACCCGCTGTCAAGGAAACCCTAAGCTTTAATAAATAAAAAGCTAAAATAAGAGGATAGTTACTTTAAATATAACTATAAAGAAGATTATCACTGATTTCCAAACCTGCTTGCTAGTTGATATTTCATTACTGCTTAATAAATTTTTCCAAAATTGGAGAATAATCCACATAAACTAAACACATAAAAATCTCATGATTACAGGGAATGAATACCACTGAAATGCTTAAAAAATAAAGCATTCCAAAATCTCTACTTGACAGATACACTTATATGTAATCTCCGTACCAATTTGAGGCATTCTTTTACCTTTTTACATATGAAAAAAATACTGTAACTGAGCAGGATTTAAAAAATAAAATAAAATTCATTTTAAAGCTAGATTTTCTTTCCATTTTTTCTTTCCCCTCACTTAGAATGTCCCTTTAATTTGCAATCAACAAAACTAGGACTTTTTTTTTTTTTTACAAACCATGAAGAGATAACACCAGGATCCTAGTAAAAATGTCCATAGTCCAGTCATTATTTTGCTGCGTAATAAAAAAGGCAAAGGAGGAAGACAACACGTAAGAAATGCCATGGTGACCACTGCCATGTGCCCTTTAGTTCCCACCTATTCCAGGGCTTTGTGTTCTCACTAGGAGATAAAGACTATCCTCTTCACACCTCTCTGCAGACAGACCTCGGTTTGAATCTCCGCTCTGCTACTTAGGAGTTGTGTGACCAGAGACAAATGTTACTGTACATGTTCAGATCATAGTCAACTCATCTGAAAAATGGAGCCAATTATCTCTGCCTTGCAGGATTGTTAAGAAGAAAAAATTGAGATAAAAACATGTTCTCAATGTTAGTAATGACACCTAATTTTTTTTTTTTTTTTTTTTTTTTTTGTGGTACGCGGGCCTCTCACTGTTGTGGTCTCTCCCGTTGCGGAGCACAGGCTCCGGACGCGCAGGCTCAGTGGCCATGGCTTACGGGCCCAGCCGCTCCACGGCATGTGGGATCTTCCCGGACTGGGGCACGAACCCGTGTCCCCTGCATCGGCAGGCGGACTCTCAACCACTGCGCCACCAGGGAAGCCCACACCTAATTTTTTTTTTTTGAGAGATTTTACCATTTGCCAGACACTGTTCTAAGCTCTTTACGAAGAATACCTTCAATCCTCAAAACGACCATATGTAATTGTTACTGTTATTATTCCTCATTTACAGATGAGTAAATTGAGACTCAATGAGTTTAAGAAGCTTGTCTAAGGTCACAAAACTAATAAGTGACAAAGTCAGGATCTGAATTTAGAAGAAATGACACAAAACCCCACAGCTTTTAGCTCTTTAGTGCTGCATCTGGCACACAGTAAGTATTCAAAAATGTTAGGTATTATTAAAATCTAAATGCTGTGAGTTAAGAATTTAGGGATTTTTAATCTGTAATATATTCAAGAAAAAAGTAGTAAAATAAGATAAGGTGATAGGAGAAAAGCCATTAATGCTAAATCTTTTTGATTTTCCAATTTTTTGTTCTGTCTAAGGAAAAGGGGTTTTTAACCACTGCACCTAATTGTAAGCAGAACAAAAACGGGAGTAATTTAGGCTGACAAATAACATTACGCAAAAAAAACATATTTTTGAAATGTGTAAAATAAGGATCATGAGATTAAAAAGTGAGACATATGTAGGATCTGAATAATATATACATTAAATAATAATAATAATTCAGGACCTGGGAGCAATGACCCATCATTAGCAATGACCACACATTACAATCACATCTTGGTTTCTAAAACACCCTTCTCTACTATACGCACCAGGACTAAAGGAAATGGTTTGTCCCAGGCTTGCAGCAGCCCAAATACAAGATGAGCTAGGAACATCTTATCGAGGACTTAAGGTACTTAAAATAAGTGCTTAAAGATTCATGGGAACATTTAAAAAAGACAGTTTGAAGGAGCTGCTACTGGCCAGGACAAGCTGCTATCAAAATAACTAATGACAGTAATGGATTATTACCCACTGAATAAAATAAGAATCCATGAGTCAATATGAACCCAAAGCAATCAACAAGGGAGAAGAGAAAGCTCTTCTTCACAATGAAACCTCAACTCATAAATATAGAAGGAACGTTGGAACTAGAAAATCGCCAATGAATGTTAAAACTAGTGAGTGATGGTTTAAAAAAAAGAACAGGAAATTTACGTAGTATCACAGAATTTCCCCACAAATCACTTATTAATTTCAATGGATAAAAGAAGTACCTTTACAGTTGAGAAACCTGGCAGACACCATCTTAATCAAGTGATCAAAGTTAACATCATCAATATGGGGGTAAATCAACAACATGTGCCTCGGACACAATGTACTGAGAATACAACATTACTTCAGTGGTAATCTTGCCAGAAAATGCATGATTTGAATCTAATCACAAGTACACACCAGATAACCCCAAACTGAGGGACATTCTACAAAATAACTGGCCTCTATTACTGGCCTCTATTATTCAAAAATGTCAAAGTCAAGAAAGAGAAAGAAAGGTTAAGGGACTGTTCTAGGTTGAAGGAATCTAAACAGAAATGACGACTAAATTCAGTGCATGACCCTGGGCCATGGAAACAGCTATAAAAGATCTTACTGAGACAACTGTTGAGATTTGACTATGGACTGTGTAACAGATATTATTGCAACAGTGCTCAATTTCTTGACAACTGTATTGTGTTTATGTTATGTAAGGCACTGTCCTTACAGTCAGGAAATACATACTGGAGTATTTAGAGGTAAAGGTTCATGATATCTCCACCTTCAAATGACGTAGGAAAAAATGTTTATAGAGAGAAGCAAATGCGGCAAAAATGGTAAAGTGTATACGGTAGTTTCTTTCACTCTTCTATAAGATTGAGATTATATAAAATAAAAAATTGCCCCAAATTCAGAAAGATAAATGGGTATGTAGATTTTTAAGGTAAGAAAAATTACTCTCCATCTGGAACCCTCTATTTTCAACCCACCACCTCAAATCATGCATAAGGATCTGAATATTTAAAAAACGCAAAGGAAGTGGAAACTTTTAGTTAAGCAGATTGTTTACAGAGCAAATCCTTCCACTCAATTATAAAGATAACAGGAAGAGAATCATGGTCATGTATAATAACCTGAAAGATCATCACTTATTGGTTCCGTCAAACCATTAGAATTAATGGACAAATTGAGTAGCTTAATACTCAACAGTTATACTTATCAAAGGCAGAAAAAGATATTAAACAGCCTGCAACACATAATCGCATGCACAGTTTCTTCACCTAGCATGATGTGAACTACTACTTCATGAAGCAGGAAGATAAGTAAAAATTTGGGGTCTTCTAAATAGATGACAGAAGAGGCCACAAGGACTTCAGAGGAACAATGTCCTATTTCTCTTTCACTTTTATGAAGTCCACATGATTCATTTTGATTACACTAAAGTAGCATGCAAAGCAGAAAATAAAACATTCCTAAAAGGAGTCCTAAAAGGGTGCTACAGCAATCATCAGCCAAAAGCTTCAGTCAGGACTCATTCTTTTGCATGTGGCACGAGAGAAAATGCGCTTCGGAAAGAAGAAAGCACTCTATCTTCGTGAAAAATGCATTGTTACTTACAAAACGGTAGAGGGGTCCAAAGGAGAAAACACAAAACAAATAAACATGCAAAACACCTCATTTCGAGTGACCCCAACCTTCTATAACTGAAACCAAGCTACTGAGCTAAATCTGCAAAGACACATTTTTTAAGGACCAGTAAGACTGTGGACATAAAAAGAAAACTCGAGCAGGGAAAGGTCAAGAACTGGTGTAAAGCTAAAGCAGACCTGCTTCCTCATCCTCCTCCTCCTCTTCCTCATCATCGGAAGTGGATGACAAGGGAGTTGGTGCGGAGCTAGCTTGATTATTAACATATTCACCATACTGCATGCCTGTAAAGTGGAAAGCACAAACACAAGAGTCAAACCAACAGGAGAGATGAGAAATAAAATTCTGACATTGCATTAAAAGTGAGAAAGAACTCTGACATTCCGAAGAACATCCCAGCATGCATATTAATATCAGCTAACTTATTATCAAAACTGAAACAAACCATTAGAAAATCTCTGCGAAGCAGTTTAGTAAAAGCAGCTTTAATATGAACTAATTGGTCTAAGTGTAAAAAAATAAAAAGGACCATGTCTGACACTGTTAATATTTAGAAAACTGCACTGATACTCTCTGAACATTTTACTGAGCTCTGTACATGTTTACCTTCTTTGACCTTGGGGCCCTTGTGGTATACTTCCTTTGGGACTGTGTATTCTTGGTAAGCAGTGATCGTTTCTACTGAAATGAATTTATACAGCACACAACACACGTACAGATACTTGGTACCTTCCTTCTGCTAATGCCACCCTGCTGGTACCTCAGTTCTCATAACGGAAAAACAATGACAGTTAAAGAAAAGAACTGTATTGAGCATAGTTCTCTGCTCAGAGTAGACGCTCAAAAAAAAAAAAAAAGGCTTATTACCTGTGGCCCTACAAGTGAGACAATTACAGAAAAGTAAATTTTCTGAGATGGCCAATCATCTCAGCATCAGACTAATGCCTACATGTGAGTCTGAAGTAGGTGAATGAGACTAGTCCTCAGTGTGAGATACAGCAAGAGAAAGCAGAGTCTGTGGAAAAGGCCCAACAACTGGTAACTGTATAGTACTTTCCTTTAAAAAAAAAAAGTTGATTGCATATTTTTATTATTTGATTAATCTAGCAAAATCAAGACAAAAAAATTAACATCCACAAAATTTCTAAGGGGGAAAATTTTTAAAACAATCAAAATGCAAACGCTTCATAAATAAAAATAAACATCCTTACAAAGAAAAATGTTATAGCTCAATTTGAAAAAACAGTAACATAGTGCGGATTTTCAAGAACATTTCACAATACTGGAAGCACAATGAAGCCCTGCCTCACCGAAAAAATCATGTGGTAGACCTTTGATGCTCTCTCCATTGTTTTTTTCAGATGAACTTATTTTTTTTTTTTGCGGTACGCAGGCCTCTCACTGCTGTGGCCTCTCCCGCTGCGGAGCACAGGCTCTGGACGCGCAGGCTCAGCGGCCATGGCTCACGGGCCCAGCTGCTCCGCGGCATGTGGGATCCTCCTGGACCGGGGCACGAACCCGTGTCCCCTGCATCGGCAGGTGGACTCTTAACCACTGCGCCACCAGGGAAGCCCCAGATGACCTTTTAAATTAGCATGGAGAAACATAACTCATGCCTATAGTAAGAAAAAAGCTATTAAAGAGTAAAATCTGAACTTAGAAGAGAGCAAAGGTTAAACTGTATATGAATGAAGCTTTGATCCTCATGACTAAAGAAGTCATGGAAAAATCTGCTAGCTTTGCTGAAACATTTTTAAATACAGATAAAATGGCAGTTATCACAAATTCATCTGAGAAAGTAAAAATCAATGTAAAATAAGTTCAGGCAACACAAAAAATAAGCTTGGTACCTTGAAAGACCAAATTCAGAGTGGCATGTTCCTCTAATAAAGGCCTAGTTAAAATGAAAATTTGACTAATATTAGACCTTAGGTTAAATATATTAAGAAGTTTATAACAGACATAAGTTAATAGTAAAAAAGATTTTATAGAAAAGAAATTCTTCAATTTAAGAACTTCTTTAAAAACGAAGTACTTTCCCAAAATGCCAATTAGCACTGCACTTTAAAAAGTACACATGTATGTATATAATAAGCAGAAATAAGAGAAAGAAGAAAAAAAAGAAATTACATTTACTGTGCTAAGCTAAGAGAGGCCAAAAAACAGGAAGAAAATCCATTCTTTTCATGACTGAATCATTCTGTAGACTGCTGACTCTAACTAATCAAAGAAGCCAAAGCATAGGGCAAACCTATAGGTATTATAAGACAAATATTTTCCTCTCTTTTTCCAGATTTACTGAATAAAAACAGATATCACATATTATTGGGAAAATATCCAATGCTTAATTGGAAGCAAATGAGATGGCTATCCAATGATTAAAGAAAAATTTATAGAGCAACTACTTAATGCACTGGAACAAACCTATAAATAAGAACAGAGTAATATTATTTATTACAATATCATTTTAGATTATACAGTGGTTGCCAACTTACTGTATTAACAGAATGTCACACAACATACTTAATTTTACTGTCCTACAAAAAAGATGCAATCCTTTTTGAGAAGTGCCGGAGATGAAAGTATCAAGATTTAAGCTCTTCCCAGCTGCGACTCAATATTTAAGGCTCAGAATTTAGCCTTCCTTTGCTCGTTTAAGTAAACTTTGTTAAAAGCTTGGGAATACTAACAGCAGAAGGATATATTTTAGTTAATCCACAGAAAAATGGTAAGAGCTCCAGAATAACAATCAATTCACATTTAAATGCCCTGCTCTAGGTTGTATACAGCATACTGTCGAAATGTCCTGGGGTACCTCCCACCCCAGCCATCACCACCAAACAAGGAAGGAATGCCACACCCTCAATTCATTCTGTCTTAAGCAGAGCTTCCAAGGTATGGATCTAGAAAACCAAGAGGCGGGACGCTATTTCACAGACTGAATGACATGATGAAGAGCCTGTTACTGACAGGGCCCCAATATTTTTAAAAAGACATTCTGTTTAAACTACCTATCATTAAAGTACCTTCAGGCCAAATTCTCCAGGAGAGTTGGAGTTGCTTAATAAAAGGCATCTTTAATGTTCCCTAGATACAGTTACACTGGGAATAAATAAAACTAGTCTTAAGAGAAAACAAATCCCTTGTGGAGGTTAGCTTTTTTAAATTCAAGAGTTCAGACTTTTGAGAAACTGTTACCTTTCCTAATCTGGTCTTCTAACTAGGTACACACACTAGAAGACTTTGCAAGGGTTCCCACGAAAGAAGGCTTTTAAGGGAATCACTCTCCACAGTACTCTCTTTCCTACATCTTATCCACCTAAGAAAGTACCTGTGTTAAGAACAGACTTTTTCTCACTTTACAAAGGAAACACATTACCTTAACTTATCCTAAATATTACTAGGAAAGCTTCCTCCTTCTTTAAATGATTGATCAAGGCACCTAAATCTACAGACTATCTTTTACCTTGCCATACATGCTGCAGTTAAAAATGAAACATATTAGAAATAGGGTTGGCTTTATTAATTCAGAAATAGTGAAAAGTAGGGTGGCGGCAGTAATGATAAATTTATTTAATGATTCTGCATGTGTGAAGGCCCCAACCACTACTGCCAAAGAATCCATTGCTTTTGAAAGAGTCACATGAGAACAAAGCAAAAACAGTAAGAAATACTGAACAGACAAGCAGCAGGACATTATGGATAAAGATGGGGTCTCTGGGTTCAATTCCAGGTAATACCACTTACTAGCTGTGTGTCCTTGGGCAAAATTACTAACCTCTCTGTTCTTCATCTATATCATCTGTAAGGTGGGGTAATAACTACCTCAAACAGCTGCTGGGAGGATTAAATGAATTAATATATTTTAAATCTTATTAGAATGGTGCCTGAAATATAGTAAATACTATACAAGTATTCACTACTATTACTTTTTGTTGTTGTTGTTGCGGTACGCAGGCCTCTCACTGTTGTGGCCTCTCCCGTTGCAGAGCACAGGCTCCAGACGCGCAGGCTCAGCAGCAATGGCTCATGGGGCCCAGCTGCTCCGCAGCATGTGGGATCTTCCCGGACCGGGGCACGAACCGGCATCCCCTGCATTAGCAGGCGGACTCTCAACCACTGCGCCACCAGGGAAGCCCACTACTATTACTATTGAACTTTAAAAACATATTTTTGTATATATTTGATTAAAAACAATTATTTTCAACTATTCTTAATACTTATCCCTAGGACAAGTCAGTAGTTAGAAAAAGAACCTTCTACCAACCTGAATAATATTCTTAGTAATGCTAGTTCTTTTAAAAATAAGTAGAACATTTTCTAGGACTATCAGTCTTTTTCAAGAGACACTGGATAAAACTCATAGGTAAAATTCTACATGTTTTTTTCAGAAGCTATGAGATGTTCAATAAAGTACTTTACAACCTATTTTATCATAAAATATTTATAATGGTTATAATCATTTCATATCCCCTTATACTTTATATAGTACTTAATGCTTTCTACCTCCTTTTAACCAAAACAAAACAAAACAAAACAAAAATTTACTAGCAGGTAAACCTATTAGTACTTTGTAGTGTATATATATATATATATATGTATATATATATATAAAATAAAATACATGGGAACATTTTTATAATGATGTATGATGAAATTAAGAGTTATTTCTAATTTTTATGCTTGATTCCTATTTAAATACTAAAAAAAGCCAAATAACAGTTTGATACACGCTATGCATATATTTACCACAGGAATACAATGCTTTTTAATATAATCCTTGCTTCACAAATAGCCTAATATTAGGTACATATTACAATGCTTTATTTCAAATTTGGCAATGAGAAACAGCATATTGACTCACTGCCTAGTTTTTATAACCTATACTATAAAAAAGAATAATCTTTGACATTTAAATTTGATTGCTCTTAGTAATTTGGCTTAGGAGATGTAGGATGCAATTTATTTCTCAGCGGAGTTTATGATACCCCTTGAAACTTTAGGAACACATTTCTTTGAATTAAAAAATTAAATCAGGCTTTCTGACAAAGGTTAAAATTTGTGTCACTGGTTTGAAAATGAGGACTGCCTTTGCCAATTAGGTTATATGGAGATGCCATCCGTGAGATAAATGACTTACGTCACAGCTTGAAGTTTTTGATAAAAATACATTAAAGTATGTGATATTATACTGGCTATGATATAATAAAATTCATAATATTTTGAAGAATTGCTAAGTCAGTAAAACAAACACTGGGTTTGGAAGCAGAAGATCTGCACTGGGTCTTGGTATCCCTTTTGGGAACTTCTATGTCTTTGGGCAAAACACCTAACCTCTCCAAACCTCAGTTTCCTCATCTATAAAATAAAGGTGTAATATGATATGTCTGCTTCACATGATGATCAAGTGAGATAATAAAACTTAAAGGTATTTTAAAATTGTAAACTGCTACATGAAATAATAATGCTACCAACTATCTACAATCTGGAAAATAAAATTCAACCAACAACAATAAAAATTTCTCACATGTAACTCAGAAGGTTAAAAAACTTTATAGAACAATATTGCTTTAATAAAACCCTTCCAATACCATTCCTATCTACTTTACATGAACAAAGTTTCTCAGTAATTATATATATGCAAATAAAAACTATGAATGAAATTTTTCTAACGTTTATTATTCTAATAATGAGTCATGCAATTCAGGTACAGAAACCTATGGTGGGACGAGGGAAAGCCATTTATCTCAATGAAAGATGTATTTCCAATAAAAACGTACTTTCCATTAAAAAAATACCAAAATTCACGACATTTATGTCGTTTTGACCCACTAGATACTGACAATAATTATATTGATAGAATAATCCAGAAGAAAAAATGTTAATGTTTAGACACTTATGGTTATAGACAATATTTTAAAATTTCAATTATATATAATGTTATTGTAGCAGAAAAGCATGATAAAAGAGTTTCTAGTTTAAGAATATATTATATTATTACTACATTCAAGGGAAACATTCAAGGGATGTTAAGAAGAAAAAGGAAAAATGTAAACTTTCTAAATGTTAAAGAAGGGCTAATTTTACTTTCTTTTTTTTTTTTTTTTTTTTAATCTTTTGGCCTCACTGCACAGCATGTGGGATCTTAGTTCCCCGACCAGGAACCAAACCTGCAGCCTCTGCACTGGAAGCACAGAATCATAACCAGTGGACTGCCAGGGAAGTCTCTTCACTATCTTTTAAAGGATGACAGGCTTCATTCCAGTGGATACACAGAAAAACATAACATCTTTTTTTTAAAAGTCAACATACGCAGTATGTTGAAAATTATATAACTGCAAGTATTTAAACTTTTGGTGAAAAATTTTAGATGTCAATCTAAAAATGTTCAAGTAGTTACAATTTTTTCAAAAAATTTTTAGGAGATAGATATGCAAGCAAAAATTTGAAGCCTCTCCTGTAAAAACCAGTAAAAAATGCTGAGAGAATAGCTCAGAAAGGGTCTTTGAAGCTGGGAATGTCAACTGAAAAAAAAAGCACAACCTAAAAGTTGAGAACTGTGTTATTTGGTGGACTTTCTGAGGAGTTCAAGCCCAGAAGACAGCCTCTCAGGCAGCTCTGAGGAATGGCTCCAAAGAGGTAAGGGAGGAGCTGGGACATACAGAGGTTTTGCAACAAAGACCAGGGAGTCGGAACATCAAAAGATGACCATTAATTAAAGAAAACCAGGTATCTCAAGTCAGTGAACTTAGCACTCTTCTGTGTATGGGAAGATGCAAGAGCCTGGGCTCACTGAAATGATTCCTTTCATAGGTACCATAGCTCTCTAGGGCGGTGTCCTGTTCTTTCCTATCCTGAGTCCCCTCGGGTGCACTGCTGCGGGGTTGGCTGCAGTGGCTCAGGGTTCTGCAGTTTGTCTCCATCCTGAGTTCCCTCGGGGCTCACTGCTGGCGGCAGCTTTGTAGTGGCTTGGTGGCTCAACATTCTTTGCTTTATGGCAGGCAACACTCTTCATCCACAGGAGAAAAAGACTAACCTCTTTTAAGTATCAATACTTTCTAGTCTTATCAGACCCACAGCACACCCTACACAGCCGTACCCTGCACACAAGGGGCGTCAGTCCTGTAAACTACAGTTTGCACAACGTACATGGGGCCATAACTCATACGCATCTCTGTATGTATCCAGATCTACCCAAAGGCAATGAGACCACTAAGTGACCAATCTCCTACTTCAGAAAACGGAACAATAAAAGCTGCAATTCAAAGGTCTCCAGCATTATCTTTCCTGTTACTTATTCAAGGAGTTTACCTTAGGTAAATCAAGAGTTTAACAGCCAACAAAAACAATAATTCAGCCTCATTTATAGAAAGAGCACAAAATAGAAAGGTTTGAGTTGAAAATCTTTCACTCTGGTGGCTTCCCCTGCGGTCCAGTGGTTAAGATGCTGTGCTTCCACTGCAGGGGGCACGTGTTCAATCCCTGGTCGGGGAACTAAGATCTCACATGCTGTGTGGTGTGGCCAAAAGAAGAAAGAAAAATCTTTTACTCTGCTATTTACTAATTTATAATCTTGGGCAAGTTACCTAATCTTTGTGAATGTCACTTTTCTCACCTGTAAAACCAAGATAATGCCTACCTAGTAGAATTGGTAAGGGGATTAAATGAGATAATAAATATGAAGTATCTGGCACATTGTAACTGCTCGATAAACGATAGTTCCTTCTCTTTTCAAATCTATCTTATTAGTAAGAAAAAGGAAACATAATAATCATAATTATTTAGTGGGAAAGTGGTTTACAAAATGATACAGTAAGATGATAGGATGGTATTTAAACTAAAATGGTCAAAAGAAAAATATAATAGGAAAAAATTAATTAGCGGGCGCAACGTAAAGGGCCAAAACAAGCAGTATATATATCTTAACATCTAGAAGGTAATCATCAATGTAGAGGAAAGACATCACTCATTTAGTTAGGGCTCCTATGTACCCCTAAGTTTCTTCTACACATGATAAGTACAACTTTCCTACCAGCCCCTCACTTTGAAAGTAAATGCTTATAATAACTAGATCCTATTCCTAATACACCCACTGGCTTGTTGGGAATCAGTGGACACTCTCTGGTGCTGCAGTTGGTTTTCCTAAAAAAAAAAAAACAAATAAGGAAATCTATAATGTATAATCTGATCAAAGGATAGAAAAGCCTCTGTTGACCACAGGAACACTCAGCAGATATAAGCAGTGAGATCAGCCTAAGGATTTATGTTGCTTTTTCCAAGTCTCAGAACATAAGAGAGTTCTTCATACTCAAGGTGAGGGGCCGTCACTACATAGTGAATATAGTCCCTAAAATATTACTAATGATCGTGCTGGAAATACAAACCACATTTTCCTAAAAACAGTTATCTCTCATCATATGAAAAATATAGTATATTAACCTGAAACATCAATAGATTTGGAATTTTAGCCAGAGAACAATCAAGAATACAACCAAAAGAAAAGGCAATGTGGGGAAATGGTCAAAACAACACATTTTAGTCACCTGTCACTTATTTAACACACGGAGAATATTAAACAAGCAAACAAATAAACCGTATTGTTTGTCAATGATGCAAGAGTGTGGCTTAATATTTCATTTTCATCCTCTCATTCTCAAAATTGGGTCAAAAGTTACTTTCCATTAATAATAATGACAAGCAAAGAAATCATCAAATAGGATATGGAAATTCACAAAACAAGGAAACCTTGGGTGCTTCATCCCCAAAGAAACTATAATAACCTTTAAAAAATAGAAAATAAATGGCCCATAATGGAGGGATAGAGTAGTAAATTATAATACAACGACACAATGAATTAGCCATGACTATAAAGCTGTACAGAGATATATGAAGAACTGCATAATTTAATAAATGTAAAAGCAAAATACAAAATGGTATGTAAACTATGATTGCAATGATATAAAATATATAACAGATTTAACAAAATTCTATAACATAATTATATAAAATCACAGAGACTGAAATATATTAAAAAAATAGTGTTTGAATTGAGATTATAAATTACTTTTTCTCATATTTTCCATAAATTATGCTTAATCAGTTTGACTTTTTAAATTCAGCTATTTGAATTACTGTGTGCGTATATATATGTACAATATATACAGTATAACAAATTTTTCAAATACCTTTCTGCTGTAATAGCTCTGACGGCCGTGCAACTGAGGCCAAAGGCTCAACTGGGCGACTTGCAGCAGGTGTTCTTGTTGACGAGGCTCCTGACAAAACAGCGGATACTACTGGGCTGGACTTGGGAGGCTGAACATTTTGCATTACAGAACAGGACAAAGTATCTGCAACTGAAAACAAGAAACTATTTCATCCACAGCAGTAAGCTTGAAATATATTAAAATACTAACAAAATACAGTTAATCTGAAGTTCTTGTAAGAAACTTCAGCAGCATCACATTTATCTACTATATCTATATCTAGAAAATAAGGGGTCCAAAGAAGTTATTTTCAAAAAAACGAAAAACTTACTCACTAAATGTTTTTAGAAGTCTTTAATGGCAATTTTCCTAAAACATTTCACAAGCTTCCATACCTTCTTAAACAAAATGAACCCCAAACAGCTTTTCTTTACTAATGATCACTATTATTAATACTAATTATTGTAGTGTGCAACGGTACCTTAGATAGATAAGATGAACAGAGGTTATTTGCTTCTGCAGTAATGTGACTCATGAATTATACAGATGTTTCTATTAGCTCAGATCCCATTTTGTATTGTAAACTGCCACTTTTCATTTGCTGTTTCTAATCAGATCCCATATCTCACAGGTAACTAAGTAAGGGCCTGACAGTAACATTAGGTTGGACCTCTGGAATAAAGTACATGTGATTCATAGTTGGCCTTTTTGATAGCTCAAACTGCCTGACCTACAGGATCATCTTCAGCCAACCAAGAGATAACTGAAAAACCTGTGATGACAACATAAGTGTCCACTGATGGATGAATGGACTTTAAAAATGTAGTGTACTTAAAAAAACAAACAAAAAACAAACAAACAAAAAAAAATGTAGTGTATACATTTATATATACATGTAGGTATGTATGTGTATGCATGTATCAATACATGCATGTGTGTATGTGTATATATACAGACATATATACAATGGATGAATGGATAAAGAAAATGTGGAAATAAAGAAAACACACACACACAATGGAATATCGTTCAGCCATAAAAAAGAAGGAAATCCTGCCATGTGACAATGTGAAGGGACTTTCAGGTTATTACACTAATTGAGGAAAATCAGACAAAGACAAATAACGCATGGTGTAATTTATATATGGAATCTAAAAAAGCCGAACTCACAGAAATAGAAAGTTTTGGTTGCCAGAAGCAGGGAAGCGGGGGAAATAGGGAGATATTGGTCAAAGAGTACAAACTCTCAGTTATAAGATGAGTAGGTTCTGGAGCTCTAATGTATAGCACAGTGACTACAGTTAACAATACTGTTATCATATACTTGGAAGCTGTTCAGACAGTAGATATTAAATATTCTCACCATATACACAAAAATGGTAATTATGAGAGATGAAGGATGTATTAACTAACCCTACTGTGGTCATCATTTTGCAATAAATATATATATCAAATCATCATGTTGCACATCTTAAACTTACACAATAGTATACATACACATATAGACATGTACATATGTGTATATATGTATGACATGTTCATATATATATATGAACAAAGTTAGGTCTAAGACCGAAACAAATGCAAGAATATAGTGACAGAACAAAATGTGATACATTTCCCAATAGTGTACAAATGATATAAATATGAGAATGGAGAAAGAAGGTGGAAGGTAGTCTAAATATGTTAATTGCCACATCATTTTTAGGAAGGACAAACATCATTGTGAGAGACTGAAAACACAGTCACAATATTTTGCAGTTCCCCTCATTGAGAAGTGGAATCTATTTTCCCACTCCCTGAATTGAGGCTAAACTTTCGACTAGCTTTAATCAACAGAATGTGGCAGAAGTAATGGTGTACAAGTCCAAGACCTCAGGTCTCAAGAGGTACTACAGCTTATGCCTTTCTGCTCTTGAAATGCTGCCCTGCGACCATCACAGAAGGCAACGGTCCCCAACCTTTTGGCACCAGGGACCGGTTTCGTGGAAGACAATTCTTCCAAGGCCTTGGGTGATGGGTGAATGGTTTAGGTGGTAATGCAAGCAATGGGGAGCGGTGGGGAGCCGCAGATGAAGCTTTGCTTGCTTGCCTGCCGCTCTCCTCCTGCCGTGTGGTCCGGTTCCTAACAGGCCGCGGACCAGTACCAGTACGCAGCCCGGGGGGTTGGGGACCTCTGACGTAAGGAAGCTAATCTAGTCACGTGGAGGAAAACCTAGGTGCCCCACTGAACGGTGTGCACCAACTGCTAGACATATGAGTGAAGTCTACGATTCTCCAGCCCAGCCAACTCTCCAGCTAAATGAAGTCACATGAGTCCAAGAAAACGGGCAGAGGAACTGTCCAAACAACCCACAGAACTATGAAAAATAATAAATAATTTTTGTTTTAAACCAGCATTAGATAACTGGTGAAATCATTAAAAATGCTAAAGTAACAGAGCGATGAATATATTTAACAGTACAAAGTAAAAAATTAAGATATAATCACCTAAAATTGAGTGATAAAAATAAGGAGAGGGGTGTGGAAGACAGTAAATATATTAACTTTACCTTTGCTCATAATAAGAAACTAAAAGACACTGTCTAAAAATATAGAAGATATTTCTGCCTCTGTTAATTCTAGAGGTAATCTAGGTAATTAGGATCAAACCTTCCACTAACGGTAACTTTAAAAACTGCACTTAAAAAGATCTTCTTAAAATAATCAAAGATCTAACATGATATTAATGAATCTCTGGGTGAAAATCTGTAAGAAATTGAAAACTCAGAGAAACAAGCCTAACACTCAGAGTTGCTTTCTCCCTGTGGTTATCTGTTGAAAACCTGATCTGCTGTTTTCTGTAGCCTTGCAGAGCATGGGAAGCAAGACATCTCCTACAGCACACCCAAGATGGGGCACCTGATTCAGCACCCCATACCTCCACTTTTAGGATAGTATCTGAAGGGTTATAACCTCGGGCTAAGGATAAACCAGGAAGCTAAGCCTTACAAAAGCCAGCAGCTTTGATTCAGAACATCTGCACAGTCCAGCACATCTAGACACTTGGACTTGGATGGATGTGATCACAGGCTGGCAGTACCTGGAGGAAACTGGCAGAAGGAAATATAAATCCTCTCTGGAGAACAATTCCATCACCCTAGGCCTTAAATTATTCCCACAAGTAATTTTTCAAAGACAATTCCAAGCACAAAGTCTAAGATAAGTAGTTCAGGTTTGAACACGGCCCTCTGTGTTCTCCAGTCTCCAGCCTGATACACGGCATCACCCTCCTTACAGTCCTTCAATAGTCTGCCAGTGGTTGAGGGTGAAGACAAAACATCTTACCCTGAACACTTCTTAACATGGTCAACGAGGCCCTGAATGATCCTGAGTTCCCAGCCTCCTCCTGGCCCATGGTTCTCCTCTAGCTTCACTGGTCTTTCAGTCCTTTGAACTTGCCATGCTCTCTCCCATTAAAGGGGAATACACTTGCTCCCCCTTAGATGTAATAAATTGTTTTCTTTAATAAAATAATTGATACAAATAAAAGGTGATACGTATATGTGTATGTATTTATAAAATCATAATAAAGAAACACCCATGAACTCAGCATCCAACTGTGAAAATAAAACATTTCCAATACTGTTGAAGCTCTTGGTGTACTCCTCACAGAAGGTATTCCCTTGCCTCCCTTCTGAACTGTGTTCCTTATTCTCTTGCTTTTGTTATTAGTTTACCACACAAATAAGTATCCCTAAACATTATTTTTGCTTGTTTTTTTAACTTTATAACAATAGCATACTGCATCTATTCTTCCATGAATCCTGTTACATTTCTGGGATTCATTTGTGTTAATGAGTATAGCTCTATTTCATCATTTTCACTGCTGGTCAGTAGCCCACTGGAAGGATATACTGATATCCATTCTATCATAAATGGACTTTTGGGTTCTAATTTTATGTTTTCACATACAGTACTACAGGAATATTCATGAACATGTCCCTGGTACACATGTGCTGGTTTCTCTGGGGGTGGAGCTTCTCAATGTGTGTGCCACAGCTCAAAAGTGTGTACGTAGCTGTACAGCAAGGGACGAGGATCCCCTCAGCCCCGGGGGGCCTGTGGGAAGTGAGTTCCTTGGCCTGGGGAACAGACTAGACCCTTTAGCTCAGAATCCCCCCCCGCAAAATGTTATTTTCTACAAGTACTACACATTTAAAGCAGGAAGTGGTGCTGTAGGGCCCTCTTATTCAAAGTGTACTCTATGGGCTAGCAACACTTTATACAGAAACTTGATAAAATCCTTAGGCCAGGCACTACTAGACCTGGTGAATCAGAACCTCCATTTTAACAAGGCCCCAGGTGATTCATACTCACAAAGTATGAGAAGGACTTCTCCAGAGCACACAGAAGTGGGATAGCTGTGTTTCAGGGTGTGGTTACCTTCAATCCCACTAACGCCAAACTTCCCTAAAATGTGGAACCAATAGGTCCTTCTACTAACACTGTCTAAGATTTTCCTGTTATTCCACATCCTTGCCATGCCTTGGTATAGTCGGTCTTTCAAAGTTTTACCATCCTGCCACTAGGTATAAGTAGATATCCCATTCTAGTTTTAAGTTGCTTTTCCCTGATTATTAATGAGACTGAGTATGTTTTCCTTTCATCTGTGAAATGCCTGTTCATGTATTTTTTTCTTGGGTTGCTGGTCTTTTCCTTATTGATCTTATGTGTTATTTGTATAATCTGGATAAAATACTATAAAATTTTTTTCTCCCTTTTCATGGCTTGTCTTTTTGTTCTCTTTATGTTGCCTTTCAATGAAAAAAAGTCCTTAATTAGATGATAGTAAACCTTATCATGCTTATTCTTTATGGCTAGCTAGCACTATGCGTGGTGTCCTTAAGAAATCTTTCCCAACTCCAAGGTTCTTCCGTATTTTCTCTCAAAAGTTTTAAAGTTTTGCCTTTTTGCATTTAAATATTTATTTCATCTGTAATTTATTTTATACATGGAGAATTCATTCTTATAAGTGGAGAATTCATTCTTCAGATTGCAGCTCACATATCAGAGATCAGGGAAAACTTCCTGAGTACACTATACCTAGAGTACTCTCACCAAGCACTATACATCTCTGCTTCATGATACTTAAATAATAGTAGCAATTTTACATGTATTTGTGTTTATTTGTGTTTATTTGGATAATGTTTGCCTCCCCAAGAAGATTACAAACTTCATGAAGATAAGGATCAAGTCTTTTTACTTGCTATTTTATCTCCCTGCACTAAAATAAACACCTGTCACATAGCTGGCTTTCAAGTATTTGTCAAATAAATGGAGACAAGTTCCACAAATATGAAGGACCACAGAAAACTGCCAGCCAAAAACAACAACAACAAAACTACCCCTTTCACAAAGAGAATTTGACAGATGAAACATGGTATACTTAGAGACAGAACCTACAATTCAAAAATAAATCATTTGTCTGTTTATCTATTTATTTATTTATTGGCATTAAGGTAGTTCCCCTGTTAGTTTTTAGTAGCTCCTTAGTAACTGTACATAAACTCTTTTGAAACTAGGAAGGTTAAGCAAATTCTCAACTAATAGCACCATTACCCATTCAAGTTGTTCAAACTAGAAAATTTAAGTCAACTTTTATTATTCCTTTTCCTTCATAAACCTTATCAATGAATTCTTGAAATCATCTCTTGCCATCTGTCTTCTGTATAAATAAATCTCAACCTGTGTCAGCATCCTTCATCTAGGTAATTGTAGTAATTCCTTCCTAGCTGGTCTTCCTGTCTCCAAGTTCTTCCTCCTCCAGTCCACCTACCACACTGCTCACAGAAGAAAGATCTGAAACACAAACCTGATAGCGTCACCCCCTTGCTTAAAAATTTCTGATGGCTGCTGATTACATACAGGACAGAGCTTATGTTTTTCCTTCAAGTCTTTTCCTCTCACCTCTCCAATGCCATAGCCCAGGAGAAAATGGGAAACTGAGATACAGAAAAGGGACAACTGATAAAGTCAACTTTTGAAGGAAGTGGTCACAAAGATGGACATCTCATCTTCTGAGCTTGAAGAAGGAGTAAATATAGAACAATTTACAGGTGGAAGGTATAAAGTTGAGTAAAGATGAAAAGGTTCAAGAGTAGCTTTGGAAAAACTGAAGGAGTACGAGTGTGAGGGAGCATAATTATTACTATCTCACAACTCTGCAATCTCATCACAAGTTTCCAAAGCTGAAAATAATCTCTTAACTGTACTATTTGTACCTCCAATGTAGTTTTCTAACTTACTTCTAACTCGTATTTCTTTATCCAGATAGTCACCTCCTATAGGGATCTATTCTGCTTTTCCTCAGGCACATCACCACCCTGAGATGATAGATGTATATTAACTTACCAGTGGTTATACCTTAGTGTCATGTATGTTGTGGATTTTTATATAAGGATTATATAAATGTTTATTATTATTATAAGTAGATTTTAAAGTGTTTTTTAATAAAATTGTACTCAGTATTATTCTACAATATGCTGTCAAGATGTGATCCTTACTGAAGTTGTATTACTCAGCCAACTTCATCTCAAACTAAGAAAGAGCTTCTGAACCTTGACAAATTTACCTATAGTGCCAGTTTAAAAAATTTTAATGGTATAATGACACCTTTTAAACACCAGCCAAAATTTCACTCTAAGTTAACTAAACATAGCCCCCCAAACATACATCACTATGTTTTTAATAAAGTAATCTGAAATTCTAGTGCTGAATTGTACTAACATGCTTTTCTAAAATAAAGAGGCAAATGGACTTCCCTGGCTGTGCAGTGGTTAAGAATCCGCCTGCCAATGCAGCAGACATGGGTTTGAGCCCTGGTCTGGGAAGATCCCACATGCCGCAGAGCAACTAAGCCCATGCGCCACAACTACTGAGCCTGCGCTCTAGAGCCCGCGAGCCACAACTACTGAGCCCGTGTACCCTACAGCCCGCGCACCACAACTACTGAGCCCGCGTGCTGCAACTGCTGAAGCCTGCATGCCTAGAGCCCATGCTCCACAACAAGAGAAGCCACTGCAGTGAGAAGCCCGCATGCTACAACGAAGGGTAGCCCCCGCTCGCTGCAACTAGAGAAAGCCCGAGTGCAGCAATGGAGACCCAACACAGCCAAATAAATAGAATTAAAAAATAATAAAAAATATAGGCAAATGAGATAACATTTACATGTCTCTTTTATTCTATGTTTCTGAATATGAACTCATCAACTGCCTAAAAGTAACAGCATGTATCAATCACTGTGTTTTTGATAATCACTTAAGTCAGGTTTATGCTTTTGGATCTTAACCCTTCACAAATTGCTTAAGAATTTTTACTATACTACCTGAAAATGAAACTAATATAACCAGGTAATAAAAATGCAATCATTCTTGTCAATTACTCAAAGATTGATTTTCACACAAAACTATGATTAATACCTAAGATTCTCATTTTAATACGACAATATAATTTTAAAATGTCCAAACCAATTAAATTGCTTGTCTTTCTAGAACATTAAAATCAGTATACCCATGGTTCCCAAACCTCGTAATTAGGCACCCAAGTTGCCCTCGCAACAAACTCACAGAGTTCCAAGGGATGTTTTAAATTTTCAAGAGAAACACAGAGACAGCTGTCAAAAAACCTTGTGAACTATTAATACTAAGTAGCTTGAGGCACTGGAAAAAATATTGAGAAACATCAGCTGAGAAAGTTTAGGAACTTCTGTAATATTTAAAGTACGTTTTAAAAGTAACCTCTTTATTTCTTTTGAAATGGTGACGAGCATGGGTCATACTAACCTGAGATACACTTAATTTGTCAACTTCTGAACTACAATTAAAAAGTCATTTACCAATCTAAAGGGAAAATATAAAGAAACCCACTTCTTAACAAATGAACTTCTAAAATTATATTTACTATGGCTTTCACAGTATAGTATCACAATTAAAAGAAAGGAAGTATACCCCCTTCTCTCTGCCTAACGGCCTAATTACTACTTATTCAAATAGAAGCTAATTATTCTTACTCTTTATTCAACATTTTCTTCAACGATAGGCCCTCCCCCACAGGTATTCTATTCCTTAGCCAAGTGGCCCTACATTTCCCTGATCCTACATCTCAGCATAAATTAGTTCTATTCAGTCCCATCTCAGAATAAGACAGCAATTAGCTGAATTTCTTCTTTTTTTGTCATGAAAGTCACAAAATCCTTCAGTCAGAGGGACCTTAGGATAAGCTGATGTGTAAAAGGACTGCTGAAAGAAGAAAGAAAGAAAACAGAATTTCTAGGGGACAGAAAGCCCTGGTTCTGAGAAGGGTAGACTGAGAGTCAGAAGAAACTGAGCTTCAGGACAAGCTCTGTTTCTAACATTAATGACTACAGGCTTTCCTCATTTGTTAAACAAAAGGACTACAGTAGAATATGGATCTGCTACCCGACATCACTCATGATCAAGTCAGAAATACAGATTTCCAAGGGAATTCCCTGGTGGTCCAGTGGTTAGGACTCTGCACTTTCACTGCTGAGGGCCCGGGTTCGATCCCTGGTCAGGGAACTAAGATCCCACAAATTGCGTGCCAAGACTACCCTGGAGATTGTATTCTAGCTCAGTAAGTTGGGTTTCAAGATCACAATCTGTGCAAGGGATTCTGGTGCACAGCCAGATTTGGGAATTGTGATAGATGCTTCAAGTTGACTTACCTAAAACCCAGTTAATGCTAAACCCCTTCTTTCTTGCCTGCCTCTATCATGAAGGCTACAAAGCTAAATATTCATTTTCTAGCCTTCCCTTAAATTAGAGATGGTCTTTTAAAACAGCTATGGCAAATGGTATGTAAAATGAAATGGGGTCAATGCCACGACCCCATCTTCTTTCCTCTCCCTTCTTTCTGCTTTTAACTTTGACTTGCTGTCTACAGGTACAGAAGTTATCTTGTTTCTATAAACGAACATACTAAGGATGGCAGAGTGGAAAGGGAAAAAAGACACTGAGGACATCTAGATCTACTGCATCTGCCTAGACTTCTTGTTATGTGAGAAAAATACCACCTTTCTTGTTTAAACCACTATTAGTTGCTTGTAGCCCAAAGTGTTTCTAAACAACATAGCAACGAAAGAATAGATGATCTCAAATGCACACTTCAGATCTAATATTCTAAAGTTCTAACTTTAAATAATCTAACTGTCCAGGGAATGATACTCTTCTACAACATCCTTGACATATGGCTATCTAGACTCTGATATACAATCTAAAGACATCATTCAGAAAACGATCACAGCTTTAACAATTCCCATCCTTTACATACCTTTTCATTCAGTTCAAGAGCAGATTTTGTTAAGTTCAAGTTCACAAGTTGAATTAAAGTGAATATATCCTATGCAAACCCCACACTAAAAAACTATATACCTTGCATACATAATTTTTAAACAAATAAATTTAACCACATCTTGGTTTAGGAAGGTAAGAAAAACTAATTACAAGGGTATTCTTCATGTATCTTTCTCCATCTTCCCTGTCCTTCATCCTAACTTACCAATCTGGGGCTGAGAAAACATCAACTTTAATGTATAGGAAATATATCTTCTGTGAAAGTCACTAATAGGGGTTCACCTAGAGAAACCAGTGTGGTATTGCAGGCCATCATTTTTTCTATAGTGAATAGGACTATGGCTGGAATAGTAACTGTCCCAAGGTTGAACTAATATAAAAAAGAAAGTATTAGCTATCAAAGCATATCCCCAAATAGACCCTTCCATTTTGCCTTATTCCTAACTCACATTAAAGACAACTACTGCAGAGGCATGAAAACACAGCAATAAATACCAACTGAGATCCCAATTATGGCAAGGAACCATGCTATACAAGGCAGATGGTTGGGTGGCTAATTGTGAATAGATGAAGGGGAAGGGTTCAAGAAGATGCTGCAAAATTCCACTATAAATAAAGCAAATAAATTGCAAAGGTGAGCTAATTTCCAATTTTTCTATTAGGCAGTATCATCTTTAACCTTCATGCAATAAAAGTCAGATTGGAAATGCACTGATTTTCAACCATGCTTTGGTGAACTTTTCATTCAACCTACCAGGATTTGTTGGGTTGTTGGCTGTAGCCAGGGAGGTGTGGTTTTGGATTAGATTGTCTTGGGTTGACGGAAGGCCTGAAGCTGACCACGCAAAAGTACTGTATCCTGAAAGACTCTGCTGCTGGTGGTACTGTTGTGATGGTGGAGGTGGAAGTGGTGATGGATGGCTGATAGCTGTATTTTGACCAGAAAATGAATTATCTCTAATTGGCCTGACAGTCGGAGCATTCTGTGAGGTAAACATTTGCTGCCCATATGGATCACCAGCAGGTAGAGAGGGATATGAAACACTAGGATATGCAGCATTAGAAACAGTTGACAAAGCATAGTGACCGCAAGTAGAGGGAAATCCCTGAGCAGCAACAGAAGAATTGTCAGAGTACATGGCTGGACTATTGTAATGATTCACAAAAGAGGAGTATGGCTGGGAGGCACTCGTATGCAAATGTGATGCTGATGACCCGGCACCTTGGAATGATCCCAGAGTGGATCCCACGACATGAGGGGCAGGAGGAACGCTGCCATACATCTGCTGTGCTCCTGGTTGTGGGCTTGCTGTGTTAGGAGTCACCACATTTTGTGTTGGTACCCTATAGAGACCAGAGTAGTAATCATCACACTGGCTATCCAATGGCAATGAGGTCATTTTCTCAGGTCCTTGAGAGTAATGTCCTGAGGGAGCAGTGTAGCTTTGAGGATGCAATCCATACCCAGATGGAACTTGCATTTGATTCTGTGCCGGACCTGAAAAAAAAAAGAGCAAATGTTTATAAGAATTAGTAAGAAGGTAACTAACTTTTAAGCACAGTTCCCACCTAAATGTTGCCCTAATTTACTTCTTCATAATCCCAAATTGTTACAAGAGATTATACCCTGATAGACCCACTGTGATAGCCTCCAAGATGGCCCCCAATGACTCCCACCCCCTGGTACTGACCCCCTCCCACAATATACCAGGAGTGGACTGTGTGACCAACAGCATATAGCAGAGGTAATGATATATCACTCCAAAGACCTGCCCAGTCTTGGGCGCTGGCACTCTCTTAGATCACTCACTCAGTGTGGAAGAACAAAGCTGTCAAGTTGTGAAGAGCCCTCTGGAGAAACCCATGCAGTGAGGAACTGAATCCTCCTGACCAACAGCTAGAGAGAAACTGAGGTCTGCCAACAATCACAGGAGTGAGCCTGGAAGCAGATCCTTCATACCAAGTAGAGTCTCTCTCTCTCTTTTTTTTTTTAATTGAGGCAAATTTATATAACATACACTCAACCATTTTAAAAGGTACAATTCAGTGGCATTTAGTACATTCACGCTCTTGTGCAACCATCACCTCTAATTTCAAAACACTTTCATCACCCTGAAAGGAAACCCATCCCCATTAAGCAGTTGCTCCTCACTCCTCCCTGGCAGCTACTAATCTGCTTTCCATCTTTGTGGATTTACCTATTTTGAGTATTTCATATAAATAGAATCACCCAGTATATGACCTTTTGTGTTCGGCCTCTTTCACTTGGCATAATGCTTTCAGGGTCAACCACATTGTAGCCTGTATCCGACCTTCATCCCTTTTTATGGCTGAGTCACATTCCATTGTATGGACAGACCACGATTTGTTTCTCCATTTATCAGTTGGTGGGCATTTGGCTGTGATGACAGTGCTGCCAAGGAGTAACTGGATATTAAACTTCCGACGTTACTTTTTTTTTTTAACATCTTTATTGGAGTAGAATTGCTTTACAATGGTGTGTTAGTTTCTGCTGTATAACAAAGTGAATCAGCTATGTGCATACATATACCCCCATATACTCTCTCCCTCTTGCGTCTCCCTCCCACCCTCCCTATCTCACCCCTCTAGGTGGTCACAAAGCACCAAGCTGATGTCCCCGTGAGATGCAGCTGTTTCCCACTAGCTATCTATTTTACATTTGGTAGTGTATATATGCCCATGCCACTCTCTCACTTCGTCCCAGCTTACCCTTCTCCCTCCCCGGGTCCTCAAGTCCATTCTCTACGTCTGCATCTTTATTCCTGCCCTGTCCCTAGGTTCTTCATAACCATTTTTTTTTCCTTTTTAGATTCCATTTATATGTGTTAGCTTACAGTATTTGTTTTTCTCTTTCTGACTTACTTCACTCTGTATAACAGTCTCTAGGTCCGTCCACCTCACTACAAATAACTCAATTTCGTTTCTTTTTATGGCTGAGTAATATTCCATTGTATATATAATCCATTTACATTTAAGGTAATTATCGATATGTATGTTCCTATTACCGTTTTCTTAATTATTTTGGGTTGGTTTTTGTAGGTCTTTTCCTTCTCTTGTGTTTCCTGCCTAGAGAAGTTCCTTTAGCATTTGTTGTAAAGCTGGTTTGGTGGTGCTGAATTCTCTTAGTTTTTGCTTGTTTGTAAAGGTTTTAATTTCTCCATCGAATGGGAATGAGATCCTTGCTGGGTAGAGTAATCTTGGTTGTAAGTTTACCCCTTTCATCACTAAATATGTCTTGCCACTCCCTTCCGGCTTGCAGAGTTTCTGCTGAAAGATCAGCTGTTATCCTTATGGGGATTCCCTTGTATGTTGTTTTTTGCTTTTCCCTTGCTGCTGTTAATATTTTTTCTTTGTATTTTTGATAGTTTGATTAATATGTGTCTTGGCGTGTTTCTCCTTGAATTTGTCCTGTATGGGACTCTCTGTGCTTCCTGGACTTGATTGACTATTTCCTTTCCCATGTTAGGGAACTTTTCAACTATAATCTCTTCAAATATTTTCTCAGACCTTTCTTTTTCTCTTCTTCTTCTGGGACCCCTATAATTCGAATGTTGGTGAGTTTAATGTTGTCCCAGAGGTCTCTGAGACTGTCCTCAATTCTTTTCATTCTTTTTTCTTCATTCTGCTCTGTGGTAGTTATTTCCACTGTTTTATCTTCCAGGTCACTTATCCATTCTTCCGCCTCAGTTATTCTGCTATTGATTCCTTCTAGAGAATTTTTAATTTCATTTATAGTGTTGTTCATCACTGTTTGTTTACTCTTTAGTTCTAGGTCCTTGTTAAACGTTTCTTATATTTTCTCCATTCTATTTCCAAGATTTTGGATCATCTTTACTGTCATTACTCTGAATTCTTTTTCAGGTAGACTGCCTATTTCCTCTTCATTTGTTTGGTCTGGTGGGTTTTTACCTTGCTCCTTCATCTGCTGCATATTTCTGTCTTCTCATTTTGTTTAACTGTGTTTGGGGGTCTCCTTTTCGCAGGCTGCAGGTTCATAGTTCCCGATGTTTTTGGTGTCTGCCCCCAGTGGGTGAGGTTGGTTCAGTGGCTTGTGTAGGCTTCCTGATGGAGGGAACTGGTGCCTGTGTTCTGGTGATGAGGCTGGATCTTGTCTTTCTGGTGGGCAGGGCTGCATCTGGCAGTGTGTTTTGGGGTGTCTGGGAACTCAGTATGATTTTAGGCAGCTTCTCTGCTAATGGGTGGCGTTGTGTTCCTGTCTTGCTAGTTGTTTGGCATGGGGCGCCCAGCACTGGAGCTTGCTGGCCATTGGGTGGAGCTGGGCCTTAGCATTGAGACGAAGATCTCTGGGGGAGCTCTCGTCGATTAATATTACATGGGGCCGGGAGGTCTCCAGTGGTCCAGTGTCCTCAACTCGGCTCTCCCACCTCAGAGGCTCAGCCCTGACACCAGACCAGAGCGCCAAGACCCTGTCGGCCACACGGCTCAGAAGACAGGGGAGCAAAAAAAAAAGAAATAAAAAAATAAATAATTAAAATGAAAAAAAAATAATAAAGAGAACCACCAACAAACAAATCCACCGATATAACAAGCACTAAAAATTATACTAAGATAAACATACAAATCAGAAACAAATCAGTCGCAGACAGCAAACCCCAAGTCTACAGGTGCTCCCAAAGTCCACCGCCTCGATTTAGGGATGATTCACTGTCTATTCAGGTATTCCACAGATGCAGGGTACATCAAGTTGATTGCGGGGATTTAATCCACTGCTCCTCAGGCTGCACAGAGAGATTTCCTTTTCTCCTCTTTGTTCGCACAGCTCCTGGGGTTCAGCTTTGGTTTTGGCCCCACCTCTGCGTGTAGGTCGCCCTCAGGCATCTGTTCCCTCCCAGACAGGACGGGGTTAAAGCAGCGGCTGATTAGGGGGCTCTTGCTCATTCATGCCGGCGGTAGAGGGGTGCGGTAGTTATAATTGGAATGTGGGGCGAGCCTGTGGTGGCAGAGGCTGGCGAGACGTTGCAACAGCCTGAGGTATGCTATGTGTTCTCCCGGGGAAGTTGTCCCTGGATCACAGGACCCTGGCAGTGGCGGGCTGCACAGGCTCCTGGGGACAAGGTGTGGACAGTGACCTGTGCTTGCACACAGGATTCTTGGTGGCTGCACTAGCAGCCTTAGCATTTCATGCCCGTCTCTGGGGTCTGAGCTGATAGCCGCAGCTCATGCCCGTCTCTGGAGCTCGTTTAGGCGGTGCTCTGCTTTCTGTGGGCAGACAGGGAAGGAATCCCCTCTCCTTGCGCACCCCGAAACAATGGTCTCTTGCCTCTTACGCAGGTCCAGACTTTTTCCCGGACTCCCTCCTGGCTAGCTGTGGCGCACGAGTCCCTTCAGGCTATGTTCACGCAGCCAACCCCAGTCCTCTCCTTGGGATCCGACCAAAGCCCGAGCCTCAGCTCCCAGCCCCCGCCCGCCCCGGTGGGTGAGCAGACAAGCCTCTCAGGCTGGTGAGTGCTGGTCGGCACCGATCCTCTGTGCGGGAATCTCTCCGCTTTGTCCTCCGCACCCCTGTTGCTGCGCTCTCCTCCGTGGCTCCGAAGCTTCCCCCCAACCCACCCCGTCTCTGCCAGTGAAGGGGCTTCCTAGTGTGTGGAAACTTTTCCTCCTTCACAGCTCCCTCCCAGAGGTGCAGGTCCCGTCCCTATTCTTTTGTCTCTGTTTTTTCTTTTGCCCTACCCACGTACGTGGGGATTTTCTTGCCTTTTGGGAAGTCCGAGGTCTTCTGCCAGCATTCAGTAGGTATTCTGTAGGAGTTGTTCCACATGTAGATGTGTTTTTGATGTATTTGTGGGGAGGAAGGTGATCTCCATGGCTTACTCCTCCGCCATCTTGAAGGTCCCCTCCCAAGTAGAATCTAACTAGAGTCCCAGCTGATAGCCTGACTACAATCTCATGAGACCCTAAACCAGAACCACCTAGCTAGGCTGCTTCATGTCCCTCAGAAACTATGAGATTAAATATTTGTTGTTTTAAGTTGATAAATTTTGGGGTATTTTGTTATGCAGCAATAGATAACAATATACCTAGCATGGAAGACGTTCAAACCTTTCTTACAGGCTTTTTTTTTTTTTTAAGTTATAAAAGTAACAATATATCCACTGTTAAAAGACATTCAAACAATGAAGAATATAAAGTGAAAAGTGCAAGTCCCCTTCTCTCCCTGGTAGCTTATGTCCTATGTCCCAGATGTAGCTACAGTTAATGGTTTCTTGTGTATCCTTTGTATACCTATATACACATATGTAATGTATATATAAGCATATATATTTAAACAGGCATAGATCATACTACAGTTTGACAACTTCATTTTTTTACCTAATATATCCTGGATCCCCTTCTGTGTTAGCATATACAAACTTCATTCTTCTTCTAAAAGAATCTATATGGTATTTCATTGTAGAAACATAACATTATTTACCAAATCCCCATTGATGAGTATTTATTCCAGGGAGAGAACTAATTTATGAAGTCAACTTCTTTGATGAATCTGCAGGGTAAGTTCCTAGAAGTGAAACTGGAGGTTCAAAGGGTTTGGGGGCTATTAAAATTGACCATTATTGCCAAATAACTCTCCAAAAATGTCTATCAATTTATACTGCTCAGCAGTAATGCTTAAGAATGCCTCATCTTCCCAACACTGAGCACCATTTTAATCTTTGCCAATCTAATAAGAGAGAAACATTTTAGTTTGCAATACTAGACTTTGAGTGATGCTCAGAATCCTTTCGAATGTTTCTCAGCCATTTGGGTATCTTTCTTTGTTATTTGCCCTTTTCCCACAGGATTGTGCTTCCCTTAATAATTTATAAATGTTCTTGTATGTTAAGAAATTTAACCGTATGTTATTATTATGTGCTGTCTATATTTTCCCTGTTATTGTTTGTCTTTTAACTTTGTTCATGTTGTCTCTTGCTATAGTTTCTCAATTATTATATAGTAAAATCTTTCATGCTTGATAAATTTTAAAATCATACTTAGTAGAGCCTGCCCCATTCCAATGTTATAAAGCTATATACCAATGTTTTCCTCTAGTGCTTTTAATACTTCCATTTTTATGTATTTATCTTTGATCACTATAGAATGTATTTATTTTATCAATACCATTAAAGTTAACAATAATATTAATATTATTAATAGTCTAAACATTACTAAACATTAGATTTTGTGCCGCTCACTGTTCTAAATGTTTTACATACATTCACTCCTTTAATCCTCACAGCCCCCTGAAGTAAACAGTATCATTATAACCGCTTTATAAATAAAATAAACGAGGCACAAAAGTTAAGTTGTTCAATACAGTCACATACTTAGGAAGTAAGAGGGCTGGGATTTGATTCAAATAATCTGGCTCAAGTCCGTGCTTTCAGACAATGATCTGCTGCCCCTCGCTACACTAAAATCCTGCTACCTTTCTTTAGCCAAGAAGAAGGTCAATTATCTCAAACAATGGAATTCTAGCTTTGCTTACAAGGGCAAATTTAATTATCCTAGAATCTAATTTTCTTGTCTTGTGGAATGAAATAGATTATCTGTATCATACCTCAAATGAAAAGATAATCAAAATATATATATATATTTCAAGCTGTTTCAAGTTCACTGACACAAAGAAAGTGCCACTGTATTCTTTGCCATAATAATGTATAAAAATAGAAAATAGACAATGTGTTTATAAAAGATATATGAATAATTTCCTTATTCTGTTTTCAATTCCTACTAAATAATGCAGTGGAATCTTAATCTTTGGTCATTTAAATACATACTCCATGGCAGATACAAACATAACTTACACAATCAAGCTGTAAAGAAAAAATAATGGCCACACTTCCAAGAAGCATACAGAGAACCAAAACTCAGGTAACACTGTTTTACTAGGTATATAATTTACTTTTCTTACAGGATATTCTACATGATCACAGTTCATTTAGAAGAATTTAACATGCTTAAAAAAAGTGTAAACTGTTCTCCTCCTTCTCTTCCTTAAATATATTTTAAAAATGGATTTGCTGGATATACATATAACTGATTCACTTTGCTGTACACCTGAAACTAATAAAACACTGTAAATCAACTATACTGCAATAAAAATTAAAAAAAAAAACAAAACACAGGATTTGCTACTCTTCATTACAGTCACAGAAAACCCAACACTGGTACAAATTGATCAATCAAGAGAAGAGCCAAGTCAGAGTTAGAGAAATCTGTTTAAATATCTACCCACTTCATGATCTGATTTGGTTCATCTATGCCACATGATGTGAAAACAGGAAAATCATCATCATCATGTCCAAGCTACTCAAATGCCATTCTTCTAAAAATAACAGGAAGGTTGTATCGGCTGAAATTTATCAGAAGTGAATTACCCACCCAAAAAATCCTATTTGCCTTTTCAGCCCATCAAAGAAAAGGAAGGTACTTACTTTGTGGGAGGGGGGGGGGACGCAAAGGTAGGAACAGCTAATTATATGTTGGTGCTTACCATTCCTTACACTATATCAAGATCTAAATGTTCCAAGTGTACCCCCCAAAATGTCTAATATAATTTAATCAAAATAATAAATGAATCAAGACTTCGTTGAAAGCAAAATGATTGTTTTAAATATTTTAAATCAACTTTTAAAGCCTGCAAGGGGGGAAAACCGCGGGGGCGTGGGGATGGTGGTGTGCTGAATTGGGCAACTGGGATTGACATGTATACACTGATGTGTATAAAATTGATGACTAATAAGAACCTGCTGTATAAAAAAATAAAAACTTTTAAAGCCTGCACTGAAAAAACAAAACAAACCATAAAGATCAGTTTAAATTGAAAAAAACTGGTATCTAGGACAAGCAAATATTTTTTAAAATTTTGTCTTACTGTGACCTAGCAAGGCATGCACTCTCTTTTCTTCAACCTTAAAATATATTAGATAACTCAACTTTCTCTTAGGGTATACTAGTATTAAAGTTTTATTTCTTCTGCATAAACTAAAAACTGAGCCTGGCAAATATCACAAATAAATCATTTATATACTCTTTAAAAAAAACACACACACACACTCTGTAAATTATGGGGTTTTTACTAGTATTAGCAGTTTCATTTGCTTATATTTCCTATAACTGCCTTAGCATCTGTGGCAGTTTTAAAACACAGTTCCCAAACTCTTTGATACTCTGCTGATTAAAGGGTAGGATCTGTCTACTCCTCTTGAATTTGAGCAGGCTTATAACAGCTTCCACTAATAAAGAATGGCAGAAGCAAAGCTGTGTGACTTCACAGGCTTGGTCATAGACAACTCAGCATCTGCACTGTTTGATGGAATATCTGCATATGGATCCCTAAGCAACTCCATAAGAAATCCATTTACTCCACAGCTGTCATGGTCTGAGGAAGAGAAACCACATAGAGAGGTCACCAGTAGGGACTCTGGTTTGAAGTCCCAGTCTCTGAGTTATTCTAGTCTAAGCGCCAGATGTGAGAATAAATAAGCCTTCAAGATCATCCCAATCTCCAGCCATCAAAATCATTTTAAGTCTTCCCCGCTGAGGCCCTAGACATCCCAGAGCAAAGCCATCTATGCCATGCCCTGTTCAAAGTCTTAGTTCAACACAGTCTGTGAGCATAATAAAATGGTTGCTTAACCATTGTTTTGTTGTAATTTACTATGTACTAATAGCAACTAGAGCAGCAATTACTGTTTTTAAAATTTCAGAATTCAGATTCTAAAACCAAAATACTATTTATAATAGCACACACACAAAAGGTAGTACTTAAAATACAAATCTAATGAAATATGTGAAGGATCTATATATAGAACTGATATACAGAACAAAACAAAACTATATATAGAACAAAACACTGATGAAAGAAATCAAGGATATGGAATGATATACCATGTTTGTGGACTGGAAGACTTGACATTAAGATGTAAATTATCTCGATTTTGATCTTTAGATTCAAACAATACCAATAAAAATACATGAAGGCTTTTTTATGGGTATCAACAAGCCGATTCTAAAATTTCTAGGAAAAGGCAAGGATACCAAAATAGCAAAAAACAAACAAAAAACTTTGAAAAAGAACAGTTGGAGGATTTGCATTACCCAAATTTCAAGACTTTATATACAACAATAATCAAGAAAGTGTGGTCCAGGGCTTCCCTGGTGGCGCAGTGGTTGAGAGTCAGCCTGCCGATGCAAGGGACACGGGTTCATGCCCCGGTCCGGGAAGATCCCACATGCCGCGGAGCGGCTGGGCCCGTGAGCCATGGCCGCTGAGCCTGTGCGTCCGGAGCCTGTGCTCCACAATGGGAGAGGTCATGGCAGTGAGAGGCCTGCATAGCACACACACACACACACACACACACAAAAAGAAAAAAAAAAAAGAAAGTGTGGTCTAGACAAAAGGCTAGACATACAGAAAATAATAAAAATAGAGCCACAAAAACACAGTCAACTGATTTTTTGACAATGGTGCCATGGCAATTCAATGGAGGAAAGACAGTTTTTTCAATTGACAGTACTTTTCAATCGATGCATAGTTCATATGCAAAAAAAAAATGAATCTCAACACATGTCTCAGATCTTAAACAAATATTAAGTCAAAACGAAGCATAGATTTAATGGAAAATTTTAAAACTTATAGGAGAAAATATAGAAGAATATCCAGGTGAATATGGGTTTAGCAATAAGTTCTTACCTATAACACTAAAAGCATGAAATATTGAAAAAGTGAATTTAATCAAATTAAAAACTTTTGCTCTGCAAAAACCACTAAGAGGATTAAAAGACAAGTAGCAGACTAGGAGAAAATATTTGCAAATCACATGCTCAGTAAAGAACTTGTATTCAGAATATATTAAGGACTCTTAAAATTCAACAGTGAGAAAACAGTCAACCCAACCAAAAACTGGTTAAAGATGTGAAAAGATAATCACCAAAGAAGATATATGGATGGCAAATGTATGCAAATATGCTCATCATTAGTCAGAGAAATGCAAATTAAAACCCCAATGAGATATCTCTATACACTCATTAGAATGACTGAAACAAAAACCCTGAAAATATCAAATGTTGGCAAAGATATAGTTTAACAGAAACTCTAATTTATTGTTGGAGCGAATGCAAAACAGTACACCTACCTTGGAAAATGGTTTGGTTGTTTCTTATAAAAGGTTAAACATACACTTACCATATGACCCAGCAGTCCCACTCCTACATATTTACCTAAGTGACCTGAAAACTAGTATTCACACAAACCCAGTGCCTGAATGTTTATAGCAGCTTTATTCATGATCACCAGAAGCTGGAAACAACCAAGATATTCAACAACGGAGGAATGGATAAACAATCCTGTTTATACATATACTAGAATACTATGCAGCAATAAAAGGGAACAGAACATTGTTTCATGCAACAGCATAGATGAACATGGTGAAAGAAACCAGACCCAAAAGATGATATATTTTATGGTTCCATTTATACAACACTCTGGAAAAGGTGAAGGAGAACAGCAATGGTTGCCAGGATTTGCAGAAGGGAGAGCTGTTAACTACAAAGGGACTGCATGAAGACATTTTTTTTATGGTGATGGAACTGTTCTGAATAGTATTGTGGTGGTTGATACTTGACTAGTACATGCATTCATCAAAACCCATAGAGCTGTACACTACAAAGAATGAATGAAATTTACTACATGCAAATTTTTGTAAAAAATCAACCAGATGTTGAGAAAATCTAGGATGGAATGCAGACTGTGACAAATCAGTCTAACTTTATTACAAATGTATGATAACCTAACAGAAGGATATTTAGGTAATACACATACAGATAAACAGGCAACAGATATAATTATATAAATAGGTTCACATACTTGGGTTCCTATACATATATATCCCCTAGCTCTGTCTGCTGAGAGAGCCTATAAACAGTGACACCACAGTAGCAATGAGCACATCCAAGGCCCAGTTTTTGGTTTCTTAACACCATGTCCCCAAAAAAGGAATCAGGGCTCCTTGGACGAAGAGCAGACTCTGGTGCTGCCATAGAGCAAGTAAAAGATGGAGCATCTGCTAATGCCAGAAAGTAAGGAAGTGCTCAAAAAACAAAAGGACGGTGGCCAAAGGACACAACAGCCAAACTGAAAGAGCTCCCAATGGCCAAAGCTGTAACAATTTGAGTAAAAATTTAAAATAATGATAGTATTGGCTTATAATCCAAAGAATAAAATAAATATTCTTAAGCCCATAATAATATAAATAAATGACTGAATAAGTTTTAAGATGGGAGAGAAAAGGGGGCAAGACTTCCTTACAGAAAAATTCCGAATAATATATGTAGAAAGAATGAGGGAAAAAGAAAATCACCATTAGAATTCCACAGCAATAATAACCACAGGCAAGAGCGAATGAGGAATGCTAAAGTTAGTACATGAAATTTTAAGCAGAGACAGGATAGTAACTTCAAAGTATCTCCCTAAGAATGTTTATTAATTACTGTGGTGATTTTAACATATGCCCACAAATTATTTGATACACCTCACTCCAGGAGGTAGGACATAATTCCCTTTCTGTTGAATGTAGGCTTGAGTTAAATGAGTTGCTCCCAACAGAGCAGGAAAAAATAAAAAATAGTAATTTTACAGTGGAGGAATCTGGCCAGAATGTGTCCCCCTCCAAATCCGTATGAAGCCCTAACCCCCAATTTGAAGGTATTAATAAGAGGTGGGGCTTTGGGGAAGTAATTAGGTTTAGATTAGGTCACGAGGGTAGGACCCTCATGAAGAATCAGTATCCTTATAAGAAGAAAACCATTCGAGCAGCGAGAAGATGGAGGTCTACAAGCCACGAAGAGGGTCTTCACCAGGACACAACTATGCTGGCACCCTGATCTTGAACTGCCAGCCTCTAAAACTGAGAAAATAAATGTCTGTGATTTAAGCCTCCTAGTCTATGGTATTTTGTCATAGTAGCCCAAACTAAGACATCTCTTCAATCAAGTGCACCCTGATCTTGAACTGCCAGCCTCTAAAACTGAGGAAATAAATGTCTGTGATTTAAGCCTCCTAGTCTATGGTATTTTGTCATAGTAGCCCAAACTAAGACATCTCTTCAATCAAGTGCCCAAGGTTAACATGATCAGTAATAAAACAAATTGATATCATGTAACCCCTGATATGACATGATAAGGGCACTTCAACTTCTGGGTATTCTTCCTAAAAAAATCATAACCCCAGTCTAATCATGGGAAAGCATCAGCAAACCCAAAGTGAGGAACTATCTACAAAATAACTTATCAGTCCTGTCAAAGTCCTAAAAAACAAAAAAAAGACTAAGAAATTGTCATAGACCAGAGGAGACTAAGGCAACACGACAATTAAATGCAACATGATATCCTGGATTGGATCCAGGAATGGAAAAAAAAAATACCGGAAAAACCGGTGAAATGTAAATAAAAATCTGTTGTTTAGTTAACTGTATTTCCCCAATGTTAATTTCCTAGTTTTGATAAAGGTACCATAGTTTTATAAGATGGTAAATCATGAGAGGAAGATGTTAATAAGACTTTAGAGGAAGCTAAGTGAAGGTTATTACATTTTCCGTACAGTGTATCACTTCCGCAAATCTAAAATTATTGCAAAATAACAAGTTTTTAAACCATCAATGAAAAAAGTGCTGGAAACGACCTACTAAATTGATAGACAAAATTTTTGAAACAAATGACTACACCAAACATAGCCACCAGAGTGATTTTCCTAAAAAAAAATCTGATTGTTACTTCCTTGTTTAAAGCTTTCTAAGGGTTTTTCTTGCCATCAAGGAAAAATACAAATTCTTTAACATGGCCTGTAAGATAGTGGAAGACAGAATATCCCTCCTTCATCCCATATGTCCATTTCCTAATCCCTGGAACCTGTGAATATGCTAGGTTACATGGCAAAGGGGAGGTAAGGTTACAGATAGCATTAGGGTTGTTAATCAGCTGATCTTAGAAGAGGGAGAATATCCTAGATAATCCAGGTGAGCTCAGTGTAATCATGAGAGTCCTTAAAAGTGGCAGAGGGGCTTCCCTGGTGGCGCAGTGGTTGAGAGTCCGCCTGCTGATGCACGGGACACAGGCTCGTGCCCCAGTCCGGGAAGATCCCACATGCCGCGGAGCGGCTAGGCCCGTGAGCCATGGCCGCTGAGCCTGTGCGTCCGGAGCCTGTGCTCTGCAACGGGAGAGGCTACAACAGTGAGAGGTCCGCGTACCGCAAAAAAAAAAAAAAGGTGGCAGAGGGAAGCAGAAGAGAGTCAGAGGGAGATGTGACTACAGAAGACTCCTCTGAGAGATGCAATGTTGCTGACTTTGAAGATGGAAAGAGTGGGCCACAAGCCAAGGAATGTGGGTAGCCTCTAGAAGCTGAAAAAGACCTTTGACTTTGCCTAGAGCCTCTAGAAGTGAATGCAGCCCTAATGACACCTTGATTTTAGCCCAGTTAGACTTCTAACCTACAGAAGATGAATTCATGTTGTTTTAAGCCACCAGTTTGTGGCAATTTGTTACATCAGCAAAGAGAAAACCAATGCAAAGACCCTTCATGATCTGACCCCTGCTTACCTCTCCCAACTCATTGCTTACCACTCCCCTTTCTCACAATGATTTCCTATAGGTATACCTTAATATACTGCGAGTCCTTACGTGGGTCCGCCAAAATTTGATCAATAAATAAAATGTAATTCTGCCACAACTCAGAATGCCTACTGTTATGATGAAGTGACACAGAATGCTGACCTGGTAGGAAGAGGTATAACTCGCCACGAGAAAAGCAAAGGAGCCACAGCACAACATCAGGTAAGGTTGTATGCTGGAGCTTTGCCTCAAAAGGCCATTGAAGAGGTTTAATTAGGGCAGAATATAACAGTTAAGTTGCCATATAAAGACTTCTGAAGAGGATCAAGTAAATTATGTGATATTTTTCTGAAACTTGCTTTTTAAAAATACAGGTATTCAAAGCTTAATTCTTTCAAGAATGCCACCAAACGCAGTGGTTAAGAATCCGCCTGCCAATGCAGAGGACACGGGTTCGATCCCTGGTCCGGGAAGATCCCACATGCCGCGGAGCAACTAAGTCCGTGCGCCACAACTACTTAGCCTGCTCTCTAGAGCCCACGAGCCACAGCTACTGAGCCCACGTGCCACAACTACTGAAGCCTGCGTGCCTAGAGCCCGTGCTCCGCGACAAAAGAAGCCACCCCAATGAGAAGCCCGTGCACTGCAACAAAGAGCAGCCTCCACTCGCTGCAACTAGAGAAAGCCCGTGCGCAGCAACAAAGACCCCACGCAGCCAAATAATAAATAAAAATAATTTAAAAAAAAAGAATGTCACCAAAAACTCTGGCACTAAAGTAGCCATGAGTGTGAAAAGGCTGAAAATCACTATTCCACACTCTCAAGTCATGCTTGTTCACCCCTGACTGTTCACACAGTCTCTTCCCTCTACCTGGAAACTTCAAAAACTCCCTCTACTCCCTTCATCTGACCAACTCTTACTCATTCTTCAGTTCTCAGCTCAGCTCTTCCTCTAGAAGACATTGTCTAACCCTACAAGCAGATGCCTGCTTAATGTTGTACTACAGTATTTTGGACAGTGCTTTCCACGTGGAACTCTAAGTGTACACTCTGTAAGTGAAAAACTTGGGCCTAGTTTGCTCTCAGCTCTATCATATCCTTAAGGCTTAGGATAGTGACTGGCTCATGGAATCCATTACTATATTTTGAAAAAAATTAAGCCCCATAAATAATCCTCAAATATTTCTGTATCAGGCATTTACCTCATCACAATTATCAACAAGAACTATATGATACTGAAAGAGAAAGATTCAAAACTTAATAGCTTCCACTATGTAAAGTCATTTATACGCTACTATGAGAACAAATATACAAGTCTGACTTTTTTTTTACCTTGGCATTCTACACTTTTTACTCTGTAGTAGTTCAAGTATAAGAACATTTGAAACAAAAGGAAAGTAAAAACCTACTGTATTTCATTACATCTAAAGTGTTTTGACACTGCCACTTTTTCTTCCCTTCTCACCAGATGTATGAGTTTCCTACTGCAAGTATAACAAATTATACAAATTCAATGGCTTGAAATAACACAAATTTATTCTTTTAGAGTTCTCGAAGTCAGAAATCCAAAGTCAGTTTCACTGGGCTAATATCAAGGTATCATGGGCAAAGCTGGTTCCTTCTGAGGCCTGAGGACAGAATCCATTTCTTTGCCTTTTTCAGCTTCTAGTAACCACCTGCATTCCTGAGCTCATGGCCCCTTCCTCCAACTTCAAAGCACAACATCCTAACCTCTGCTCTATGGTCACATTACTTTCTCTGCAGGCTGACTCCTCCAGTTTCTAATAAGGATGGTTGTAATTATATCAGGACTGCCCAGATCCAGGATAATCTCCCCAACTCTAATCACAGCTGCAGAGGTTTCAGCTGGTCAGCCTGACTGATATTATCATATACAAGCTAGATACAGCCTGATTTTCTATAAGCATCTATGCCCTCCTTAGCAAGAGTAAATTATCACAAGATCCACCCAAGGGATAGATCTGCCTCACTGACATAATCTCCTTTCAGAGATAAGAGTCTCACCAAAGGAAAACTCATTCTATTCCTGCTTTAAGCAAACTCGACATGAAAATCAAAATTTACCAATCAAGTATTTTATGGAAAGTCTAGTCACTATACAAAAACCCATAGGCTCTTAATGTTTTCTCATCCCCCCCCAGTCCCACAGAGAAGCAACATTTTTAATGTATTTTTGTTTCATTAGTCGTTTCCTGAATTGAATTTCCAACTTTTTAAAAAAGTCAGATGAAAAGTTTTCATTATCTTTAAAAGATAATGAAAGGTCATCGGAGTACAAACTCCTCTATCCTATTGAGATACAATTCGTCCTAATTGGGAGAAGGAGAATCAGATTTAAGAAGGTAATTCATTCATCACTGAGTAACCAAGAAGTCCGTCAATACTCAGCCAGTATGCACTTTAACAATCGTCCTCATCAAACTGTTAAAATGCTCTAGAACCAGCTGGTCAAAAGCCACAGTCCTGACCCTGACTCTCCGCTGCGCCCCACCATGCTGGCCCCTTGCCACACAGCCACTCACGACTTAGCAGCTAAAGGACTAATGCCTGGCACACTGCAGTCTGTCTGAATTCTGCTCTAGGGGCAAGGTTGGTATCCATTCAGGGGTCAGTACATGCAGTACTGAGTACTAAATAGTTTGAATATACTACCCCTACCAATAAAGTATCAATAATATTACTAAAATACATTTTTAGTGAGCATAAAATGTATACACACACATACACCTCTAAAGAAATCTGCAATTAGAAACTCCAGTTATTTAAAAACTGGGGAGTCTCAATCACATCTGATTCCCCTGGATTATTCCTCCTGATGGAGGGCTAATAGCTACAAAGGTAACTGTTCCAGTCACTGCTGGCAGACACAGCCTATGCAACCATTTGGATGAAATCTCACTGCACTAAGTATAGGTTATTCCTGCCACTACATCAGTTGTCCTCTTTGGATGTCATGATAATGAGTGCTAAGAGTGAAGGGGCCAAAAGAAAATCAATATTGTTTGAAAACCTACTATATGCCAGGTACTTTACTTTCCTATATATAATCTTATATAATTCTCTCAAGTCCTGTGAAGTACCACTATTGTCATTTTACAAACAAACAAACAGGGACAGGAAAGGTCACTAATTCATACAATTTCAAATAGTTGGGAAGTAGTGAAGAAGCCAGGTATTGCAGGTTCCAAAGCCCATTTCACAGAAATACTAGGAAAAACAAGCAAGTTAGGACCTGGCCACTGCCTAGGCAAGGCATTTTACTAGTCCCTCCCCCCTCCCTACTTCATCTGCTTTTTCCTCAGTTCCTCTTACAGGCAGCTTTCAGCACACAATTTTAGAAAACTTAAAACCGATGAAACCCCTCTTCCCGCAAACCAGCTAGCAGAGGTAGTGGCCTATTAGAGGAAACCTTCCAAGAGCAGATTCGTGGGAGGGAGTGTAAAAAAATAACAGACAAGTTCACTTACTCCATTGAGTGCCTACTGCATGCTGCCACGGAATGTGATGAGGAAAACTCACACGGTATCTGCCACATGAAGAATTTATATCCCGGTATTTTGAAGGGGACCCTCATTTGCTAAGCGTCTCATTTTGCTAAGCACCAGGTACTTTACAAAATAGTACCTCATTTAATGTAATCTTCTCAACAACCCTACGAGGGAGGTATTATTATCCCCTGAAGTCCAGAGATGTTAAGTAATTTTCTCCACAAAACCCTGGGCTGTAACAGAGCCTACAGCCTTTTCACTAGCCCTGAGCTGTAACAGAGCCTACAGCCTTTTCACTAGCCCTGGGCTGTAACAGAGCCTACAGCCTTTTCACTAGCCCTGGGCTGTAACAGAGCCTACAGCCTTTTCACTAGCCCTGGGCTGTAACAGAGCCTACAGCCTTTTCACTAGCCCTGGGCTGTAACAGAGCCTACAGCCTTTTCACTAGCCCTGGGCTGTAACAGAGCCTACAGCCTTTTCACTAGCCCTGGGCTGTAACAGAGCCTACAGCCTTTTCACTAGCCCTGGGCTGTAACAGAGCCTACAGCCTTTTCACTAGCCCTGGGCTGTAACAGAGCCTACAGCCTTTTCACTAGCCCTGGGCTGTAACAGAGCCTACAGCCTTTTCACTAGCCCTGGGCTGTAACAGAGCCTACAGCCTTTTCACTAGCCCTGGGCTGTAACAGAGCCTACAGCCTTTTCACTAGCCCTGGGCTGTAACAGAGCCTACAGCCTTTTCACTAGCCCTGGGCTGTAACAGAGCCTACAGCCTTTTCACTAGCCCTGGGCTGTAACAGAGCCTACAGCCTTTTCACTAGCCCTGGGCTGTAACAGAGCCTACAGCCTTTTCACTAGCCCTGGGCTGTAACAGAGCCTACAGCCTTTTCACTAGCCCTGGGTTGTAACAGAGCCTACAGCCTTTTCACTAGCCCTGGGCTGTAACAGAGCCTACAGCCTTTTCACTAGCCCTGGGCTGTAACAGAGCCTACAGCCTTTTCACTAGCCCTGGGCTGTAACAGAGCCTACAGCCTTTTCACTAGCCCTGGGCTGTAACAGAGCCTACAGCCTTTTCACTAGCCCTGGGTTGTAACAGAGCCTACAGCCTTTTCACTAGCCCTGGGCTGTAACAGAGCCTACAGCCTTTTCACTAGCCCTGGGCTGTAACAGAGCCTACAGCCTTTTCACTAGCCCACACTTCCTGACAATTCTGAGTATGCTTAGCCTACTGGAAATAATAGTGGCTTCCCCAGGGCTGAATATAACATGATCTGCTCTAACACGCAGTGCTGACTGTGAAGATACTCTCATTTCTAGGAAAGTCTGCTGAAGATTGGCTCAAAATCTGTTCTATTTCAACGTCTTTAGCATCTAATAAATACTTCAGGGTTTACAGGTGAATCAGAAAGATGGAAGTTAGCTGAAATACTAGGATCAGTAGCAATGAATGTGATTTACAAAAATCAGTACAGATATAACCTCAGAAACTGAGGGGGAGGGAGTGGCATGGGAATGAAAATACAATAAAAATAACCAAAGCAATACAGCAACAACAATAAAAACTAAACCCAGATAAAAGACACTTGTTTATATATTTTTTAAGTTCCTTGAGATATCTATTAATCAACCTAGGGGGAAATTATGTGTGCAGAAAGCTATGTTATACCATGGCAGTATCTTCATGAGAGGACTTGATGCTTCTGGTTAGCTAGAAAGGAAGACTAGAAACCTGAGACACAGATACTGCTCTGATCAAAAGAAACTTACTTCAGACACACTAGGGAGATTTGTATCATTTTAAATTTTGCATGTGCTCTCAAAGTTGAAGGGTTTCCTATAACCTACCAGACAGTATTGCTGAGTGAATGGTATATTTATTTATAGCTTCCATAATGAATTCTCATAATTCCCATTACTATCTCATCTTCCTTGCATTATTAACGATTAAAATGATAAAACTGCCAGTAGTATCATTCTTGGAAAAGGCACATGGAAGGAAGAAAACACATTTTCATTTGAAAATGAGCACCACTTGCTTCCTAAACGTAGAATTAAAAAGCAGTGTTTTACTGGTAAATTTGGGTGACCCACCGCCCCCCAAAATTCTAAAAAGACCTCTTTCAATTTAAGTCGATTGGGGGAAATTATAGGGTTATGCCATCATTACCAGGATATTATTCACTCAGTCTTCCCTTGTTTGAGGACTCAGTTTTGGAAGGACTCTCAAAAGGCAGAGTAAAAGTTGAAAAATATTCAACTAATACTTCATATGAAAATACAAATAATTCTAAACCGCCCACACGGTGCTCAATGAAAAACTAAAGTACAGAAATATAACTTCAAGGGAGGAAGTTTAAAAAGAAATATTTCAAAGACTCAAAGAAGTCAAATTCTATCTTCAAATAAATGGGGGAAAGCATGTTAACAATTAAACATAGAAAATAAGGAAAAGTAATAATGAAGGCCCGATTTCTGCCTCCCTACCCTTTCCAATATCAAAGTTTCTAATAAGAGACTTCTTAGAGTCTGGTAATGGAAAGAGATTGGACTTGGAACTAGAAGACTGTATTAGACTTCATTTAAGAAATGTTTAATGAGACTATAACTTGTTCTAGGCCCTGAATATACAGCAGTGAACAGGAGGCAGGCTGCTACCCTCAAGAAGCTCATACGGGCATTGGTGAAAAACACCCACCCAAAACTTTCTGGATCTGTTCAATTAGAGAAGTGAACTAGGTGTTTTACAGACTGTGTTCCCAAAACACCTGGACCTCCATCTCTATTTTAACCACAACAGCTCTGCTTTTTTCTGATTTCTATAGCAGGGCTCTGCAGGAAAACAAATCTGTTTTTAAAAATGTTTGATAACCGCTAAACTAAGTGATCTCTAAGTACCATTCCAGTTTTACAACTCTGTCTTCTGTGATGCTTCAAACTCATACTTCTGACCTATTTCTTTTTCACCGTGCTGGAATTCCACAGAGATATAGTAAAAGGCAAACTAGTTTACGTGGGGCTAAAGAATCAACCACAAACCTGAATGTCTGCTTAATCGTTATCTATGGGTGCCAAATACCATATAGCAAAAATTACTTTTTTCTAAGATTAACAAACAAAACAAAAACAAATTTGATCTTGTTATTTACCTACTTAAGCTACTTACTTTTACAAAAACAAACAAAAATTAACTCTACTTCTTTATCTTAATTTCTAAATTCCTTAGCATTTAAGGCCTTTCTGTAACTTGGCCCCTTTTAGGTATTCTTGGGTTTTCCCTCTCACCCAACACCCTTTCTGCCTCTTAGTTTCTAAATTTTGAGACTTCTGTTCATGTCCTTGAGACAGCCCTCCTCTCCTATCCATCCCTGTCAAATCCCTCAAGGTCATAACCAACTCAAATGTCACCAAAATACACGTCAATTTACAAGAAAGGCAGGGATTCTGTCTTTTCTACTAGGCTAACCTTGAGTTCCCAACTGGCAAGCATGCAAAAAATGTTGAAATGAATTATGTCAAAGTAACGATTATAAACAGCAGAAATCAAGCATCATCTATTTTCGGCTTCTAAATGTATTAACTGATTTGTTTTTACATATTTAACAGCCTGATCACAACTGATATCCTGCCATTCCTTGAGCGTTCACAAAATTTGTTAAGGCTGAGGTAAATACTTGCCACTCTAAAAACTGTACACTAAGACAATAATGCATACTCAGAAAATCAAGACACAATCCTTGGATCACTATTAATCATGGATTTAAAATATTCTAAAAGACTTGGGATCACTTCCTAAATTATCATGTTCTAGTTCCTCCACACACAAAGCTATTCTAAAAACAAAACAAAAACAAGAATTTATATCAAGTTTACAAGAACAAAACCTGCTCACAAATAATATCTTCATGTATGTTCAGGACAGAAGTACAAAACCTACTACACTGTTCACATTCAAAACCCACAGAGTAAACAATGACCAGTTAAAGTAAAGCATGTAATACTGACAAGTATGGCTGATCCAAAGGATAAGGCTAAGCCATCACGTTTGACTTATGAAAAAAATTCAACTTCTGGTTCTCAGGATAAACGATAAACTGCAAGCTTGAAAAGCATCAGTTATAAAATTTAGATGCTGGCTGAACTGGTTTATAAAGTCTAGTAAGTTTTCATATCACAGATTGGATAAAATAGGTCAGTCCAACAACCATTTTTAAAGAGTACCAGCAGACCTTGTTCTCTTTTACAGAGAACCAGACATATTCTTAAGTATTCAGTCCATCACTTTCGAGAGTTCTCATCTAAAATGTTATCGTCTATAAAGGGAGGCCCCCTCTCCCCCGGCCCCAGCCACGAACACTCCAAATTTCAAGATGAGGGAATACTAGAGCCGATCATTTTTCAGCTGAAACTCGCGCATCCCCAAAGCCCGCGACCTTAGTATGAAAGCGCTTTCACGGTGCATTGGCTGCTGCCGGTATGAAGGCCTTGCCTCAAACAGGGCCAACTCTGGCACGTTTTTGTGTTTTTGAAAGTGAAGCTGGGGGGGGGGGGGGGGCGGGGGGGGGGGAAACACCCAGATCTAAAAGTATTCGTTTAAATCCGTTTGACACCTGCTCCCTTTCAAACACGACCAGCAAACCAAACGCTCGAGTAGCGGCCGCAGCAGCAATGACAGATCTTGAGGCCGAACTGGGTCAGGGTTACAGTTACACTTGTGTTGCATCTTTACACCCTTTGTCTACAAACTTGGGCACTAACTTCAGTTCCCTTCCAGGCAGCGTGCTCGCCGGGCCTCAGAAATCAGAGCAATTTTCCTGAGACAGGAAGGGCACAACCCTCCCAGCTCCATGGCTACACCAGCCTTCCACGGACCACGCACTCTGCGGCCTCGGCTTTTCGCCCGGTATCTGGGCGAAGGGGTCGCCCGTGGAAACTCCCCTGCGCCCGGGCTGGATAAAAGGGATTTCACGCGGTGTCTGGTCTCCCCCTTTTCTATGGCCCCTACTCGTCCCCGTGGTTTCGGGCCCGGGGTCACACTACAGAGACAGCCCTGCTCCCTGATTCCCCGGGCCGGCCCCCACGCCGGGCCGCCCCTCCCCCCCCAGCCCCCCGAAACCCCCCGGGGCCGACCCCCGCCGCGTGCCGCCCGCCACCCCGCCCCGGCAGCCGCCCGCCCTCCCACCGCCCTCCCTCCCGCCCCGCCCGATTCGGCCGCGCAGGCTGCCCCGCCAGCACTAGGCCCCGCGCTCCGCCCCGGCCGCCCTCCTCACCGTTCTGCTGGTGAGGCCCCGGGCCCGGGCCCGCGGGCGCGGCGGCTCCTGAGGCGGCGGCTCCGCCAAGCTTGGGCGGGATCCGGGAACTGGCGGCCGGATGAGGTGACCCGGCGGGGGCCGACATGACGGCACTGCGGGCGGCGGCCGCGGCTCCGCTTCGGGTAGTTGGGCGGAGGGAAGGGAAGGGAAGGCGGAGCCGGAGCGGCGAGAGGAAGAGGAAAGAACGCGCCCGGCGTCACCGACGGAGTCGCCCGGGACCGTGGCTGGAGTGCTCGCGCTCCGCCCTGGAGCCTAGCTCGGCCGCTGCGGGCGCCGGAACCCCTCCCGGCCCTGCCCCGCCGCCGCCTCGAGCCCCGAGACGCGGGACTCCCACCCCGCGGGTCGCTCCCGGCAGGCGCTGACTGTGCGAGCCGCAGCGCCCCCTGCAGGCGGAGCCCGGCGCGCCCAGGCCGGAGGCGGGGCGCGGGGCGGCAGCCTCCCAGCCAGCCCTGCGACCTCGGGCCCAGGCGAACCTGCTGTCGCCTCGGGGCGAAAGGGGTGGACCAGGATAGACGGCGCTGGGCCCGCTCCCACGTGGGGCGGAGGCAGGAGCGCGGCGGGCCTGGGCCGGGCGGTGCGGTGCGGGGACGGGGTTCCAGAGCTGCGGGGTGACCTCCGGAGACCAAGGCAGCGCCTGGCCGGACTGACCCAGCTCACCCTTCCTCCGAAGAGGAACCCTGGGTTTGGCTTTTTTTTTTTTTTAATCTTGAGGTGTTTTCCCCCTTAATATTAAATCCTAAAGGAAATAGACATTCAAGCTCCCTGTCCGTAGGGAATTATAATCCTGGGCAAAAGAAAAGGAAATATTTCTCTATGATAAACACAGTATCTCAATAAGAATTGAGAACTTTTCCCACTGACTTAAATCCTGGGAAAGGAAAGGGGGAAATGGAGTATAAGGGAAGCTGAAAGGCAAACTTTATCGTCCTCATGATTTTTGCCAAGAGTTGGCTCATCCTATTGATGTTCAGAAGAGAAGCTGTAACACCCAAAGCAAGAACTCAGCGTGGTTTGTCTACGCTAGTGAAATCGTTGAATCTCTGGCCTGTCCCAGCATGTTAACTGGTAAGCAAGCCCTGGCAAGCAAGTCATTTTGCCATCTTGGAATCCTGAGTATGCCACAGTCATTCTGTGTTTGTTAGAAATGAAATTGTTCAAAAGCGTCGAATTCCGAATGGGATGTTGCAAGGTTTTATTTCTGGAGCGATGTCTAATTACTGAATGATTATGCCAAACATAAAGTGTGTTGTAGTCCTAGAATAATGCGAAGCTTCCCTTTAGTTGCTGCCGTGAATTAATGATACTTGGTGCTTTAATGCACCAAATGAATTACAAATAGGATTTCAGTAGTTGGATTTGTACTTTTGTTTTTGGAATTTATCTTTATTCTTATTTCCATAATTCTGATTAATTTTTCCTTTCCATTTTATACGCTACACTAGTAAGCAACCCAAGCAATACTTTTACATTACAATATCCAGAAGCTAAAATATACTAGTTCCTGCATGTGAAAGAGGCATTAAGCCAAATTCTTAGGTTTAAAAGCCAATAATTTTGTTAAATGTAAATTTTCAGAATCTTTAGAGAAAATTACACTGTACAGATATTATAACACAATCCTGTCCTAGAAAGCAATATCCCATTAATAAAACTACTTGAATTTTTTAACATTTTAGGTAGATAATTTCAAAGAAATACAAAGTAAGAGAAAGTAGTATAATGGACCATATATACTCATCAGCCAGCGTCAACATTTGTCAGTTCAGGGCTAATCTTGCTTATCTATACTGGCACCAACATCCACTCTCCCGAGATTAAGTTTTTTTCTTTTTGGCTGCTCTGTGCAGCATATGAGATCTTAATTCCCCGACCAGGGATCAGTTCCACGGCCCCCTGCAGTGGAAGTGTGGAGTCTTAACCACTGGACAGCCAGGGAAGTACCTTCTGAGATTATTTTGAAATGAATTTCAGACATATCATTTTATCAGTAGGTATTCAACATGTATCTCTAAATGTATAACATAAACACAATACCGTTATTATACCTAAAGTCATTAAAAATAATTCATCAGTATCATCAAATATACAGTCCACAATTGTCTTTTGTAATAGTTTGTACTTTCTGAGTTTTAGGATTTTCAACAATACATCATCCATCTACACAAAATGGGCAAGCACTTTTCTACAGCATTTCCAGCTTTTCCGCAAAAACCTAAGCCCCCACATAAGCAAAAGACCACACTCTGCTTCATCGAGAAGATTACACGATTACAGATTCCAGTGCTGCCTTTGAAAAATGGCTCAGAGAAAAGCCCTGTATTAAGGGCTGATATTTTAAGGGTAAGGGAATAACGAGCCAATTGGCTTTCTGTCCTTGGAATGTATCCTCTTGGGCAGGGGTCCCCAACCCCCAAACCACGGACTGGTACCTGCCACTCCCCATCGCTCGCATTACCGCCTGAACCATCCCCCCGACCCGCTGCCTCGTCCGTGGAAAAATTGTCTTCCACGAAACTGGTCCCTGGTGCCAAAAAGGTTGGGGACCGCTGCTTTGGGGTATAAGAAGCCCATTTTAATCACAGGTATATGGACTGAAATTGAGCCCCGTCTCTTTAAGGGAGACTCCTGAAGAAGGAGGACGGGGACTCTGTGTTTTGACTCATCTTCCCCACAGTCTTTATCACCTAAACTCTTTCCACCTGTCCGCTAATTCACCGTGGTATTTTCTAGCATGCTTGTAAGAATCTTTTGCATGACAGATCCTACAACCTTTATGAAGATAGGTTATTTCACTCTACTGCTTTAAGTCCCACGACTGCTCTCAGTGAAGAAAATGAGGAATAGGATGAAGGATTGAATGACTGCTTACCATGTACCAGGCACTGTGCTAGTCACTTTAGATATATTCCCCCCCCCCATTTAGTCCTCACAATAACTCTATTGGATATTTTTCTTATCCCCATTTTACCAGAGGAAACTAAGGCTTATATAGAGTTCAAGTAATCTTAGTAAAAATCATGAACCTGTAAATGGCAGAACCAGAGCTCAAACCAAAATCTGTTTAGCTCCAAAGTCTTTGCTCTATTCAATACGTAGTATACTTGATTAATTTACATTTTTCTTCATAAAGCTATGCTAATTATTATGTACTATTTTGCTTGTCAAAGGATTTTCAGTTTTACATATTTAGAATTTGTTCCAGTGACATTTAGAATGGCAAATCTCAAAGTGTTTGAAATGCAAGTTCTCAGGTCCCACCACAGACCTACTGAACTCTGGAGATGCGACCCAATAGCAAGCTTTCCTGGTGTTTCTGATGCACAAGAAAATTTGAGGACCACTGCTTTGAATCGCAAAGTTAAGCTGAATTGGTTCATTCTTTTCAACATCAGGAAACGATGGTCCTTTTCTTCAGGACATTTCTCCAATCTTTTGCCAGTCATTAGAAGTGATACTTTGTTCCAGGAGTGTCAAATATGGTAGCGTCAATCTTAATTGTTTTGATGGGCAATGTGAAGATAAATGCTGTTGCCCAGTTTGTGTTCAATGGGAAAAAGTGCTATAATTGAAAATAAGCCCTGCCACAGGTGCAGGAGGGACATTTTTGCTGAATGTCAAATTCTGACACACGTGCCACTATTTGTCACCCCCAATTTAGGACTCACATTCTCTGTAACAGAAGTTGTGAGAGTCTTGAACAACTGAACACCTATTTTTATCTCAAAAAATGCTAATCCAGGTCCCTCTCTGTTGTACCTGGCTTCCCATCTTCCTCAGCTTTTTTTTTTTTTTCTCTAGTTTTTAAATTACATGTGACCTTTGTAGAATACCTTTCCTCTTTCAGTGGCATTCCCTATTAGATGTCCCTCTCCCAATATGAAGACATGATTTTCTTCTTTCCTCTCCTTTTTCTGATCTCTTTACACATTTATTGCATTTTTAGTAGGCCAGGTATTGGGGATACAAAGATTAATAGGATGTAATGTGTCCCTGAAGATCCTATGCAGGATCCTTTACATATAATCCTACTTTCTTATATTTATTTCTTGATTTTTTTCCTACAAACTTGTGTTATTTTTTTCTCACGTTCCTTGTGAATCTTTGTTTCTCCTTTTTATTAGGGCCAGCTGTCCCCAACCTTTTTGGCACCAGAGACCAGTTTCGTGGAAGATAGTTTTTCCACAGACAGGGTGGGGGCGATGGGGGATGGTTCAGGCGGTAATGCAAGCAATGGGGAGGGATGGGGAGGGATGGGGAGGGACGGGGAGGGACGGGGAGGGACGGGGAGCGGCAGATGAAGCTTCACTCACTCACCCGCTGCTCACCGCCTGCTCTGCGACCCGGTTCCCAGCAGGCCGTGGACCGGTACTGGGCTGTGGCCCGGGAGTTGGGGACCCCTGATTAGGGCATTCTAAGTTGAGTTCCAGGACATATTATGATGGGAAGAAATAATTTCTCTGATGTTCATATCTTTTGATCACTTATGTTGATGTAATTTAGCTATCATTTAAGTCTCAACTGTCTAAGACAAACTAAGATCCTAAAAGAAAGGTGGGATTTTTAGGCAAATAATTACCACATAGTCAGCCTACGTGCAAAAGTGCACTTACAGAAAATTCTCTCAAGTTCTCACTTAGAATATTTGGCTATTATTTTAGCTATACCGTAATTTCTGTAGTTATCCACTTATCCAGCCCCCAGCAGGTTAGAAACAATGAATCACGAGGCAGGAGAAGGAAACACTTGATATAGGCGCAGTGAGAGCAGCAATTACCAGTAGAATATTGAAAAAATGGAAGAACTTAAATGCACAGCAGTCTGGGGCAATTAGTTAAATTGAACAACCCTGTATATTACACTGAGAATATGATAAACATAGCCCACAGGTCTCTACCATCTGAGAATTTCTAACCTGGTATTCTGAAGGGCATTGACAGCAGGGATATACAACCCATTTTTAGAACCTTATAAACTCTTTTACATATGAACAGGTTAGGTTCCCAAAGTTCCTTGTTCACAAGTCCCAATATTCACAAATCCAGGGTAAACTCTCCTAGGCCACAAATGTATTTCCACCAAACAGAAAAGTGAGCTTTTTTTTCCCCCCCTTTTTCCTTTTTTTTTTCTGGCTGTGCCACACAGCTTGCAGGATCTTAGTTCCCCGACCAGGGATTGAACCCAGGCCTCCAGCTGTGGAAGTTTAGAGTCCTAACCACTGGACTGCCACTTTTGGGAATTCCCAAAAGTGAGCTTCTTTGAAGCTTTAGAACCAAGCTTACTCTTCTCTTTTTGTTTTGCTGATATAAGATGTAAAGTGATGCTTCTCAAAATTTAAAGTGCCTATGAATCACTCAAGGGTCTTGTTAAAATGCAAATTCTGATTTGGTAGGTTTGGGAAGGCCTGAGATTCTGAAATTCTGGCCAGCTCCCAGGTGATGCTGATGCTTTTGGTCCTGGACCACACTTTGAGCAGCAAGGTTCCAAAGGGCATCTTTTCATTTACATTTGAAAGTCCATTGAGGGAAGGAATGCCCCTCTTTACAATCCTAAGGGAACCTCTTAGTAGCTATAGTGTATTCCCACCGTTCCTGTTGATGAGGTACAGATTAAAATGGGTCTGGAATTTCCCTGGCTTTCTACACCAGCAGTACTTTCTTAGGCCTTTAAGATACTGAAACACCTCCTAATGGGTTAATGGGTGCCTGATGTTGACACTGATCATCTTGCCACCCATTCAACAATGTTTCCATTTTGCCAATTACTTTTCCTCTTGCCGGTTATTGTTTGTTGTAGAAAGATGGTGTATTAGCTCAGGCGGCCATAACAAAATACCATAGCCTGGGTAGCTCAACCAACAGAAATTTATTCTCTCACAGTTCTGGAAGCTGGAAGTCTGAGATCAGGGTGCCAGCATGGTCAGGTTCTGGTGAGAGCCCTCTTCCTGGCTTGCAGACCTCCACCTTCTCATTGTGTTTTCACACGGTGAAGGGAGAGCTATCTCTCTGGTGTCTCTTCTGTTTTTTTTTTTTTTAATTTTTATTCATTTATTTATTTATTGTTGGCTGCGTTGGGTCTTCGTTGCTGTGCGTGGGCTTTCTCTAGTTGCGGCGAGCAGAGGCTACTCTTTGTTGTGGTGCATGGGCTTCTCATTGCGGTGGCTTCTCTTGTTGCAGAGCACGGGCTGTAGGCACGCGGGCTTCAGTAGCTGTGACTCACGGGCTCAATAGTTGTGGCTCACAGGCTCTAGAGCGCAGGCTGAGGCTTAGTTGCTCCACGTCATGTGGGATCTTCCTGGACCAGTGATCAAACCCGTGTCCCCCACGTTGGCAGGCAGATTCTCAATCACTGCGCCACCAGGGACTTCCCTTCTTACAGGGGCACCAGTTCTATCAGATCAGGGTTCTACCCTTCTGACCTCATTTAACCTTAATCACCTCCTCAAAGACCCTGTTTCCATTACGGGCACATGAGGGTTGGTGGTGGTTAGGGCTTCAACATATGAATGTAGAATCAACACAGTTCAGAACCAGAGGGGGCCTTTAGGTGACCCCCGATGCACCTCTTCTTCGGCTGCAACACACTGTTTACTTATCCAGGAAAAAATACTCTTATTTTCCAGCTCTGCTATGACATGAAAGGGCTGGGAAGCTCTACCCTAGACGAAAATTACTTTGTACAATCTTTAGTGCCATCTGCTGGAAGCAGGTGAAGTTGATATACTGTTGCTCAGTATTTAAAAAAAAAAAGGCTGATTTTTTTAAATGAAACTTTGTAAGTTAAAATATCATAAGAAGGAGTGTTTCTGTTTTACAGAAGATTAAGTTAATTTTTATGTTACTACTTGAAAGGATAAGCTTCAATTATGTGAAAAAAATCAGTTGTGTGAAACGCAATTCCCTATTCAAAAAATGCCAGATTAAAAACATGTCGAAGATACCAATTCATTTAGAGAGCCATACTTTTAAAAAACACTATGACGGCAAGATGTCTAAAAAGCTTGCCATATAAAAAATGTCCAGGAATTTGGTGGGTTTGGACTAGAGAAGACAAGACCAGGCAAAATGATAAACTTCCTAAAAGCTTTGAAAGCTTTCTTCTGAAGAGTGGTAAGCCTGTTGCTTCAGATGTCAGAACAAGGACAAATGAGTTGAATTTTGATACATGAAATACTTTCAAGCACAGATCCTGGGAATCCTGGAGAAGGTATCCCCACACTGGGAGGGAGGTTTAGCTACTTTCTCCTAATTCCAGATTCCATAGCCTGTCATTCTATTTGTCATTTGGATTTCATTTAGTTTGATATTTTCAGTAATTAAAAAACCTTTATTAATATCCTTAAAGTCTTCAAAGGCATATACAACTCTAATTCCAGTAAAATTCAAATATCTGTCATGGGCTACATTGCATCCCCTCATAATTCATATGTTGAAGTTCTAACCCCTGATAACTCAGAATGTGACTGTATTTGGAGATAGGACCTTTAAAGAGGTAATTAAGGTAAAATGAGGTCATATGAATGGGCCCTAATCCAATCTGGCTGGTGTCCTTATAAGAAGATGAAAGATCACGTGAGGACACACAGAGGGAAGATACTATCTGCAAACCAAGGAGAGAGGCCTCAAAAGAAACCCACCCTGCTGAAACCTTGATCTTGGACATCTAGTTTCCAGAACTATGAGAAAATACATTTTTATTGTTTTAAGTTACCCAGTCTGTGGTATTTTTGTCATGGCAGCCCTAGTAAACTAAACAATGTCCTTCCTGTGAGGTCCTTCCTTTCCTCTATATTATATTCAGGTACTGAAGTAGAGTTTCTTTACTTTCTTGGTTCATAGTCTCTTTCAAAAAGGTTTTTTTTTTTTCTTATAATAGCCTTCTTCTTCACTAATGAAAAGTAGAAATCAAGTAGATTCCTATGCACAGTTGCTGTGTGATAGACTAAAATAACCCTTATCACATGCTAGCAAGCATAGAATATAGGGCTTAAGCTACAGGAAACTTGGTACAAGAGAGTTATTTTGAACAAGAATTTCTCCCATGAAATTTTCTCCTTTTAAATATAACAAGGTAGGGAATGTAGGCAAACATTCAGGAAAAGAGAAATACACATTCCAGGGGATGCCACATGCTTCTTACCAAGAAGAGAAGAATAACCAGGAGACCTCCAGCCGTCCTCTGGGTGTAGCTGGTACACAGGGACACTGGAACCCACGGCTTCTCACTTTTACATCGTGTGGGAAGAAGGTAGTGAACAAAGTGGAAGCAAAGTCCCTCTGAGGGACTGGGGGATTGAAAGAGCAGTAGGAGATTTTAGCTATCATGAATAAGGAACTTCGGAGAGAGGAAATATATACAGAGGTATTGTAGGAAGCTTTCCTTTCTGCTTTTTCAGTGAAAGGCCTCTGTATTACATCTCTAAGGAAACTTATAATAATAAAGATCTTTATTATTCATCAAAACTAGTGCCATTATCTTCTAATGAGACTCCCCACAGACACTGGATCACATGGTACCCGGCTGTAGATTGAACAAGCTTAATCCAAAAAGGATCTCTAGGCCTAGCTGTTCTTATTTCCTGAGATTTATGATATATGAGTAAAGTGGGGATTTCCTGTCTAGTTTCCAAGACAAAAAAAGTTCTTACTTTGTTTTCCATGAAACTCCAATGGAGCTATAAGTTGCATAACTGAAGCATAAGATCCATATACTTTCTCCATAACTAAGAGCTAGAGAACCAGCGGTTCTGAGATCTATTAGTTTCTTCCCCCTCATCTGAAGTTTGGAAAATATGTGCTTTGAGACACACTCTGAGCTGAGGTGACATTTCTTCTGTGTGCGTGTGTGTGTACTATGTTGTTGTATTCAGCCTACCAGGCTAAAGAAACCAAAAATCGTAACGGCTGCAAATACATGAGTTCCTGAGTTCTTTGTAGACATAAAATATGTAAATTTTGATAGTTAACCTGCACACATAAACCACAGGCACAGTCATAATTCTGTTGCAAGAATTCTGTTGCATTTATCATGAGGCAAAAATGATAACACTATACAACTCACTATGGTTAATAAGTCACATGTTCACTTTCAAAATAAGGTAGAAATTGGAGGCAAAAATAATCATTGTTGCTATAGTTTGAGCACCTACCAAGAGCCAGGCATTGTTTTAGGTTCATTAAAATATTATTTCCACAAAATAGCAGACATTTAAAAAATAATTTTCAGGTTGAGAAATATGAAACTCAAAATGATTAAGAAACTCCCCCCAAGCTCACAATTATCCCAATAATTCAGTGAGTGGGATGAGACATGGGGGAAGTCATAGAGGAAGAAGGGATGGTTGCCTGAAAGACTCCAGAATCCAAGTGCAAAAGTAGCTGACCCAGTTTCCAGCTTTTGATGAGGTCTGTGAAGAGGATATTCTCTCGTGTGCCTTAGTTGGGTGAGAAAAAGCATAAGAGATTTCAAGCATATAGAAGAACGCCACTTTCTACTCCTCTCCCAGCCAAACATTTCAATGAGCAGATTACTGAGAACTTAAAAAATATATCTTAGCAAACTTTACCCAAGCAGTGATGTTCAGTACCATTTTGTTTCATTGAAAAAAATCACCAGAAAATGTAATCTAGTTAGAGTACTAAAAACACTGTCGTTAACATATCTTTCTAAAAGTTTTCTTTTTTTTTTTTTTTTTTTTTTTTTTGCGGTACACGGGCCTCTCACTGCTGTGGCCTCTCCCACTGCGGAGCACAGGCTCCAGACGCGCAGGCTCAGCGGCCATGGCCCACGGGCCCAGCCACTCCACGGCATGTGGGACCTTCTCGGACCGGGGCACGAACCCGCGTCCCCTGCATCGGCAGGCAGACTCTCAACCACTGCGCCACCAGGGAAGCCCTAAAAATTTTCTTTTTAATTAGGCTTTTTAAAAAGCCCAATATCTAAGGCTCTAAAATGCAACAACCCTCCTCCATTTAACAATTAGGTTTAAAAAAGATAGAAAGCAACCTCCCCCCAGCCCTTTGTCTTGATGGTATAAACTGTTGGTGGGCTTCCATTGCCATCTGGTGGACAATATGTAGGTGTGCCTAGAGAGATGTGATTAATAAGAAGAGTTTTGTGTTTCGTGCAGTTGATCTGAAAGGAATGCACAGAAATAAAAAAACTAGATGGATAAAAAATGGTTTATTTCTTTGTAGAAAGGGGAACAGTTTTTAGGTGTTGGATTACAAATTAGGATGATACGGAACCAAAGTAATTAAAATATTCTTTAACTAATTTTGCTAGACTCCTTCAACTCTACACTCCATAGTATAAAACACCGTGGACCAACTTAAAGATGTTTATACAGCGATCTCATCTGAAAGGACAGGAAATTCTGTATCTACATCCATTTCTATTTCTACAACCTCACTTCTCCTACACCTAAAATTTCTGATAATTGTTTTATTTCTTTTAGTTTAAAAATGCAGATAACCCTTACAGGTGTAACACATCTGTAAAGGGCTAGGGCAGAGATGTGGTTGGGGAATGTTTGTAGCAGAGGAAAAGCAATGGGTCATGCTAGTCCTGGAGCAGTTCCAGCTCTGCCTTTAAACAACACATGGTCAGATTTCACTTGGTGGTAGGTTGGCCCTGGGGCCCATTCTGGTCAATGAGTTATGAGTTAAGATTTTTTTAAAAGTCCATATGATTTTAAGAAAGTAGTTAACAGTTGATACGAGGCAGCAGAGTTGATGATCAAATCCATAAAATTCAGTGGGTTTTGTTTTTTTTTTTGGTTAATTTCCTTTGTCATTTTTCCATTAGTAAAACAAATGAGACATTAAATATATAGCTTGCTCAATGTCATCCTCTCCTATAATAAATATAGGGCAAGTGGTATGAGATGTGATAAACTATACATACTTACAAGAACATATTTAGCTACATAAAAACTGCTGCCTTTCAAAGTGGTCAGTTTGGATAATGATATGCTGCTAGATGCAAAACACACTAGAAATCATAAGCCTCCATTGTCCCCAGCTCCAGTGCCTTCACCTGCAGGCCAGCCTTCACCAATTGGTCAGACATAAATGAGCAAGATGGGAGCTACCGAAGGAGCTGCTGAAGGAGCCTCTGCCCCGTAAGTGGCCGTATCTGATGTGACTAGGGATGGGATCTAGGCCCTTCGTGTCCACCGAGTCACATCAGACCTGACCCTACACTGCCTACATTGGACTGCTGACCATTAAATCTAGGGCCAACGCTATAGTTGTTTAGGATCCTTCCTCCCCCTGAGACATGGTTTCCTCCTCTTAAACTCTGACCTGGGTGGGTTGTGTAGTGGATAATGTAGTAGGTTCTTTCTGTCTAGTTCTTTAGTTTCCTATCCTTTCTAACCTCTATCCCCTACTGATCCATTGCTGCAGTTACAGGGATAACTCTTAGCCATGCTTTTGCTGCAAGACCCTGCAGTTGAGTGGACCAGGAGTAGGCACTTGACACAAACTGGGTAAATCAAAGTCCCTTCGCTCTCAGTGTGGGGCTGGATAAAATAATTCAATCTCAGTTTGGAACCTCTCTTGAATGGAGGATCTGTAAATTCTGGAGCTGTAGGAGGCCATTGCCAACCTTAGGGAAAGGCTTTTGTTTTTTGGTTTTTTTGGCCTCATGGCTTGTGAGATCGTAGTTTCCCTACCGGGGATCCAACCCTCACCCCCTGCACTGGAAGCTCGGAGTCCTAACAACCGGACCTCCAGGGAAGGAATTCCCAGGAATGCTTTTCAACAGCATTTCCCTCCCTCACCTTGTGATTCCATCATTGTTATCAGGGAAGAAAAGAAAGGAAGAAAAGGATGAAGGAATGAATGAAAGGCCACTGTGAGTGGGAGGATGGAAGCAGAGGATGTGCAGGAGGGTAGGAACAGAGAATGCTCTTGCCTGCAATGAAGGGCCTGATTCCAGCTCACTCCAGAGTTTCCACAGCAGCCCCACTCCTAATAGGAAGAAACTTCCCCCATTTCCATTTAAGCTAATTTGCTTCATGTAGTCAAATGAGTTTAAAACAGTACTCCCCCAGGTTCTTGCATGCCTCCTGATAAAGTTATAAAAGGAAATGTCTTCAGACACAGTTCAAAAGCCAATCCTGAAACAGTCTAACTATAGTTTAATCACCTTTTATGAGTTTGGTGACATTTTATATAGCAAATATTTAGAAAATGCTTACTCTGCAATACACAGTGCTTGTCAATCATAGTAGTAGGAGCTAATGGTTTCTTGGGGAGAGGAAATAACACACAAAAATAATAATAGGTAATAAGTGCCTTGACGGAAGTATAACAAAAGTGATTTGGGACAGAGAAAAGAGCAATTTATTAAGATGAAAAAAATTTATCAAATGCTGAAATGCTAACAATGTGCTGAGAAGTGTGTTATGATCCGGAGATACGGTGAGGAATAAAACATAATCTCATAGTTTAAGGAGCTTAAATTTTATCACAAGGATAAGTGCAAATGCATTTAGCGGCCAAAGGAGCACCTAACCATGTGTTTAAGGGGCAGATTTGAGAAGGCACCCAGAAGAGGAGATATCTAAATTGATATTGAAAGGTATAAATGTTAAGTAGGATTAGATGAAGATGGGTTAGAAGAAAAAACCTCATAGAGGAAATTTGCAAATACAAAAAGCTGGTGTTGAGACAGTTCTCTTAGCAGCACCAGTCATTGACTCTCAGATTCTGTTACCTCCCACCTTTCTGTTTTTCCTCTTACCTGTCTGACTCCTTTTTTTTTTTTTGAGATATAGTTGATGCACAATATCATATAAGTTACAGGTGTACAACATAGTGTTTCACAATTTTTAAAGGTTATACTCCATTTATAGTTATTATAAAATATTGGCTGTATTTGTGTGTTGTACAATATCCTTGTAGCTTATTTATTTTATACGTAGTAGTTTGTGCCTCTTAATCCCATACCCCTCTCTTGCCCTTCCCCTCTTCCCTCTCCCCATTGGAAACCACTAGTTTGTTCTCTATACCTGAGTCTATTTCCTTTTTGTTATATTTACGAGTTTACTGTATTTTTTTGGATTCCACATATAAGTGATATCATAGAGTATTTGTCTTTCTCTCTCTGACTTATTTCACTTAGCATAATGCCCTCCATAATACCTTTTCCTCTTACCTGTCTGGCTCCTTCTCAGTCTTCTTGGTCCTGAGTTCCTTTCCCTTCTCTTTCCTCACTCCCTTGCTAGGAGCATTTTGACTAACAAGTCCACATCTTGAGACCTGAGCTGTGGTCAGTGAGTCCTGTTGACCAGCTGAGGTCTGTGCCCTCCATCAAGTTCTGTGTCACCCAGTGGTGGGGCTGCTGTGGCTCATGTCCTGTAGCAGTTCCGTTGCCACGAGAAGGTTGAAGGTTCCTGTGGCAGCCACACATCTCCTTGGAGTTATGCATCTCAACCTTGGTGTGGGAAGCCTCTAAATTTTGAATTTTCCTTCCTTATTCACTTTCCACTAATGTTAAAGGTGGTAGCTGCTATCTGCAGGTGCCATTTCTGTACCTCTTAGAATCCTCTTTTATCTCCTTTAGTAGCTCACTACATTTTACTACTTTACAGTCGTTTATACTAAACTTTTCCATTTAATAACTGATATAGTTTTTGTCTCCTGATTGGACCTTGGATGATAGAATGTGGCAGCTCAGGGGTCCCCAACCCCTGGGCCATGGACCAGTACTGGGCTATGGAACCAGGCCTCACAGCAGAAGGTGAGCGGCAGGCCAGTGAGCAAAGCTTCATCTGTATTTATAGCTACTCCCCATCACTTGCATTACCGCCTGAGCTCCACCTCCTGTCAGATCAGCGGTGGTGTTAGATTCTTATAAGAGTGCGAACCCTACTGTGAAATACACATGCAAGGGATCTAGGTTGTGCATTCCTTATGATAATCTAATGCCTGATGATCTGAGGTGGAGCTGAGGCAGTGATGCTAACATGCTGGGGAGCGGCTGCAAATACAGATTATCATTAGCAGAGAGGGTTGACTGCACAGAGAACATAATAAATCAATCGCTTTCAGACTCATATTAAAACCCTATCAGTGGGGACTTCCCTGGGGGTGCAATGGTTAACAATCCACCTGCCAATGCAAAGGACACGGGTTCGATCCCTGGGAAGATCCCACATGCTGCGGAGCAACTAAGCCCATGCACCACAACTACTGAGCCTGCGCTCTAGAGCCCATGTGCCACAACTACTGAGCCCGTGTGCCACAACTACTGAAGCCCATGTGCCTAGAGCCCGTGCTCCACAACAAGAGAAGCCCCTGCAATGATAAGCCCTCATACTGCAATGAAGAGTAGCCCCTGCTCTCCGCAACTAGAGAAAGCCTGTGAGCAGCAATGAAGACCCAACACAGCCATAAATAAATAAATAAATATATTTAAAAAAATACAAAACCCATCAGTAACTGGAGCTTCAAGATGGCGGAGGAGTAAGACGTGGAGATCACCTTCCTCTCCACAAATACATCAAAAATACATCTGCATGAGGTACAGCTACTACAGAACACGTACTGACGCTGGCAGAAGACCTCAGACTTCCCAAAAGGCAAGAAACTCCCCACGTACCTGGGTAGGGCAAAAGAAAAAAGAAAAAATAGAGACAAAAGAATAGGGATGGGACCTGCACCTCTGGGAGGGAGCTGTGAAGGAGGAAAAGTTTCCACACACTAGGAAGCCCCTTCACTGGTGGAAACAGCGGGTGGGTGGGGGGGAAGCTTCGGAGCCACAGAGGAGAGCACAGCAACAGGGGTGCAGAGGGCAATGCGGAGAGATTCCCGCACAGAGGATCAGTGCCGACCAGCACTCACCAGCCTGAGAGGCTTGTCTGCTCACCTGACAGGGCGGGTGGGGCCTGAGAGCTGAGGCTCAGGCTTCGGAGGTCGGATCCCAGGGAGAGGACTGGGGTTGGCTGCATGAACACAGCCTGAAGGGGGCTAGTGCCCCACAGCTAGCTGGGAGGGAGTCCCGGAACAAGTCTGGAACTTCCTAAGAGGCAAGACACCATTGTTTTTGGGTGCGCGAGGAGAGGGGATTCAGAGCACCGTCTAAATGAGCTCCAGAGACAGGCGTGAGCCGCAGCTATCAGCGCGGACCCCAGAGTCGGGCATGAAACGCCAAGGCTGCTGCTACTGCCACCAAGAAGCCCGTGTGTAAACACAGGTCACTATCCACACTTCCCCTCCCGGGAGCCTGCGCAGCCCGCCACTGCCAGGGCCCCATGATCCAGGGACAACTTCCGCGGAGAACACACGTTGTATCTCAGGCTGTTGCAACATCAGGCTGGCCTCTGTCGCTGCAGGCTCTACCCGCATCTCATACCCCTGCCTCCCCGGCGGCCTGAATGAGCCAGAGTCACCTAATCAGCTGCTACTTTAACTCCATCCTGTCTGGGCAGGGAACAGACGGCCTCAGGTGACCTACACACAGAGGCAGGACCAAATCCAAAGCTGAACCCGAGGAGCTGTGCAAACAAAGGAGAGAAAGGGAAATCTCCCCCAGCAGCCTCAGGAGCAGCGAATTAAATCTCCACAATCAACTTGATGTACTCTGCATCTGTGGAATACCTGAACAGGCAACAAATCATCCCAAAATTGAGGCAGTGGACTTTGGGAGCAACTGTAGACTTGGGGTTTGCTTTCTGCATCTAATTTGTTTCTGGTTGTATGTTTATCTTAGTTTAGTATTTAGAGCTTCGTAGATTTATTTATTTAGTTGCTCTCTTCCTTTTTTTTGTATATATATTTTATCTTTTTCTCCTTTTGTGAGTGTGTATGTGTACACCTGTTTGTGTGATTTTGTCTGTACAGCTTTGCTTTTACCATTTGTCCAGTGTTCTGTCTGTCCGTTTTTTTTTTTCTTTTTAGTATAGTTTTTAGCGCTTTTTATCGTTGGTGGATTTGTTTTTTTGGTTTGGTTGCTCTCTTCTTTCTTTCTTTCTTTCTTTCTTTCTTTCTTTCTTTCTTTTCCCTCCCTTTTCTTCTGAGCCATGTGGGTGACAGGGCCGTGGTGCTCTGGCTGGGTGTCAGGCCTGAGCCTCGGAGGCGGGACATCTGAGTGCAGGACATTGGTCCACCAGAGGCCTTCCAGCCCCACGTAATATCAAATGGAAAAAGCTCTCTCAGAGATCTCCATCCCAACACAAAGACCCAGCTCCAGTCAACAATCAGCAAGCTACAGTGTTGGACACCCTATGCCAAACAACTAGCAAGACAGGAACACAACCACACCCATTAGCATAGAAGCTGCCTAAAATCATAGTAAATTCACAGACACCCCAAAACACACCACCAGACGTGGACCTGCCCACCAGAAAGACAAGATCCAGGCTCATCCACCAGAACACAGGCACCAGTCCCCTCCACCAGGAAGCCTACACAACCCACCGAACCAACCTTACCCACAGGGGCAGACACCAAAAACAACAAGAACTATGAACCTGCAGTTGGGAAAAGCAGACCCCAAACACAGTAAGTTAAACAAAATGAGAAGACAGAGAAATATGCAGCAGATGAAGGAGCAAGGTAAAAACCCACCAGACCAAACAAATGAAAAGGAAATAGACAGTCTACCTGAAAAAAATTCAGAATACTGATAGTAAAGATGATCCAAAATCTTAGAAATGGAATGGAGAAATTACAAGAAACGTTTAACAAACACCTAGAAGAAAAACAGCAAACAAGCAATGATGAATGACACAATAAATGCAATTTAAAATTCTCTAGGAGGAATCAATAGCAGAATAACTGAGGCAGAAGAACGGATAAGTGACCTGGAAGATAAAACAGTGGAAATAACTACCACAAAGCAGAATAAAGAAAAAAGAATTGAGGACAGCCTCACAGACCTCTGGAACAACATTGAACGCACCAACATTTGAATTATAGGGGTCCCAGAAGAAGAAGAGAAAAGAAAAGGGACTGAGAAAATATTTGAAGACATTATAGTTGAAAAGTTCCCTGACATGAGAGAGAAAATGGTCAGTCAAGTCCAGGAAGCACAGAGAGTCCCATACAGGATATATCCAAGGAGAAACACACCAAGACACATATGGATCAAACTATCAAAAACTAAATACAGGGCTTTCCTGGTGGCACAGTGGTTGAGAGTCCGCCTGCCGATGCAGGGGACACGGGTTCGTGCCCCGGTCCGGGAAGATCCCATATGCTGCGGAGGGGCTAGGCCCGTGAGCCATGGCCACTGAGCCTGTGCTCCACAATGGGAGAGGCCACAACAGTGAGACGCCCGCATACCGCAAAAAAACAAACAAAAAAACCTAAATACAAAGAAAAAATATTAAAATCATCAAGGGAAAAGCAACAAATAACATACAAGGGAATCCCCATAAGATTAACAGCTGATCTTTTGGCAGAAACTTTGCAAGCCACAAGGGAGTGTGAGAACATATTTAAAGTGATGAAAGGGAAAAAACAACAACCAAGATTACTCTACCCAGCAAGGATCTCATTCACATTCGATGGAGAAATTAAAACCTTTACAGACAAGCAAAAACTAAGAGAATTCAGCACCACCAAACCAGCTTTACAACAAATGCTAAAGGAACTTCTCTAGGCAGGAAACACAAGAGAAGGAAAAGACCTACAAAAACACACCCAAAACAATTAAGAAAACGGTAACAGGAACACACATATTGATAACTACCTTAAATGTAAATGATTGAATGCTCCAATCAAAAGACATAGACTGGCTGAATGGATACAAAAACAAGACCCGTATATATGCTGTCTAGAAGAGACCCACTTCAGACCTAGGGACACATACAGACTGAAAGTGAGGGGATGGAAAAAAGATATTCCATGCAAATGGAAATCAAAAGAAAGCTGGAGTAGCAATTCTCATATCAGACAAAATAGACTTTAAAATAAAGACTATTACAAAAGACAAAGAAGGACACTGCATAATGATCAAGGGACCAATCCAAGAAGAAGATATAACAATTGTAAATATTTAGGTACCCAACATAAGAGCACCTCAATACACAAGGCAAATGCTAACAGCCATAAAAGGGGAAATTGACAGTAACACATTCATAGTAGGGGACTTTAACACTCCACTTTCACCAATGGACAGATCATCCAAAATGAAAATAAATAAGGAAACACAAGCTTTAAATGACACATTAAACAAGATGGACTTAATTGATAGTTACAGGACATTCCATCCGAAAACAACAGAATACACTTTCTTCACATGTGCTCATGGAACATTCTCCAGGATAGATCATATCTTGGATCACAAATCAAGCCTTGGTAAATTTAAGAAAATTGAAATCGTATCAACTATCTTTCCCAACCACAACACTATGACACTAGATATCAATTACAGGAAAATATCTGTAAAAAATACAAACCCATGGAGGCTAAGCAATACACTACTAAATAACCAAGAGATCACTGAAGACATCAAAGAGGCAATAAAAAAAATACCTAGAAACAAGTGACAATGAAAACATGACGATCCAAAACTTGTGAGATGCAGCAAAGGCAGTTCTAAGAGGGAAGTTTATAGCAATACAATCCTACCTCAAGAAACAGCAAACATCTCAAATAAACAACCTAACCTTACACCTAAAGAAATTACAGAAAGAAGAACAAAAAACCCCAAAGTTAGCAGAAGGAAAGAAATCATAAAGATCAGATCAGAAATAAATGAAAAAGAAATGAAGGAAACAATTGCTAAGATCAATAAAACTAAAAGCTGGTTCTTTGAGACGACAAACAAACTTGATGAACCACTAGCCAGACTCATCAAACAAAAAGGGAGAAGACTCAAATCAATAAAATTAGAAATGAAAAATGAGAAGTAACAACTGACACTGCAGAAATGCAAAGGGTCATGAGAGATTACTACAAGCAACTATATGCCAATAAAACGGACAACCTGGAAGAAATGGACACATTCTTAGAAAAGCACAACCTTCCGGGACTGAACCAGGAAGAAATAGAAAACATAAACTGACCACTCACAAGCACTGAAATTGAAACTATGATTAAAAATCTTCCAACAAACAAAAGCCCAGGACCAGATGGCTTCACAGGCAAATCCTATCAAACATTTAGAGAAGAGCTAACACCTATCCTTCTCAAACTCTTCCAAATATAGCAGAGGGAGGAACACTCCCAAACTAATTCTATGCATACACTATCACCCTGATACCAAAACCAGATAAAGATGTCACAAAAAAAACTACAGACCAATATCACTGATGAACATAGATGCAAAAATCCTCAACAAAATACTAGCAAACAGAATCAAACGGAACATTAAAAGGATCATGCACTGTGATCAAGTGGGGTTTATCCCAGGAATGCAAGGATTCTTCAATATATGCCAGTCAGTCAATGTGATAAACCATATTAACAAATTGAAGGAGAAGAACCATATGGTCATCTCAATAGATGCAGAAAAAACTTTTGACAAAATTCAACACACATTTATGATAAAAACTCCCCAGAAAGTAGGCATAGGGGGAACTTACCTCAACATAGTAAAGGCCATATATGACAGACACACAGCCAACATCGTTCCCGATGGTGAAACACTGAAACTGTTTCCACTAAGATCACGAGCAAGACAAGGTTGCCCACTCTCACCACTATTGTTCAACATAGTTTTGGAAGTTTTAGCCACAGCAATCAGAGAAGAAAAAAAAAAAGGGATCCAAATCAGAAAGGAAGAAGTAAAACTGTCACTTTTTGCAGATGATATGATACTATACATAGAGAATTCCAAAGATGCTACCACAAAACTACTAGAGCTAATTAATGAATTTAGTAAAGTAGCAGGATATAAAATTAATGCACAGAAATCACTTGCATTCCTATACTCTAATGATGAAAAATCTGAAAGAGGAATTAAGGAAACACTCCCATTTACCATTGCAACAAAAAGAATAAAATACCTAGGAATAAACCTACCTAAGGAGACAAAAGATCTGTATACAGAAAACTATAAGACACTGATGAAAGAAATTAAAGGTGATACAAACAGATGGAGAGTTATACCATGTTCTTGGATTGGAAGAATCAACATTGTGAAAATAACTATCCTACCCAAAGCAATCTACAGATTCAGTGCAATCCCTATCAAACTACCATTGCATTTTTCACAGAACTAGAACAAAAATTTTCACAATTTGTATGGAAACACAAAAGATCCTGAATCGTCAAAGCTATCTTGAGAATGAAAAATGGAGCTGGAGAAATCAGGCTCTGTGACTTCAGACTATACTACAAAGCTACAGTAATCAAGACAGTATGGTACTGGCACAAAAATAGAAATATAGACCAATGGAACAGGATAGGAACCCCAGAGATAAACCCATACATATATGGTCACATTATCTTTGATAAAGGAGACAAGAATATACAATGGAGAAAAGACAGCCTCTTCAATAAGTGGTGCTGGGAAAACTGGACAGCTACATTTAAAAGAATGGAATTAGAACACTCCCTAACACCATACACAAAAATAAACTCAAAATGGATTAAAGACCTAAATATAAGGACAGACACTATCAAACTCTTAGAGGAAAACATAGGCAAACATTCTATGACATACATCACAGCAAGATCCTTTTGACCCACCTTCTAGAGAAATGGAAATAAAAACAAACAAATGGGACCTAATGAAACTTAAAAGCTTTTGCACAGCAAAGGAAACCATAAATAACATGAAAAAACAACCTTCAGAATGGGAGAAAATATTTGCAAGTGAAGCAACTGACAAAGGGTTAATCTCCAAAATATACAGGCAACTCATGCAGCTCAACATCAAAAAAACAAACAATCCAATCCAAAAATGGGCAGAAGACCTAAATAGACATTTTTCCAAAGAAGATATACAGATTGCCAACAAACACATGAAAGGATGCTCAACATCACTAATCATTAGAGAAATGCAAATCAAAACTACAATGAGATATCACCTCACACCGGTCAGAATGGCCATCATCAAAAAATCTACAAACAATAAATGCTGGAATGGGTGTGGAGAAAAGGGAACCCTCTTGCATTGTTGGTGGGAATGTAAATTGATACAGTTACTATGGAGAACAGTATGGAGGTTCCTTAAAAAACTACAAATAGAACTACCATATGACCCAGCAACCCCACTACTGGGCATATACCCTAAGACAACCATAATTCAAAAAGAGTCATGTACCACAATGTTCATTGCAGCTCTATTTACAACAGCCAGGACATGGAAGCAACCTAAGTGTCCATCAGCAGATGAATGGATAAAGAAGATGTGGCACATATATACAATGGAATATTAATCAGCCATAAAACGCAATGAAATTAAGTTATTTCTAGTGAGGTGAATGGACCTAGAGACTGTCATACAGAGTGACGTAAGTCAGAAAGAGAAACAAATACCATATGCTAACACATATATATGGAATCTAAAAAAAAAAAAAAGTTTCTGAAGAACTTAGGGGCAGGACAGGGAAGCTGGGACAAAGTGAGAGAGTGACTTGGGCATATATATAGTACCAAATGTAAAATAGATAGCTAGTGGGAAGTAGCCGCATGGCACAGGGAGATCAGCTTGGTTCTTTGTGACCTCCTAGAGGAGTGGGATAGGGAGGGTGGGAGGGAGATGCAAGAGGGAGGAGATATGGAGATATTTGTTTATGTATAGCTGATGCACTTTGTTATACAGCAGAAACTAATACACCATTGTAAAACAATTATACTCCAATAAAGATGTTAAAAAAAAAAAACCTATCAGTGATTG